>NC_134353.1:200129272-200454272 GCF_048569485.1 Anomaloglossus baeobatrachus | reverse complement strand
TCTAATTTTTTGAGATAATGACTTTTGGGTTTTCATTGGCTGTAAGCCATAATCATCAACATTAACAGAAATCAACACTTGAAATAGATCCCTCTGTGTGTAATGACTCTATATAATATATGTTTCACTTTTTGTACAGAATTACTGAAATAAATTATCGTTTTGATGATATTCTAATTTATTGAGAAATACCTGTAGACCATAAAAACCAGCACTAAATAATAAGGTCCATGTCTCTGAAACCATATGGTGGATATTAGAAAAAAAAAATGGAATACTCAGTGGAGCAATTGGGATAAAATAAGAGCAGACGTTGACCCTTTTGACCTAGCAACGGGTACATATATATATACACACACACACACACACACACACACACACACACACACACACACGTGAAAAAAAACAGTAATCTGGCCTCCGTTCAGACTTCTGATTGCAAAATAGAAGTAAAATGCTGCAGGATACACGAGTCAGTGACTTACAAACAATCCAAATAGATCAGTCAAATCTCTGGAGCGGGGGGGATTCAACCATGACGCAGGTGTGAACAGAGCCTTACGCATATTCCATTGATACGCTCAGGAGCAGCCCCAGACAGAGACTATCGAGTGGACCTCATTGATCGCTCTACTCTTGGGACTTGTTCAATACACTGTCTGAACACTGAATATGCCCGTACTGTTCTTGCCAATAAGGAACTCATTTAATGGGTAAAGTGTACCTGTCAATTCTGGCAAATGTGCATTTTGCTTTGATAAACTGTGGAGGGGTGTAAAAGATTTCCTTTTTTATTTAAGTGTTTGGTTTTGTTATTAACTATTTTATTATTTGCAGATGAAATAATATAGTCAAGCTGAATCCCACTTTCCACTTTGGATCCCATCATGCAATAAGACGACACCTCCTTAATAAGCTTTGTGGTAGATATGGGCTAGTCACTTAAAGTGTTGGTGGCTTCATTAGAGATTGTCACGTTTGACAGAACAACAAACTATTTTCTACCAAAATGATGAGCACCCCTGACAAGACTTGGGATAATCTATCAATGGGGGCCAATGGCACCCTTGTCCATTAGAGGACGTAGCCATCACAGCTTTAATTCCATTTTTATGTTTTTATGATGGGACAGAACAAAAGAATCCGCAAAAGTGATGTGACCTCAGCCCAAGGGATATTTCTTAACATTCAAACAGGATTCTGAAACTACGGAATGGAGGTCTACCTGTTATAATCTGGGGCTCGGCAGCCTGGCATCGTACCGTTGCCACAGCGTTGGTGTGTCCAACAAGAGTATGTACACCAGCTTTTGTTCTTATATCCCAGATCTACGGAAAAAGCAGCATATAAATAATAAAACCCACTGAGACAGCAGCAGATGCCGGGGGCTGACTGTCATTACTTACCCGGGACGTGGAATCTCTGCTGCAGGTCACCAGCACATCGATGGTGGGGTGCAAGTCTAAACCATACACTGCACTTAGATGGCCGTGGTAATGTCTTATAACCTAGTCGGGGAACAAGGAACAACACAATCAAGCTTGTACTCCATAAAAAAATGTTATTTTCTCCATGGCCGTATTTACAAACTGCATACACATCAGAAGAGATCACGCAGAGCTAAAAGCATACGGCATTGAGACTTGTAAAGAACAGCACAAAGCAACAGCACAGACTGTTCCACAAATCAGAAAAGGTATTTTCAAGTGAAATAACTGGCAAGAAGCAAAAAGGACAAGGTAAAGTGAAAATGTAGGGGAAATCCTATGGATAAAAAATATAAAATAATGGGAAAAGACAAAACTGGTAAACACGACTTCCTCTGGATGTAAGGCATACCTTATTATATTCCAGATCCCAGCATTTCACCTGCTTATCCTCGCCACAAGAAAACAAATATGGGCTCCTGCCGCTCACGATCACTCCCCGAACGGTGCTTATGTGTCCTGTCAGGGACAGCTTTAATTTACCACTTGCCAGATCCCAGATCTAGAGAGAAGGGAGAAATGAAGTGAAACTCAGAGCAACACATCATGAATACTGCATGACACAAATACAAATAAATAAAGCAAGAACCTTATTAACATGACATGAAAATCACGCTGGAGTAGTGCTTTGTATCTCTTGGGTCCACTAACAGGAGCGGAAAGCGAGCTACAACCCAAAGACGGCTAGAGTAAAGTCACCGCACAGGAATGTGACGCTGGACAAGAAACGGCCAAGATCGCTTCCCCCAACTCCAGGTTCCCAGAAGGTGTCTGGTCGTGTCACCACATTCGCTGCATGTGCAATGTGAGCAGATGGGAATTTATGGCTTTTCATTCACATGTTGCTTTTTTTTACTGTTAAATGAACTCAATGGTATCTATGTGGGATAGAGTAAAAATAAACCAGTCCTACAGATCTGTGTGACTCACATGTATGTCTGTGTGATCCATACGTCAGCACGGGTGGAAATGGTCAATAGGAGTCTAAGGGTCCGTGAATAACAAACACAGCACACGGATGGCATCCATTTGCCATTCATGTGACACTACACAGACCAGAATTAAATACAATAATTTCTTGAATTTTTTTTATATGTCAAAGATGTGCAACGATGATAGACAGAGAAAGGGATAGCTATTAATCAAATAAATAATTAAAAGAAAAAAAAAATTACATGGGGTCCCCCCCGCTTTTGATAACTAGCCTAGGTAAAGCAGACAGCTGATATTATCAGGTTTGGAGGGAACAGGGTTAATGGGGCCTTACCAGCCTGAAAATATCTGCCCGCAGCAGCCCCAGAAGTGGATCATCATATTAGATGTGCCAATTCTGGGGCTTCATCTCAGCGCTACTCGATTACACTTGTGGGTTGGCAATCGGGGTAATGATAGTTGGGGTTGATGTCAGCTTTGTAGTGTCAGCTGGCATTAAGCCCTTGTGATTGCAATGGAGAGGTGTCTGTCAGACACTTTGAATACCCACCCAATAATCTTAAAAAAAACAAACAAACCCAAAAAACACAAAAATTATTCACTTTAAAAAACACTCCCTCACTTTTTCCCTGGTTCACCAATTTATTACTGAAAAAAAACCTTGGCAGGTCGTATGTAGTCCAGAGAATCTAATGTATTCCACAAATGGAAAAACTGAAAAATATAAAAAGAGACTGTCCCTTGTTCACCAATTTATTTGAAAGCAAAGTTTCCAGGTCCGGCAGTCCAGCAGTTCATCGATTAAATGTATCAAAAGCTCCATAGTATTTGAGCAGCAGCCACTCGTGCCTCATGCTGCGCTCCGCGAGACCCGGTGACTCTGATGAGTGGTGATGCTCCTGACATCAATGTTCTTAAGAGTCGCCAGGTCTCCTGGACCGCAGCACAACCCGGGACTGGCTGCTGCTCCAATCCTATGGAGGCTCAATCTGATGCTTTGGTCAATGTAACTGAAGAACGTAGTGGGAACTGCTGGACTGTCGGACCTGGGAACTTTGATTTCTAATAAATTGGTGAATGAGGGGAAAGGTTCTTATTTTTATTTCTGTCTTTTTAAAGGAAACCTTGTCACGTGGTAGAATGCTATTAACCTGCATATATAGGGTTAATCTGCAGGTTATTAGCTTTCTGAGCCTACCTGCCGCCTGCACATCGAACCCCACCGCTGGAAGGAAATTAACTTTAAGGCTATGTGCGCACACAGTATTTGATGCACCAAATCTACATCTTCTGGCACAAAAACAGAAAAAAAGAGAATTTTGTTTACTTACCGTAAATTCTTTTTCTTATAGTTCCGTATTGGGAGATCCAGACATTGGGGTGTATAGCTTCTGCCTCCGGAGGACACACAAAGTACTACACTAAAAAGTGTAGCTCCTCCCTCCGAGCATATACACCCCCTGGAGAACCAGATCTAGCCACTTTAGTGCAAAAGCTGAAGGAGAATAGCCACCCACAAGTAAAACAGAGCAAGAACCGGAACAACCGGAGACTCTGTCCACAACAACAGCCGGTGATAACACGCGGAACAAGAAATTGCCAACAGGCAACAGGGAGGGAGCTGGGTCTCCCAATACGGAACTATAAGAAAAAGAATTTACGGTAAGTAAACAAAATTCTCTTTTTCTTTATCGTTCCTATGGGAGACCCAGACCATGGGACGTCTCAAAGCAGTCCATGGGTGGGAAATAAACAGAAAAACTAAGAAGTAGGCGGAGCCTAATTTCACAAATGGGCGACAGCCGCCTGAAGGATGCGTCTGCCCAAGCTCGCATCTGCCGAAGCATGAGCATGCACTTGGTAGTGCTTCGAAAAGGTATGCAGGCTAGTCCAAGTGGCAGCCTGACAGACTTGCTGAGCCGTAGCCTGGTGACTGAAAGCCCAAGAGGCACCGACAGCTCTGGTCGAATGTGCCTTGATCCCCGGCGGGGGAGGCACCTGAGTGCACTGGTAGGCGTCCGAAATGGTCGACCTAATCCAACGGGCTAAGGTCGGCTTAGAAGCAGAGAGGCCCTTGCGCCGGCCTGTGGTTAGCACAAAAAGAGAAGTGCACCGCCTAAGAGCAGTGGTGCGAGACACATAGATCCGGAGAGCACGCACCACATCCAAAGTATGCTACGCTTTTTCAAAGCGATGAACAGGAGCCGGACAAAAGGAAGGTAGGGTAATGTCCTGGTTAAGGTGGAAAGGAGAGACCACCTTAGGAAGAAAGTCCGAAGTCGGACGGAGAACCACCTTGTCTTTATGAAAAACCAAAAAAGGTGACTCCGAGGAGAGCGCAGCCAAATCAGAGACTCTCCTGAGGGAAGTTATGGCCACCAGAAAGGCCACTTTCTGTGAAAGACGAAACAAAGAAACCTCCCTAAGGGGCTCAAAGGGGGGTTTCTGCAAAACCGTGAGAACCAAATTAAGGTCCCAGGGATCTAAGGGCCGCCGGTAAGGCGGAATGATGCGAGACGCGCCTTGCATGAAGGTGCGGACCTGAGCCAGCCGAGCGAGACGCCGCTGGAACAGCACTGATATAGCTGAGACTTGTCCCTTGAGAGAGTTGAGGGACAGTCCTAGCTGCAGACCGGACTGTAGAAAGGACAGAAGGGTCGGCAAGGAGAATGGCCAAGGAGGATGGCCGAAAGAGCGACACCAGGACAGGAAAATGTGATAGATCTTGGCGGAGGAAGACTTACGGGCCCAAGTCATAGTGGAGATGACTTCAGGAGGAATACCAGAAGCCGTCAAGATCCAGGACTCAAGAGCCACGCCATCAATTTGAGAGCCGCAGAATTCAGGCTGAAAAACGGACCTTGCGAGAGAAGGTCTGAACGGTCCGGGAGATGCCACGGCACCTCTACGGACAGATGGAGCAGGTCTGGGTACCAAGCTCGCCTGGGCCAGTCCGGTGCAATGAGGATGACTCGACGACCCTCCATTCTGATCTTGCGCAGGACTCTGGGCAAGAGAGCTAGAGGGGGAAACACGTAGGACAGACAAAACTGGGACCAGTCTTGAACCAGAGCGTCCGCGGCGAAGGCCTGAGGATCGTGGGAGCGAGCCACGTAAACCGGAACTTTGTTGTTGTGACGGGATGCCATTAGATCCAAGTCCGGAGTGCCCCACTTGCGGCAGATTGACTGAAACACTGCCGGGTGCAGGGACCACTCGCCACCGTCCACGGATTGACGACTGAGATAATCTGCCTCCCAGTTTTCTACGCCTGGGATGTGGACTGCGGATATGGTGGACCTGGAGTCCTCCGCCCATTGAAGAATGTGTTGGACCTCCAACATTGCCAGGCGGCTGCGTGTCCCGCCTTGGTGATTGATGTAGGCAACTGCTGTCGCGTTGTCTGACTGGACTCGAATGTGCCTGCCCGCCGACAGGTGGTGAAAGGCTAGGAGAGCTAGAAGCACAGCTCTAGTTTCCAGCACATTGATTAAAAGGGCTGACCCGGACGGAGTCCAAGTGCCCTGTGCTCTGTGGTGGAGATATACCGCTCCCCAGCTGGAAAGGCTGGCATCCGTGGTGAGAATCACCCAGGACGGGGCCAGGAAGGAGCGCCCCTGGGACAGAGAGAGGGGCCGAAGCCACCACTTAAGAGAGCTCCTGGTCTGTGGCGACAGAGCCACCAACCTGTGCAAGGAGGAAGGCCGCTTGTCCCAACAGCGGAGAATGTCCAGCTGCAGGGGACGCAGATGGAACTGGGCAAAGGGAACAGTCTCCATTGACGCCACCATTTGACCCAGCACCTGCATCAAGCGCCTGAGGGAATAACGGCGGGGTCTCAGCAGAGAGCGCACCGCCAGTTGGAGGGACTGCTGTTTGACTAATGGCAACTTCACAAGTGCCGGCAAAGTCTCGAACTGCATCCCTAGGTACGTGAGACTCTGGGTCGGAGTCAGAGTGGATTTGGGAAGATTGACAAGCCACCCGAACTGGGCTAGAGTGGCGAGAGTGAGCGAGACACTCCGCTGACAGTCCACGCTGGATGACGCCTTGACTAGAAGGTCGTCCAGGTAAGGAATCACTGCCAACCCCTGGAGGTGCAGGACTGCAATCACTGCTGCCATGACCTTGGTGAATACCCGAGGAGTTGTGGCCAACCCGAAAGGAAGAGCCACAAATTGGAAATGATCTTCTCCGATTGCAAAATGTAGCCAACGCTGGTGAGAAACTGCAATTGTCACATGCAGATAGGCATCTCTGATGTCGATGGACGCCAGGAAATCTCCTTGGGTCATTGAGGCAATGACTGATCGCAGAGACTCCATGCGAAAGTGCCGCACCTGAACATGCTTGTTGAGAAGCTTGAGATCCAGGATGGGCCGGAAGGAACCGTCCTTTTTGGGAACTAGGAAGAGATTTGAGTAGAAACCTCTGAACCGTTCCCGAGTGGGAACTGGTACAATCACTCCGCTTGCCTGCAGGGATGCCACGGCCTGTGAGAAGGCGGCGGCCTTGGAGCAGGGGGGAGTTGAGAGAAAAAAATCTGTTTGGCGGGCTGGAAGAGAATTCTATCCTGTAGCCGTGGGAGATGATATCCCTTACCCACTGATCGGAGACGTGTTGAAACCACGCGTCGCCAAAGTGGGAGAGCCTGCCACCGACTAAGGACGTTGCTGGCGTGGACAGATAGTCACGAGGAGGCTGCCTTAGCGGCAGCACCTCCTGCGGTCTTCTGTGGACGCGCTTTTGGGCGCCAGTTGGATTTCTGGTCCTTGGCTGAGCTAGTGGACGAGGCCGAGGGCTTAGAGGACGACCAGTTGGAGGAACGAAAGGAACGAAACCTCGACTGATTCCTACCCTGGACAGGTTTCCTGGTTTTGGTTTGTGGCATGGAAGTACTGTTCCCGCCAGTAGCTTCCTTAATAATTTCATCCAGCTGTTCACCGAACAGCCGGGACCCAGCAAAAGGGAGCCCCGCAAGGTACTTCTTTGAAGAAGCATCTGCCTTCCACTCTCGAAGCCACAAGATCCTGCGGATAGCGAGGGAATTAGCTGAAGCCACCGCAGTGAGGTGAGAAGCCTCCAGCATGGCAGACATGGCATAGGATGAAAAAGCTGAAGCTTGGGAAGTTAAGGGAACCAATTCGGGCATAGATTCCCTGGCGAGGGAATGCATCTCCTCTAGAGAAGCAGAGATGGCTTTGAGAGCCCACACTGCTGCAAAAGTCGGGGAAAACGAGGCCCCCGCCGCTTCATATACGGATTTGGCCAGAAGGTCAATCTGGCGGTCAGTGGAATCCTTAAGGGAGGTGCCATCAGCCACCGACACAACGGTCCGGGCTGAGAGCCTAGACACCGGAGGGTCTACCTTTGGGGAATGAGCCCACTCTTTGACCACCTCAGGTGGAAAGGGGAAGCCGTCATCAGAACCACGCTTTGGGAAGCGTTTGTCAGGACAGGCCCTGGGCTTGGTCACAGCGGCCTGAAAACTGGAGTGGTTAAAGAACACACTCTTTGCTCTCTTAGGCGAGGTAAACTGGTGCTTTTCTGCCAGAGAGAGTTGCTCCTCTGATACTGGCGGATTGAGATCCAGTACAGAATTAATGGAAGCAATCAAGTCACTAACATCTGAGTCACTTTCGGACAGATCAATGGGGTACATGGAGGTAGCCTCCGAGCCCCCTGTAAAGGCATCCTCCTCATCCTGCGAGTCAGCTACTGAATCAGAGCCGCGGGACGAGGAAGGAGAGGGAACCCTGTGTCTCTTCTTAGGAGGACGGGGTCTGGGACCAGATGAATCCTCTGTGAGCTCCGGTCCTGAGAGACCCCTAGCAGCAGAGGCACCCTGTGAAGGGGGCTGATGCATGTTCAGCAAAGTCCTGGACAGAAGTCCCATGGAGTCAGCAAAAGACTGGGAGATAGACCTAGAAAAGGATTCTACCCAAGCCGGGGGTTCAGCCACAGGAGCAGGAGCAGCCTGAGAGACCACTGGGGGTGAGACTCCAGGCTGAGGCACCGCCAGGTTAGAGCAGGCATCACAATGTGGGAATATGCTCGGTTCAGGCAGCAGGAGCTTACATGCAGTGCATACTGAATACAGCTTTGGAGCCTTGCTCCTCGTGTGAGACATGCTGCTGGAGTGGGGGCTCTGCCAGAGAATGAACCCCAGAGAGTATAAACAGAGGTCCACAACCGGAGACCGGTTGTGGCTTACCGGACCGCTGGAGCGGTGTTGTGTGCCCTCCAGATCCCGAAGCCCGGACCCCCAAGCACAGCACCTCAGCAGAGATGCTGCAGACCAGCGCTGCAATGTGACTGATCGCAGAGAGAACGCTGAAAAAATGGCCGCCGGAGCGAAGGGAGGGGGCGGGACTTGCTTGAGGAGCGGGATCTGGAGGGCCATAGAGACCTACAGGGGAGGGGACACACACTGCAGTGGGGAGTGTCCCTCCCCTGTGCCGAACGGCCGCCGGGCGGAGCCGAGCCTGTCCCTCTGCATGAGTGACATGCCAGGGCAGTGAAACCAAAACTAGGCCTCCGGCGGAGCCGGGGCCTAAATTTGAGCAGCGCGGCCGGCGCGCAGGCACCATCGGCGCGGTTCTCAGGCGACAGCTAGAGAACCCGCCGGAAATGTCAAAAAACACAATAAGCACACTCTCCCACAACAATAATGTACAGGGACCCCCAATATATAAACGTCTCAGGTACTTATCTTGCTGAGACGCAGGGCCAAGTCCCTGGGGATGAGTGCTCTAGTCCAGCAGGATCCTGAAGGGCTGCGGATGGAGACCGGTCTCCTGCCAAGCATGGAGACCGTGCTGGCTCCCCCTTCAAGCCAGAGCCCAGGAGGGATGGTGAAGGAGCGCGGCATGTAAGGCTCCAGCCTAGGAATCAACCTTACAACACCGCCGACACAGTGGGGTGAGAAGGGACATGCCGGGAGTCCAGACATGGACCCGCTTTTCTTCAAACTCTTTCCAAAAATCAAAGAAATCAGATGAGAATGCATGTGTGGATGTATGCCTCCTGAACACAAAGCGATAAACTGGCTAGATCTGGTTCTCCAGGGGGTGTATAAGCTCAGAGGGAGGAGCTACACTTTTAAGTGTAGTACTTTGTGTGTCCTCCGGAGGCAGAAGCTAAACACCCATGGTCTGGGTCTCCCATAGGAACGATAAAGAAAAACAAGGTGAGTTTTTGGTGTGTGTTTTTCCATGTGGTTTTTCATAATCAAGTCAATAGGTAGAAGGGCTGAAAAATGCAGAAAAAACGCACCAAGAATTGACAGGCTACAGATTATTTTTTGCACCAACTCTGCAAGGAAAAAATAAGCAACATGTGCACACCACTTCAGAATTCTCACTGACTGCTCTCATAAGGATAGGCATGCAAATTTGTGACAAAACTGCACCAAAAAAGAATTAAAAACACAGTGTGGGCACATGGCCTAATCCGATCATCAGCGCCTGGGTTTCAGTCACGGTGGTGCGGGTTCAGTCACCGCTCTCTGTATGCAGGGCAGTGGCTATAACTTGTGTCCCCCGCATGACTGACAGACGCTCTGCATTGGAAGAGTTTGTCAGTCAATGCGGGAGGCACAGTTACAAATGCCACACTCCATACAGGGGTGACTGTAACCAGAACGCTGCTGGAAGGATCAAAGTTCATTTCCTCCCAGCAGCAGGGTTTAATGTGTAGGCACTAAGCAGATTTAGAATGCTATTAACCTGCAGATTAAACCCATATTTGCAGGTTAATAGCATTTTTCCACGAGACAGGTTCCCTCTAAGTCTTTCAGGTTTCCATTTGTGGACTACATCGGATTCTCTGGACTGCAATGAACCTGCATGTTTTTTTTGTTTTGTTTTTTTTATAAATTGTGAACCAGGGAAAAAGTCAGGGAGTGTAAAATAAAAATAAAGAAAATGTGGACAGGTATTGCTGAAATTGCACTGATCTCTAGAATCATGTTAGTAGATTATTTTTACCAAATAATGAAAACCGTAAAAAAGAATTTTGTTTACTTACCGTAAATTCTTTTTCTTATAGTTCCGACATGGGAGACCCAGACAATGGGTGTATAGCTTCTGCCTCCGGAGGACACACAAAGTACTACACTCAAACGTGTAGCTCCTCCCTCCTAGCATATACACCCCCTGGTAGCCAGTCCTAGCCAGTTTAGTGCAAAAGCTGAAGGAGGACATCCACCCACAAGTAGAGATAGAGTAAAACCCGGAATAACCGGAATCTCTGTCTACAACAACAGCCGGTGATAACACACGGAACAAGAAACCTGCCAACAGGCAACAGGGAGGGTGCTGGGTCTCCCATGTCGGAACTATAAGAAAAAGAATTTACGGTAAGTAAACAAAATTCTCTTTTTCTTCATCGTTCCTTATGGGAGACCCAGACAATGGGACGTTCCAAAGCAGTCCATGGGTGGGAAATAAACAGAAACTGAGAAGTAGGCGAAACCTAACTTCACAAATGGGCGACAGCCGCCTGAAGGATGCGTCTGCCCAAGCTCGCATCTGCCGAAGCATGAGCATGCACTTGGTAGTGCTACGAAAAAGTATGCAAACTAGACCAAGTGGCAGTCTGACAGACCTGCTGAGCCGTGGCCTAGGCCTGAAGCCTAAGAGGCACCAACAGCTCTGGTCAAGTGTGCCTTGATCCCCGACGGGAGAGGCACTTGAGTACAATGGTATCGGAAATGGCCGACCTAAACCAATCGAGCCAGGGTCGGCTTAAATGCCGAGAGGCCCTTACGCTGACCAGTGGTCAGCACAAAAGAGAGGTGCACCGCCTAGAAACAGCGGTGCGAGACACATAGATCCGGAGCACCCGCACCAGATCCAGAGTATGCAACGCCTCTTCAAGGCGATGAATAGGAGCCGGACAAAAGGAAGGCAGGGAAAATGCCCCGGTTAAGGTGGAAGCAGCAACCACCTTAGGGAGAAAATCCGGAGTCGGACGGAGAACCACCTTGTCTTGATGAAAAACCAAAAAGGGGGACTCCGAAGAGAGTGCAGCCAAAACAGAGACTCTCTTGAGGGAAGTAATGGCCACTAGAAAGACCACTTTCTATGAAAAACTAAACAAAGAAACCTCCCTAAGAGGCTCAAAGGGGGGTTTCCAAAAACCGTGAGGACCGAAATAAGGTCCCAGGGCTCCAAAGGCCGCCGGTAAGGCGGAATGATGTGAGATGCGCCCTGCATGAAGGAACGCACCTGAGCTAGCCGGGCAATACGCCGCTGGTACAACACTGACAGAGCCGAGACCTATCCCTTAAGGGAATTGAGGGATAGTCCTAGCTGCAGACCGGACTGTAGAAGGAACAGGAGGGTCAGCAAGGCCAAAAGGCCAAAGGATACTTCCGAGCTCGAGTCATAGTGGAGATGACTTCAGGAGGGATACCAGAAGTTGTCAAGATCCATGACTCAAAAGCCACGCCGTCAATCTGAGAGCCGCAGATTCTGGCGGAAAAGACGGACCTCGTGAGAGGAACAGTCCGGGAGATGCCATGGCACCTCTACGGACAGACGGAGCAGGTCAGGGTACTAAGCCTGCCTGGGTCAGTCTGGAGTAATGAGAATGACCCGACGGCCCTCCTTTCTGATCTTGCGCAGGACTCTGGGCAAGAACTAGAGGGTGAAACACATAAGACAGACGAAACTGGGACCAAACTTGAACCAGTGCGTCTGCCGCAAAAACCTGAGGATCGTGGAGCCACGGTTTGACGGCTGAGACAATCTGCCTCCCAGCTTTCCACATCTGGGATGTGGGCTGCGGATATGGTGGACTAGGAGTCCTCCGTCCACAGAAGAATGCGATGAACCTCCAACAGTGATGTCCCGCCCTGGAGGTTGATGTAGGCAAACGCTGTAGCGTTGTCTGACTGGACTCGAATGTGCCTGGCCGTCAACAGATGACGAAAAGGCTTGGAGAGCTAGAAACACAGCTCTGAATTCCAGCACATTGATCCAGAGGGCTGATTCGGACAGAGTCCAAGTGCCCTGCGCTCCAAGGTGGAGATATACTGCTCCCCAGCCGGATAGACTAGCATCTTGGTGAGGATCACCCGGGACGGAGCCAGGAAGGAGCGTCCCTGAGACAGAGGGGCCGAAGCCACCAGCGAAACGAGCCCCTGGTCTGTGGCGAAGCCACCACTCCGTGGAAGGAGGGAGTCCGCTTGTTCCAACAGCAGAAAATATCCAGCCGCAGAGGACGCAGATGGAACTGGGCAAGGGAATCGCTTCCATTGACACCACCAACTGATCCAGCACCTGTATTAGGTGCCTGATGGAACGACGTCGACCGCCAGCGGAGGGACTGCTGTTTGACTAAGGGCAGCTTCACAAGTGCCGACAGAGTCTCGAATTGCGTTCCTGGGTATGTGAACTTCTGGGTCGAAGTCAGAGTGGACTTGGACAGAAGACAAACCACCCGAATTGTTCAGAGTGGCGAGAGTGAGCGAGGCACTCCGCTAACAGTCTGCACTGGCTGAAGCCCAGACTAGAAGGCTGTCTAGGATAAAAGGATCGCTGCCAACCCCAAGGGGTGCAGGACCGCAATCACAGCTGCCCCTACTTTGAGAATACTCGAGGGGCCGTGGCTAACCCCAAGGGAAGAACCACGAATTGGACCACTCTGATTGCAAAACGTAGCCAACGCTGGTTGGAACTGAGATTGGCACATGCAGATAGGCATATCTGATGTCGATGGATGCTAGGGAATCTCTTTAGGTCAACGATTGACCGCAGAGACTCCATGCGAAAACGCCGCACCTGAACATGCTTCAGAAGCTTGAGATCCAGGTCGGAAGGCACCGCCCTCCTCGGCTACTAGGAATAGATTTAAGCAGAAATCTCAGAACCGTTCCCAGTCGGGAACCGGTACAATTACTCCAGTGGCCTGCAAGAATGCCCCAGCCTGTGAGAAGGCGGCGGCCTTGGAGCAGGGGGGAGTTGACAGAAAAAATCTGTTTGGCGGGCTGGATAGAATCCTATCCTGTAGCCGTGGGAGATGGTATCTCGCACCCCCTGATCGGAGACATGTTAAAAACATACGTCGCCAAAATGGGAGAGCCTGCCACCGACCAAGGACGTTGCTGGCGTGGCCAGATAGCCAGGAGGAGGCTGACTTAGTGGCAGCATCTCCTGCGGTCTTCTGAGGACGCGGCTTCGTGCGTCATTTGGGTTTACGATCCTTGGCTGAGCTAGTGGACGAGGCCGAGGGCTTAGAGAACGATCAGATGGAGGAACGAAAGGAACGAAACCTCGACTGATTCCTGCCCTGGACAGGTTACCTGGTTTAGGTTTATGGCATGGAAGAACTCTTCCCGCCAAGAGCTTCCTTAATAATTTCATCCAGTTGTTCCCGAATGGTCTGGTCCCAGCAAAAGGGAGCCCAGCAAGGAACTTCTATAGAAGCATCCGCCTTCCACTTCCGAAGCCATAGGAGCCTGCGGATAGCGAGGAAATTAGCCGAGGCTACCGCAGAGCGGTGAGAGTCTCGAGCATGGCAGATAAGGCAGAGGATGAAAAAGACTGAAGTCTGGAAGTTAAGGCAACCATTTCGGGCATAGATTCCCTGTGAGGGAATACATCTCCTCTAGAGAAGCAGAGATGGCCTTGAAAGCCCACACTGCTGCAAAAGCTGGGGAGAACGTGGCCCCTGCCGCCTCCATACAGATTTGGCCAGAAGGACAACCTGTCGGACAGCAAAGCCATAAGTGAGGAGCCATCAGCCACTGGCACAACGGCCCGGGCTGAGGGTCTAAACACCGGAGGGATCACCTTTGGTGAATGAGCCCACTCCTTGACCACCTCTGGTGGAAGGGGAAAACCGTCCTCAGCACCACGCTTTGGGAAGCGTTTGCCAGAACAGACCCTGGGCTTGGTCACAGTGGCCTGAAAAACTGGAGTGGTTAAGGAACACACTCGTTGTTCTCTTAGGCAAGGTAAACTGGTGCCCCTTTGTGCCAGAGAGGGTTGCTCCTCTGATACTGGCGGGTTGAGGTCCAGTACCGAAGTAATGTACAGTAGATCCTTTGCCGTCAGCCACTGATACAACTATCCGGGCTGAAACACTAGACACCGGAGGGACCACCCTTGGTGAATGAGCCCACTCCTTGACCACCTCTGGTGGAAGGGGAAAACCGTCCTCAGCACCACGCTTTGGGAAGCGTTTGCCAGAACAGACCCTGGGCTTGGTCACAGTGGCCTGAAAAACTGGAGTGGTTAAGGAACACACTCGTTGTTCTCTTAGGCAAGGTAAACTGGTGCCCCTTTGTGCCAGAGAGGGTTGCTCCTCTGATACTGGCGGGTTGAGGTCCAGTACCGAAGTAATGTACAGTAGATCCTTTGCCGTCAGCCACTGATACAACTATCCGGGCTGAAACACTAGACACCGGAGGGACCACCCTTGGTGAATGAGCCCACTCCTTGACCACCTCTGGTGGAAGGGGGAAAAAGTCATCAGAACCACGCTTTAATGGGAGCGTCTGTCAGGACAAGCTCTGGGCTTGGTCACGGTGGGCTGAAAACTGGAGTGGTTAAGGAACACACTCCTTGTTCTCTTTAAGGTATACTGATGTCTGTCTGCCAGAGGGGGGATACTCCCCTGATACAGGCGGATCGAGGTCCAGTACAAATATAATGGACGCAATCAAATCATTAGCATCTGCATCACCTTCGGACTCCGAACCCCCAGTAAGGACATCCTCTTTGTCCAGTGAGTCAGCTCGTGAATCAGAGCTGCGGGGGGACAGGGGACCCTGCGTCTCCATTTTAGGAGGACGGGTTCTGAAGATGAAGAGTCCTCTGAGAGCTTTGCTGAGCGAGCTGTAGCAGCAGAAGCGCCCTGAGAAGGGGGCTAATGCATGCTCAGCACCACCAGAGCCGGAGCAGCTGGAGGGACCCTCCAAGCTGAGGAATCACTGTGTTTATGCATATTAAGAAAAACAGCCTTGCAGCCTTGCTCTGATGTGAAACATGGTGCAGAAGTGGGGGCTCTGTGAGAGAATGCATCTCCAGAACGCCCCCCAGCAGAGTATAACAGAGAATATAAGCCGCTGCACAACCGAAGGTTGTGGCTAGCCAGACAGTTTAACATACATTACTGTGCCCTCCAGTCCCCCAGCCCAGGCCCCCATTTGTCACAATGAGGTATCTCTGTGCCTATGCAGACACAGAGAACGCTGAGAAAATGGCGACCGGAGCGAGGAGAGGGGGCGGGGCCTACTCTGAGAGCGGGCAAATGAAGTATACAGGGGAGGGAATCCTTCCTCAGTGAGGAGTGTCCGCTCCCTGTGCAGAACAGCCGCTGGGCGGGGCCACGCTGTCCCTCTGCACTGACTGACATGCAGGGGAGGAGAATCGAAACTAGGCCTCAGGCGAAGCCGGGGCCTAGATTTAAGAATGCGGCCAGCGTGCAGGCACCGTCGGCGCGGTTCTCCAGTGAAAACTGGGGAACCGGCCGGAAATGTTAACACAGTGATATAACATACTGTCCCCAATAAATAAAGTACAAGGGACCCCTGGAAGGACCACTTTCAGCGGTAAAAACGTCTCAATACTTAGCTTTGAGACGCAGGGCCATGTCCCTGGAGAGGGGTTAAACGCTCCTTCCGACAGGATCCTGAACAGGGCTGCGGATGGAGACCGGTCTCCTGCAAAGCAGTGAGAACCGAGATGGCTCCCACTTCAAACCAGAGCCTCTCAGAGGATGTTGAAGGAGCGCGGCATGTGAAGGCTCCAGCCTTATAAAGTCAACCTTAACAGCACCGCCGACACAGTGGGGTGAGAAGGGACATGCCGGGAGTCCAGACTGGACCCGCTTTTCTTCCAAATCTTTGAAATCCAAAAAAAAAAATCAAAAATCAGAGAATGCATGTGTGTGTGTGACCTCCTGAACACAAAGCATTGAAACTGGCTAGGACTGGCTACCAGGGGGTGTATATGCTAGGAGGGAGGAGCTACACGTTTGAGTGTAGTACTTTGTGTGTCCTCCGGAGGCAGAAGCTATACACCCATTGTCTGGGTCTCCCATAAGGAACGATGAAGAAAACTAAACCTATAAAATAATGCAGAAATAGCGTTTTTGCTTTTTTGTTTTTGCTTTTTGGACTGCACTTATTTTTTTTTTTTTTGTTTTCCATTACATTTTGCCTGAAATATGAATAGTGTCAATCAAAACTACAACTCATCCTGCAAATAGGAAACTCCCCCCCCCCATGACTATTGATAGAAAAATATCAAAAAGGTATAGCTTTCGGAAAAAGGCAGGAAAAAACGAAAACACAGAAACAAAAAAAATTCTGCAGTCCTTAAAGGGTTAAGTACATAAAAAAAAATCCAAGTAATCTGCAACAAACAAGAAAAAAAAAAAAAGGAGGACAGATCCTTCTAAAAGTAGGGAGAAACAAAGCACTAACTATGCCGTATAATTATGTAAAGGATGAGTTTTGGGTTCAGAAAGGACTTCAGATTTCAGCAATTTACTGCGTCGTATGGTTTTCAGCTTCTAACTATCCCAACATGGAAAAGAAAATTGTTTTTCCTCCACTGTGCTATAAAGCTGCTGAAGCCGGCATGAAGAAAATTACAAAGACCCGACAGGAGCACTGAAAATTATACCCTTAAGCACTCAGATTCACAAAAGAAAAGCTTCCTTAGCTAAGACGTCTTACCTTAATTGTTCTATCTGCTGAGCCTGTGACAAACCACTGGTTCCCTGGTTCCACCGCTATACAACGCACCCACCCGAGGTGACCACTGATGACCTGTGAGAGAAGAGTACAGCACACTTATATTACAGAAAGTCATAAAACAAATCCCAAACATTATGTCAAGATACAGAACGTACAGCAAACTTATAATATGGAAAGTGACAGAAACTACACTATGTCTGGGTATAGAGAGCTCAACGCTATGGTTCACAGAAGACGGCGAGAATATTTACAGCAGAGCCACATAATGTACAAAGTGACAAATCCCAAGTAACAAGGTACTGTATATTACTGAGATACAATTTGTGGCTCAGTGAAAAATTACCTACAGTGTCCGTGCTGTAAAAGACAAGCCGACATGGACGCTATGTGATCAATATAACAAAAGGTGAGACTCACTCTGTAAAGTTTCCATGGTGGATGCCACTGTGGTTTTGGCATGGTTGGCGCTTTCTTTGCCATTAATGCAGAGTTCTTCATTCCACCAGACTCCTAAAAGAACAAAATAAAACTTGTCGTGTAGAGACATTGGAAGAAGTGAGCGTTCCCCAACAATGAAGAATAGGTTTAATAGAGAAATGATGGCCCATTTTGAAGGGTGAGTTTTAGGGATTGTTTGACTATCAAAAAATTGGGAACGTGAGGAAGCAGACATCAGAGAATAGGGTTCAGAAATTTATGAAAGAGGCAAATTCTCAGTGCTAAACATCTGTGAGCTGGCCACAAACTAAAGCCATCAGAGCAGAGAGCAAGCTTTGTATAGGAGTGTAATATATTGGAATTAGACTACGTGAATAGCTAAGGAATAATATACCGTATTTTTCGCTTTATAAGACGCACCCCCAAATTTGGTGAAGGAAAAGAGAATTTTTTTTTTTTAATGTTAAATGGGGTCCGTCTTATAATGCCAGTGTCCGTCTAACAAATCATATAGGGTATATGTCCCTCATAGCCCCCCCATCCTAAAATTAGCCCCCCTTAATCTGGATCTGGCCCCCTTATATTGAATATAGCCCCCTTGTGCTGGGACATGTCCCCTATAGATGGCACACCTCCCCTGTGTTTGATATGGCCCCCATGTGTGCTGCCCCATGGCCCCTATAGATGGCACATCTCCCCTGTGTTTGATATGGCCCCCATGTGTGCTGCCCATGGCCCCTATAGATGACACATCTCCCCTGTGTTTGATATGGCCCCCATGTGTGCTGCCCATGGCCCCTATAGATGGCACATCTCCCCTGTGTTTGATATGGCCCCCATACAGCTGCCCATGGCCCCTATAGATGGCACATCTCCCCTGTGTTAGATATGCCCCCAGGCTGCTGCCCATAATAAAATAAAACACTCTTTCCTTACCTCCTCAGCGCTGTCCCTCCTCGTGTCTCCCTCCTCGCAGTTGAGCTCCTGCTTCCTTACTTCCTGGTTCTTGCTGCCGGTCATGTGATCGGCACGGCAGAGTGATGATATCTCTGCGTGCCTTATCACAGACAGCAGCAGCAGGATACCGGAGATCAGCGCTGGAGGTTAAGTAATGCTTTTTTTATTTTACTATGGGCAGCAGCGCGGGGGCCATATCTAACACAGGGGGGGATCATGTGCGATCAAAGGAGGGCACAGGCAGATATAATATGCCCCACTGCCCCAGCGTGATGCAGTTTCAGCACCACACTGCTGGACCGCGGCTGTGCATATTATATGAGCGGAAGCAGATCAAATGCTGCCACTCGCAGCTGTCACCTGCCCCCAGCACGGCTCCAGAGCGGACCCTGCAGTGATATATATATTATATATATATATATATATATATATATATATATATATATATATATATATATATAAAATTTGGGGGAACAAAAGTGCATCTTATAAAGCGAAAAATACGGTAATAAACTGTCATTATGGGAGAGTAGGATAATAAAGTGGCCTCACCATTGACAAGCCAGGGGGCTGTGACCGTTCTGGGTGCCCCGCATGTCTGTAAATATCTCCAATACCAGGAGCCGTGCGATGAGCGTCCATTCTGGTGATAGAAGAAAAATGAAGGATACTATTACATCGGTGACACAGAATATCATTTATATACTTAGGAGCCACATTCACAAGCCTGCTATGTATCTTGGTTATGAGTTTAAAAAAATACTGCAACTACGCACAGGAAGTTATAAAATATATATAGAAAAGTGTCCCCAACTGTTCCAAAAAGACAGGGGACAGTTTAGAAGTAGTTACCTTGCCTGCGACGATGGAAGTGTCAGTGCCAAAGACTGTGCAGCCGATTCACTTGGCATCCTTTGGATCTGGGTGTCAGCTGTTAGGGCTACACCTAGAAAATAAGGATTAATAAAGGGGTTTTATTCATCATCATAGGTGGGTAACGTTGCAAAGTGTTTGTAAAAACAAGCAACTTTGGAATTTACCTTTTTTTTTTTTTCTAAGAATTCTCTTTATTTTCAATAATAAAGGGATTTAGAATTTATGGTTTACTATTTGCTGTCTAGGTTATTGACCACCACTGCAGTCTCAGCTCCAAAGCAAATATCGCACACTTGGAAGCACTGCTCTAGAGCCGTCTGGGTCCTTAGTGCCTGTGAGTTCTTCCCAAGCTGCTGGGGTAAAGCGGTCTGTGTGCAGCATGGGAGTGCGCAGTTCAGAAGAGAAACACGACAATGCCGCGCGAGCCATACTAGCAATTATTCAGAGGTACACCACCTCCCGGCAAGCAGGAGGCCGGAGAGCGGTGCACTGCTGAACTGTGAAAACAAGGCTTTAAATGTAGCCAACCCTCAGCAAAGAACAAAATAGAAGGATTATAATGACCTTGAGGAAACAGCATACACCATCCCAATACTTACACAACTTCAACTGTTGGGGTGAATAATATTAAAACTCTGCTTAAGGCCAGAATCACACTTGCTAGTGCCTCGCGTGTAACTCGCACGAGTCTCTCATGGTAGAAGCCGGCTTTGCCGCACACTCCCCTGACAGGAGCGGGTCGGCTGCATGCATCTCTATGCAGCTCAGACGCTCCTGTATGCATAGTGTGCGGCCAAGCCGGGTTCTACCATGACAGACTCGCGCGAGTTACACGCGAGGCACTAGCAAGTGTGATTCTGGCCTTAAATGAGGAACTGGACTAAAAAGATCTTCTACATGTGAGATAATACCTCAGTGATGTCTGATCAGCCACGTAACTCCACAATCACAATGTGAATGCAACGTTTCAACCCTTCATTGTATGGAGATTTCAGTTACAGAAATGTTTTGTTTTTTTGTTTTTTTTAAACTTCAGATTTTTTTTTTCATTATTGAAATAAAGTATACATTTGCTATTGCCAGAATTGTGCTGACCCGGAAAAACATGTTGCCAGATCGTATTTACCACACAGTGACTGCCCTAAAAGCAGCACCCAGTAAACAATTGCAGAATTGCGGCGTTTTGTTTTTTTTCTTCAGCATTTCAGCGTATTTGGAATTTTCTGTCTTCACGTAGACTGTTTGGTAAAATTGTGTCATTGAAATCTACAACTCGTCCTGGTGAAGAGTAAGCCCTCATATGCTTGTGTTGACAGGAAAAAAGAGAATTTTGTTTACTTACCGTAAATTCTTTTTCTTATAGTTCCGTATTGGGAGATCCAGACATTGGGGTGTATAGCTTCTGCCTCCGGAGGACACACAAAGTACTACACTAAAAAGTGTAGCTCCTCCCTCCGAGCATATACACCCCCTGGAAGACCAGATCTAGCCAGTTTAGTGCAAAAGCTGAAGGAGAATAGCCACCCACAAGTAAAGACAGAGCAAGAACCGGAACAACCGGAGACTCTGTCCACGACAACAGCCGGTGATAACACGCGGAACAAGAAACTGGCAACAGGGAGGGTGCTGGGTCTCCCAATACGGAACTATAAGAAAAAGAATTTACGGTAAGTAAACAAAATTCTCTTTTTCTTTATCGTTCCTATGGGAGACCCAGACATTGGGACGTCTCAAAGCAGTCCATGGGTGGGAATAAACAGAAAAACTGAGAAGTAGGCAGAGCCTAACTTAACAAATGGGCGACAGCCGCCCGAAGGATGCGTCTGCCCAAGCTCGCATCTGCCGAAGCATGAGCATACACTTGGTAGTGCTTTGAAAAGGTATGCAGGCTAGTCCAAGTGGCAGCCTGACAGACTTGCTGAACCGTAGCCTGAAAGCCCAAGAGGCACCGACAGCTCTGGTCGAGTGTGCCTTGATCCCCGGCGGGGGAGGCACCCGAGTACACTGGTAGGCATCGGAAATGGCCGACCTAATCCAACGAGCTAAGGTCGGCTTAGAAGCCGAGAGGCCCTTACGCCGACCTGTGGTTAGCACAAAAAGAGAGGTGCACCGCCTAAGAACAGCGGTGCGAGACACATAGATCCGGAGCGCCCGCACCATATCCAGAGTATGCAACGCTTTTTCAAAGCGATGAACAGGAGCCGGACAAAAGGAAGGCAGGGAAATATCCTGGTTAAGGTGGAAAGGAGAAACCACCTTAGGGAGAAAGTCCGGAGTCGGAAGGAGAACCACCTTGTCTTGATGAAAAACCAAAAAAGGTGACTCCGAAGAGAGCGCAGCCAAATCAGAGACTCTCCTGAGGGAAGTTATGGCCACTAGAAAGACCACTTTCTGTGAAAGACGAAACAAAGAAACCTCCCTAAGAGGCTCAAAGGGGGGTTTCTGCAAGGCCGTGAGGACCAAATTGAGGTCCCAGGGATCCAAGGGCCGCCGGTAAGGCGGAAAGATGTGAGACGCGCCCTGCATGAAGGTGCGGACCTGAGCCAGCCGGGCGATACGCCGCTGGAACAGCACTGACAGAGCCGAGACTTGTCCCTTGAGGGAATTGAGGGATAGTCCTAGCTGCAGACCGGATTGTAGAAAGGATAGAAGGGTCGGCAAGGAAAAAGGCCAAGGAGCATGGCCGGAAGAGCGACACCAGGACAGGAAAATTCTCCAGGTCCTGTGATAGATTTTGGCCGAGGAAGACTTCCGAGCCCGAGTCATAGTGGAGATGACTTCAGGAGGAATACCAGAAGCCGTCAAGATCCAGGACTCAAGAGCCACGCCGTCAATCTGAGAGCCGCAGAATTCTGGCGGAAAAACGGACCTTGTGAGAGAAGGTCTGGACGGTCCGGAAGATGCCACGGCACCTCTACGGACAGATGGAGCAGGTCTGGGTACCAAGCTCGCCTGGGCCAGTCCGGAGCAATGAGGATGACCCGACGGCCCTCCATTCTGATCTTGCGCAGAACTCTGGGCAAGAGAGCTAGAGGGGGAAACACGTAGGACAGACGAAACTGGGACCAATCTTGAACCAGAGCGTCCGCTGCAAAGGCCTGAGGATCGTGGGAGCGAGCCACGTAAACCGGAACCTTGTTGTTGTGCCGGGATGCCATTAGATCCACTTCCGGAGTGCCCACGTGCGGCAGATTGACTGAAACACTGCCGGGTGCAGGGACTACTCGCCACTGTCCACGGTTTGACGGCTGAGATAATCTGCCTCCCAGTTTTCCACGCCTGGGATGTGGACTGCGGATATGGTGGACTTTGAGTCCTCCGTCCATTGAAGGATGCGTTGAACCTCCAACATTGCCAGGCGGCTGCGTGTCCCGCCTTGGTGATTGATGTAGGCAACCGCTGTCGCGTTGTCTGACTGGACTCGGATGTGCTTGCCCGCCAACAGGTGGTGAAAGGCTAGGAGAGCTAGAAGCACAGCTCTGGTTTCCAGCACATTGATCGAGAGGGCTGACTCGGACGGAGTCCAAGTGCCCTGCGCTCGGTGGTGGAGACATACCGCTCCCCAGCCGGATAGACTGGCATCCGTGGTGAGGATCACCCAGGACGGGGCCAGGAAAGAGCGCCCCTGAGACAGAGAAAGGGGCCGAAGCCACCACTGAAGGGAGCTCCTGGTCTGTGGCGACAGAGCCACTAGCCTGTGCAAGGAGGAAGTCCGCTTATCCCAACAGCGGAGAATGTGCAGCTGCAGAGGACGCAGATGGAACTGGGCAAAGGGAACAGCCTCCATTGACGCCACCATCTGACCCAGCACCTGCATTAGGTGCCTGATGGAATGACGGCGGGGCCTCAGCAGAGAGCGCACCGCCAGATGGAGGGACTGCTGTTTGACTAAGGGCAGCTTCACAAGTGCCGGCAGAGTCTCGAACTGCATCCCTAGGTACGTGAGCCTCTGGGTCGGAGTCAGAGTGGATTTGGGCAGATTGACAAGCCACCCGAATTGGGCTAGAGTGGCGAGAGTGAGCGAGACACTCCACTGACAGTCTGCGCTGGATGAAGCCTTGACTAGAAGGTCGTCCAGGTAAGGAATCACTGCCAACCCCTGGAGGTGCAGAACCGCAACCACTGCTGCCATGACCTTGGTGAATACTCGAGGGGCCGTGGCTAACCCGAAAGGGAGAGCCACGAATTGGAAATGTTCCTCTCCGATTGCAAAACGTAGCCAACGCTGGTGTGAAACTGCAATTGGCACATGCAGATAGGCATCTCTGATGTTGATGGATGCCAGGAAATCTCCTTGGGTCATTGAGGCAATGACTGATCGCACAGACTCCATGCGAAAATGCCGCACCTGAACATGCTTGTTGAGAAGCTTGAGATCCATGATGGGCCGGAAGGAACCGTCCTTTTTGGGGACTAGGAAGAGATTTGAGTAGAAACCTCTGAACCGTTCCCGGGCGGGAACCGGTACAATTACTCCGTTGGCCTGCAAGGATGCCACGGCCTGAGAGAATTCGGCAGCCTTGGAGCAGGGGGGAGTTGACAGAAAAAATCTGTTTGGCGGGCTGGAAGAGAATTCTATCCTGTAGCCGTGGGAGATGATATCCCGCACCCACTGATCGGAGACGTGTTGAAACCACACGTCGCCAAAGTGGGAGAGCCTGCCACCGACTAAGGACGTTGCTGGCGCGGCCAGATAGTCAAGAGGAGGCTGCCTTAGTGGCAGCAGCTCCTGCGGTCTTCTGTGGACGCGCCTTTGTGCGCCAGTTGGATTTTTGGTCCTTGGCTGAGTTAGTGGACGAGGCAGAGGGCTTAGAGGATGACCAGTTGGAGGAACGAAAGGAACGAAACCTCGACTGGTTCCTACCCTGGGCAGGTTTCCTGGTTTTAGTTTGTGGCATGGAAGTACTCTTCCCGCCAGTAGCTTCCTTAATAATTTCATCCAGTTGTTCACCGAATAGCCTGGATCCAGCAAAAGGGAGCCCAGCAAGGTACTTCTTTGAAGAAGCATCTGCCTTCCACTCTCGAAGCCACAAGATCCTGCGGATAGCGAGAGAATTAGCCGAAGCCACCGCAGTGCGGTGAGAAGCCTCCAGCATGGCATACATGGCATAGGATGAAAAAGCTGAAGCTTGGGAAGTTAAGGCAACCATTTCGGGCATAGATTCCCTGGTGAGGGAATGCATCTCCTCTAGAGAAGCAGAGATGGCTTTGAGAGCCCACACTGCTGCAAAAGATGGGGAGAACGAGGCCCCTGTCACCTCATATACAGATTTGGCCAAAAGGTCAACCTGGCGGTCAGTGGAATCCTTAAGAGAGGTGCCATCAGCCACTGATACAACGGTCCGGGCTGAGAGTCTAGACACCGGAGGGTCTACCTTTGGTGAATGAGCCCACTCCTTGACCACCTCAGGTGGAAAGGGAAAACGGTCATCAGGGAAGCGTTTGTCAGGACAGGCCCTAGGCTTGGTCACAGTGGCCTGAAAACTGGAGTGGTTAAAGAACACACTCCTTGTCCTCTTAGGCAAGGTAAACTGGTGCTTTTCTGCCAGAGAGGGTTGCTCCTCTGATACTGGCGGATTGAGGTCCAGTACAGAATTAATGGACGCAATCAAATCACTAACATCTGAGTCACTTTCGGACAGATCAATGGGGCACATGGAGGTAGCCTCCGAGCCCCCAGTAAAGGCATCCTCCTCGTCATGCGAGTCAGCTCTTGAATCAGAGCCGCGGGACGAGGAAGGAGAGGGGACCCTGCGTCTCCTTTTAGGAGGACGGGGTCTGGGACCAGATGATGAATCCTCTGTGAGCTCCGCTGAGAGAGCCCTAGCAGCAGAGGCACCCTGTGAAGGGGGCTGATGCATGTTC
This sequence comes from Anomaloglossus baeobatrachus, assembly GCF_048569485.1. NCBI lineage: Eukaryota > Metazoa > Chordata > Amphibia > Anura > Aromobatidae > Anomaloglossus > Anomaloglossus baeobatrachus. Next base: position 200,429,003 of record NC_134353.1, on the reverse strand, counting down.
AGCAAAGTACGGGACAGCTGTCCCATGGAGTCGTCAAAAGACTGGGAGATTGACCTATAGAAGGATTCTACCCAAGCCGGGGGTTCAGCCACAGGAGCCGAAGCAGCCGGAGAGACCACTGGGGGGGCGATTCCAGGCTGAGGCATTGTCAGGGCAGAGCAGGCATCACAATGTGGATATGTGCTCGGTTCAGGCAGCACGAGCTTACATGCAGTGCATACTGAATATAGCTTTGGAGCCTTGCTCCTCGTGTGAGACATGCTGCTGAAGTGGGGGCTCTTGCCAGCAGAGAGTATATACGGAGACCCACAACCAGAGGTTGTGGCTTACCAGACCGCTGGAGCGGTGTTGTGTGCCCTCCAGATCTCAAAGCCCGGACCCGCAAGCACCTCAGCAGGGATGCTGCAGCCAGTGCTGATTGCAGAGAAAACGCTGATAAAATGGCGCCGGAGCGAGGAGAGGGGGCGGGGCCAACCCTGAGAGCGGGATCTGGAGGGCCAAAGAGACTTACAGGGGAGGAGACATGTACTCAGTGAGGAGTGTCTCTCCCCTGTGCAGAACGGCCGCTGGGCGGAGCCACACTGTCCCTCTGCATGAATGACATGCGAGGGCAGTGAAACCGAAAGTAGGCCTCCGGCGAAGCCGGGGCCTAAATTTGAGCGGTGCGGCCGGCGCGCAGGCACAATCGGCGCGGTTCTCAGGCGACAGCCAGAGAACCCGCCGGAAATGTCACAAAAAACACTCAGCACACTCTCCCCACATAATAAAAGTACAGGGACCCCCAGAACATAAACGTCTCAGGTACTTAGCTTGCTGAGATGCAGGGCCATGTCCCTGGGGATGAGTGCTCCGTCCAGCAGGATCCTGAAGGGCTGCGGATGGAGACCGGTCTCCTGCAAAGCATGGAGAACCGTGCTGGCTCCCACTTCAAGCCAGAGCCTGAGGGATGGTGAAGGAGCACGGCATGTAAGGCTCCAGCCTTGGAATCAACCTTAACAACACCGCCGACACAGTGGGGTGAGAAGGGACATGCCGGGGGTCCAGACTTGGACCCGCTTTTCTTCAAAATCTTTCTAAAAATGAGAAATCAGATGAGAATGCATGTGTGGATGTATGCCTCCTGAACACAAAGCAATGAACTGGCTAGATCTGGTTATCCAGGGGGTGTATATGCTCAGAGGGAGGAGCTACACTTTTTAGTGTAGTACTTTGTGTGTCCTCCGGAGGCAGAAGCTATACACCCCAATGTCTGGGTCTCCCATAGGAACGATAAAGAAATGAAAAAATTACAACTCCTGGAAGAAGAGGAGGAAAAAATGTCTGGGTCCATAAAAGCTTAAAGGGACCCTGTCACTAGATTCATGTTGCCAGAGCCACGAGCTCCATGAATCAGACTCGGGCTGCACAACTGCTGCCAAGTAAGTGTTGTGTGAAACATTGCAGTGTTTAATAGAGAACATAGAATGAAAAGTCAGCCAGGGACCAGAGATTGAACTACTGGGGTGTGGCCCCGCTGGCTTCTTCTTGCCCTGCCCCAATTGATTGATAGGTCTCTTCCTATGCGCACACGAGAGAGAGAGCTGTCAATCAATTGGAGAGGGGCAGGGTGAAGCCGGCAGTGGACAGTGCAGGACTAGTCAGGTCTACAGGGCTTTTCTATAAAACGCTGTGATTTCAGAGTAAAACAAATAAAGCTGCAATCACACAGCCGATGCCATATTCAAGCTGTCTGGTGTTCATGCAGCATGAGTTTACTATTTCCATATCACCAAACAAGAAAAAAAAAATGGTATGCAACTTTCCAGCATACAATCATGGCCCAAAGGGTTGGCACTGTTGATATTGTTCCAGAAAAATAATTTCTCCCAGAAAATTATTGCAATTACATGTTTTGTTATGCATGTTCTCTCTTTTGTGTGTATTGCATCAATAAAAAAGAAGAGAAATAAAAGGTAGATTGAAAATAACTCCCTCCAAACCCCAAAAATGGGTTGGATAAAAATGTTGGCACCTTTCCAAAATTGAGGATCAACTGTTTCAAGCATGTGATTTTCGTTTAAACTCCACTGTGTCAAGCAACAAGTGTGGGCAATGTGAAAATCACACCTGAAACCAGGTATATATGCTGGCCATGACTATATTGCTCTTCAACCCCACTATTCTCAAGGTGTCAGAAAATGATACTATTCATAGGCTGAGACCCAACCCAGACCATGTCCAGCTGGCACATAGCAGGTTACCAGAGCTCATCATGATCTGTGCTGCTGTGCCTGCTGGATATTATCAGGATGAATTTGGATAGAGCCACTGTGGCTTAACAGGTCTTTGGTTCTGGCTAATGAAAGAGTTAGCCCACTTAACATACATGTTTACACTTGATACTTCTCACACAAATGGCAATCATTTAATATAAAACAAATGTTTGACATTTCGTACCTGGTCCTGAAGGATATGGGTGCGTTCCGGTTACCATGTATTCAGATTCAAGACCTGAAAAAAAAAAAAATTCACATATATAGATAACATTTAAATACATTTCTCCAGTTTGAGCATGTGAAGCACCCCACATTATGGAATAGTGGTTTCAAAGATGGAAAGAAAACCCCATTCTGTTTACTTTTCAATTTCTCATCTGCAGTGTGGAGATATGTCCAATTGGGGTAGTGTACTTCATCCCCTGCATGATGCTGACCAATCATAAGAAAGCAGTATCATGCTGGGGCAGGGAAAGGGGCGGGGGGGGGGGGCACACACCCAAAAATAGTCAGAGGAACATGCCTTCTCCTGTCAGATGTAATGATAAGACAGTCTTGCTCCCAGCCTTATTTTCTGCAGCTACTGTGTGGTATAGCGCAGACCTGAGTGTGATTACAAACACTTTCAGATCTTTTCAAACATGTTTTACCTCACAGAAAAGAAACCTGTGATTCCTTGCTGTCTACCGTATTTTTTGGACTATAAGACGCACTTTTTCTCCCAAATGGGGTAAGTGGGGGGGGTGCGACTTATAGTCTGAATGTAGGGCTGAGGGGAATGCGGGTGCTGCGGTGGAGCGGGTCATCGGCGGCATGAGCACGTGGACCCGCTCATTTCATATGCACACCTATCCTCCAGTCCATCATCTCTCAGCGCTGAAGCCGGCACTGACAGGTGGGCGGGATGATGGGCGGGGAGTGCGCGCATAGTAGAGCCGGCCCTCGTGATCACCCCTGGCAACTACAGCCTGGAGTGATCATGTGCGGCTGTATTTACTGCCCCCCGCACATCATCATCAGCGCGGGGGTCAGTGAATAAGTATACTCACCATTCCCCTGCAGCATCGCAAAGTCCTCCTGTCTGCTGGCCCGCTGATCTGTGTAGAGAACGGTGAGCACAGCGATGACGTCATCCCTGTGCGCACCGCTAGTCTCCACACACATCAGCGAGCCGGCCAACAGGAGGACATCGCCATGCTGCAGGGGAATGGCTCCACACAGGTCCCTGTGGGCGTTTGCATACTTTCCATGGTATCATGCCCCTATGAGCGTGAGACCATGGATTCACATGAGCGACGTCCCCCGTCGCTGCTTCAGAATTGTGCATGTGTGCACTTACCATTCCCGCAACCTTTTCCGGGTGCTCGTTGTCAGTTTCAGAAGCCGGTGAGTGAACACTCAGAAAAGGCTGCGGGTATGGTAAGTGCAAACATGCGCAGGATCTGAAGGAGCAACGGGGGATGTCGCTCATGTGAATCCATGGTATCACGCCCATAGGGGTGTGATACCATGGAAAGTATGCAAACGCCCACAGGGCAATGTGATGCCCATGGGGAGACGAGCTCTGTTATTTACATAGGAAATATGGAAGTAATAAAACGTTTATTACTTTTATATTATACAATTTTATAACACAGGGATAGGTAGGGAGGTGTAATTAGGGCACACGTGCGTCTGCTGATGGGTCAGAACGCATATTCGTAATGACGGGTTCCCTTTAAAAGACACTTTTTGGTAGTGGGACAATCCCATTAAGATGTGGAAAATCTTGTGGAAAAGCCAACATTATTTTGACCTCCATGACTTTGCTGCCATTCTAGAAAAGTGTTCAGCAACACCTTCAGGACTGAACTAAAAAGCATAGTGATCTCAAACAAAAGCTATAAAGTCATTACCATGGGATCAGGATTGTGGGATATCAAGGGGGAGCACAGCACAGCTCGTAACGTAAATACTCATTTGGCCAACATCCGTTTCGATTTTGGCAAGTGAGCCATGTGTTTAGAGAGAGGGAAATAAGTTACGGTTATACACCTGGGGAAAAAGAAGGCTGAATATGCCAAAATACAATATGACTGCAACTAGGTAAACAACCACACACAGTAGCTGGTCAAAAAGTCACACCAAGATCAAAAGGTCAGCCATTGTTGGTCTGACAGATATGGAAACCTCTCCTGTTTCTCTCATATACAATCGGCTATAATCTGAAATGAGCACTGGCAGCATGCAAGTATCAAAAAATGTAATGTTACAGACAGAAGTATTAAAGGGAAGCTGTCAGGTGCAATATGCACCCAGAACCACGAGCAGTTCTGGATGTATATCGCTAATCCCTGCCTAACCGTCCCTGTATACACTAGCATAGATAAAGAGATCTGTAGAAAAAGTATTTCTAAAGATCTTTTACCGTATGCTAATGAGCGATGGGACTAGTCTCCTGGGTGTTAGTTCCCTGGCCAGTCGCACCCATCAGCATGTTAGTACACCCCTGTGGGCATGCTAATATGCTAATGAATATGCAGCGTCACAGCATGATGTCACTCACCTCTCCACTGCCATTGACGCTGGATTTCGGTTCAGTGCGCATGACCCTGGAGTTTGGGTCATGCATACTATGAAGCTGGGTGTATGCGTCCTGGCTTCAAACTGAAGTAGTGCGCATGACAAACTCCGGGGTCATGTGCACTGAGCTGAAATCCCGTCAGACGTGATGGCGGCAGAGAGGTGAGTGAGATCCTCCTGTGATGCCGCACATTCATTATCATGTTAGCACATCCACAGGGGCGTACTAACATGCAAATGGGGGCAAATGGCCAGGGAACTAATGCCCAGGGGACTAGTCCCTGTGCTCGTTAGCATACGGTAAAAGATATTTAGAAATACTTTTTCTAAAGATCTCTATCTATTCAAGTGTATACAAGGACGGTTAGGCAGGGATCAGCAATATGCACCCAGAACTGCTCATGGTTCTGGGTGCATATTGCACCTGACAGGTTCCCTTCTAAAGGAGTACTCCAGGCAGACAAAACATGTTCGTTATTAAAAGAACCTAGTCAGATAATGAAGCCATTGTCTCCCATCCCAGCAGTTTTGAAGGTCCCATACTATTTACCGCTCACTGGAAGTTGAGTAGATCTTCTGGTGATATCACCTAAGAAGAAGCTGCTCCTCATCGCTCCCTCTCCCATTTGGGATGCTGCGTCACAGCTCCGGGATATGGCTTTTTTTCAAGCCTGACTATGGCTGAACGCCATCACGGCACAGACTCTGTCCCTCCCCTGTACTACTGTGTTGTGCTGTACACACAGCCCACCAGTGTAGAATGTAGATGTGTCCATTGATTTATGAGGGAACATGCGTACAAGCACCAGTAAATAAAAGCATGAGGTGGGAGAGAGGAGTGGAATTCTTTAACCACACTTTATTGTGTAGAGCAGTGTGTGGAAGAGATACTGGACAATGGTTCTGGGGTTCGTAGTTTATGGAGAAGTGTGCCATGCTCCAGGAACGAGAACTTAAATGGAAGTGATGCTTTTTGGGGACATCTACAACCAGGTTATTGTTCAAAATTAGGGTTGAATGAAAAGATGAGGACACTCAACCATCTGAGATGTTTGGAGATACTTTGCAAAATTATTAGGGAAACCAGACAACACTTACCTGGCTAGTGTCACGGTCACTGATCAGTTTAACTTTGCTGTATCATTTAGTCTCTTGTGGAGGACAATTGTACAGTAATAATCAATAAGCTTGGATATACCTGTTCAGATTTTGGTTATGCTTACTGGAATGTGCACATTGTTGATTTAAGACTGATGGCAGCAAAACCAAGAAGGAATACACATGGAAACACACAACACAAACCAGAACGTGTTAAACCCTTGATTCCTCACCTCTCTTTCAATCACAAGGACTGACTTTAGAACCATCTTGAAGGCATACTCTGCAGTTCAACACATCACAAAACCTCTCAATTGGGTTGAAGCTAAGTGATTGTGGAGGCCACGTCATCTGAAACCGCACTCCATACCTCTCCTTTTTGGTCACATAGCCTTTACATAGCTTGGGTATCTTGGGTCATTCTATATTGTGGGTACCATGCTCCCATACATATTCACAAGGGTGTGCACCATCAAAGAGAGAAATGATGATAAAAGGGAGGAAGGGGGAGCCGGCGGACATTCATTCCATTCTACCTTCCACAACCGCGGCATGCCCAGCTTGTAACACTGTGAACGGACAGTGAAAGCAATAATAGTGTGAACGCCCGGCCTATATAATAAATAACCATAATATATTAACTACTGACAGATAGTGCCACACTATTTCAAACTTATTGTCTGAGATTGCAGTATTGTTACCAGCAGGTTCATTCACATCTAAAGCCGTGTGTTTCATTGTCCAGTGAGATAGGAACCAGTACGGAGAACAGGCAGCTATTCAATTCATTGATGTGAAAACACCAACAAACTGCCACATGATGCACAATAGTGGCAACCTTTCTAAACATTAACTGCAGCAATAATATATATTAACCAAAGACCTGTCATTCTTACCTGCAGTCATAATTTAATTTACAGCTTATTCCCATGATGCTGCACTAAAGAGACAACTGAATGGAATATACATGTGATGTGATTACACACTACTGTGGCTATAAATAGGTGATCATTTTACTCCATCAACCAGATTATTTGGGGACTCTGGTTTAACTCTCCCATAAAATTACACATGGTCAGGATTCAGGTTTTATTTTAAATAACATCTTTACTTTAATTAATGAATACAGGTTACTTTTTAATTCTATCCATATTCTTTCTCTACCTTCCCTCTCCTTCCATTTATCATTATTTGGGTCATTATCTTGTTGCAACACAAATGATGGTTCCCACCAAGAGCAACCTAGATGGGATGGCATGTGGTTGCAGAATGCTGTGGTAGCCATGCTGGGTAAATTGAAATTTGGAATAAATTGCCAACAGGGTCACCAGTAACGCTCCACACAAGTGGAAACCATCCACCCACCTTTTCTGTGTCTCAAGAACATGATGGTTGGTATCAAATATCCAAAATTTGGACTCACTGAAGCAAAGTACTTTGTGTTGCTTGAAGCAAACAAGTCTCCTTGCAGTCCTCACTAGCTTCGTCTTTGCAGTAATTTGACCATAAAGGCCTACTTCTCACACTCCTTTGGGCAGTTGAGTTTGAGATGTGTCTGCTGCTTGATGGCTTTGGATCATTTATGATGGCTGTGATCTGCTGTCAATGTGCAGTTTCTGACACTGGCAACTCTGATGAGCTTATCCTCTGCAGCAAAAGAAATTCTTGTGTCCCCCCTTTCCTAGCACAGCCCTCAATAGAGTCAATTTTATCACTAAGAATTATGGTTTTAATGGCTATACTTGATAATACCTTTTAGATTTTAGCAATTTTCCAGACTGAACTCCCTTCATGCCTTAAGGTAATGATGGAACGTGGTTTCTCTTAACTTAATTTAGTGTTTTTTTGCCATATTCTGGCTTAGAACATTTATGGAGTACAGTTCAGCGCTGTATGGAACTATGGAATAACACTGCCTCTGCAAAGTACACCTTATGGCCACAAACACTTTCTGAAGGTCATTGATTCCATAAATAAACTCTTGACAAGGTATACCTATTCAATAAAAGCTATTCCAGTTGATACCCATTGAAGCTGCTTCCTGTCAGAGAAAAAAAAAGGCTATGGATACTTTCAAGTTTTAAAACACATTCTGGTTAGTTTCACACATTTCTTTACCGCTTGCTTCCTTATGAGTTCCTTTGTGGATCTGGTGAAACTACAATGTGCACATTCCTGGTTTGTTTCACACATTTCTTTACTGCTGGTTTCCTTATGTGCTCCTTTGTAGAACTAAAAAACTACAATGTACACATTCCAATAAGAGCTAGGGAAACCACAGCATGAACATGTGTGCCCAAACTTTTGACTAGTATTTTGTATTATCTGTACTTTCACACAAAACAAAGAATCAACATTTTCATCTCTACATCTACAAAATGGTTGTACAAACCTTGAATACTTGGATAATGATCATACGGATCCCCCAAGACACCGTGTCCTTTTTCGCGATTTTCTTTAATGGTGGGCATGTGTAACACAGGTCCATATTCTGTGCGCAATTTTACAGCCATCTTCAAGTTGTGGCTAAGGAAAGAAATACAAGTATATAGAATTATGTGCTATCTTCCCAGTGCTTTAGGGTCCCATCTGTGATATTCTTTAGCATACGAGCATTGGAAATTCTGCTTTACTAAAAGTTTAGATAGCTGTGATCAGTCTTACAACAGATCATTCATTAGTGGCTTTTTACAAGCAGCGACATTGCTAGCGATGTCGCTAGCGATTGCACCCGCCCCTGTCGTTTGTGCGTCACGGGCAAATTTCTGCGCGTGGTGTACAATATCGCTAGTACCCATCACACATACTTCCTTTCCTATCGACGTCGCTGTGGCCACCGAACAACCTCTTTTTTAAGGGGGCGGTTCGTGCAGCGTCACAGCAACGTCACTCAGCGGGCCACCAATAGAAGTGGAGGGGCAGAGAGTAGCCGCATGAACGTCACTCCCACCTCGTTGTAGGATGACGCAGGTACGATATTATTAGTCGTTCCCAGGGTGTCACACGTAGTGATGTGTGCTGCCTCAGGAACAACCTGTGTCATAAATGAGCAACGATATTTTGAAAATGAACGACGTGTCAACAATCAACGATTTGGTGATTATTTCTGATCGTTAGCGTTCGCTCCTAGGTGTCACACGCAACGACGTTGCTAACGAGGCCGGATGTGCCGCACGAATTCCGTGACCCCAGCGATACCTCGTTAGCAATGGCGCTGCATGTAACGGGGCCTTTACAGTGGTAGATTGACACCTCTATAAATTGATGGCTCAATACTGAGCAGAAAGCCAAATGATTGATAAATGTGTAAAATAGCAAGAGCTTCCAGAGCAACTCTGCTCTACTGTGCTCAACTCGGCAGAATGCACCCCAGATATTTAGCACATCAAGCTAATCTACATTTAGAATAGAAGCTATTCTTCTGTGCACTGCATGGTCTTGTACACAACTGTGTCTGAAGGACTTGACAATGTGCTATCAAAATCGCCGCATGTGTGTGTTTACATCATTGCTCTGTTAGCTGGTTTCCAGCAGAGATCAACACTGTTGTACTCTGCTCTACCTGCACAATGAATGCACTCTGTCAGCGTTGGTGGCACAGTAGAGCTAGAAACCAGCTAAGAGAAAATCCACACTGTGGATCCTCATCCAGCAATAGTGGAACTACAGCAGGAACCTGGAGGGGCATTCTTGGGGTAAGTGCACATAGAATGGTAGAGTTGGAATGGACCTCCTGGGTCATCTAGTCCAACCATCTGCTCAAAGCAGAATTCACTAAATCATCCCAGACAGATGTTCTTCCAACCTCTTTTTAAATACTTCAATGAACAGTGTAATCAGCGTTTTGGATGGAGCATGTTTTCCCTGCATCCAAAATGCTGTACAGTACAAGCACAGTGGATGGGATTTATAAAAGTCCCATGCCCACTGCTTCATTTAGGTGCTCTTTAAATTAACATGTAGCATGGCTTTCTGAGACGCAGCATGTCAATTTTTTCTTGTGGAGACTGAGTGTTCTGAGCGGAAGAACACAGCAAAGATATACTGTGTTCGTAACTTTGATCGTGTGCAGGCATTCTTCCGCACAGGAGACCAGCGTCTTTAAAAGAGAAAACACACTGTGCCCAGAATGCTGGCACTCCTGATCATGTACATATACCCTTAAGGGGGTTGATTTAACAACAAGAGAGCATTTTTTTGAAGTGCAGGAGGCACTTATTGGCATGAAGTGTGCTAAAAAAAAAAAAAAAAAAAGTGTGTCTTACAGCCCAGAAGGAGAATGGTGACAGTGGCCTTCATGATCTCAGAAAATTACTAAGTGACATAGTGCTATTTCAGCTGATTTCACTGATCAGTTTTATCTGTGCAGGGCAAGAGAGAATGCCACCAAGATCAGGACATCATGAAGCTTAACAAATCCAGCAGGTCCTAACTAGCTGAAGGAGCTTCAAAATGTGGTAGTGTATACACAGCGTGCAGCGGATATGTGCACGCCTGGTCAAAATTATTGTTATTGTGAACAGTTATGCAAGCTGAAGATGAAATGATCTCTAAAAGGCATAACGTTAAGAATGACACATATCTTTTGTATCTTAGGCAAAAAAAACCCCACAAAAATAATTAAATATTTTCATTTTTTTACATTTAAAAAAATTACAAAAGGAAAATGGACAAATGCAAAGCTTTGGACATCCCTGGACACTTGTGTGCTGAGATGACTTTGACCAAGGTTTCAGACTTTAATTAGCCTGTTAGGGTTATGGCTTGTTCACTATCATCGTTAGGAAAGGCAAAGTGATGCAAATTTCACAGCTTATAAAAACCTCAGCCACCTCTAATCTTATGCCAAAAAAACAGCAGTCATGAGTTCTTCTAAGCAGCTGCCTAGCGCTCTGAAAATGAATATGGTGGAGGCCCCCAAATCAGAAAAAGGCTATGAGAAGATAGCAAAAGTGCTTTTAAGTTGCCATTTCCACAGTTCAAAATCTAATTAAGAAATGGCAGCTAACAGGAACAGTGGAGGTCAAGATAAGATCTGTAAGACCAAGCAAAATGTCTGTGAGAGCTGCTCGTAGGATTACTAGAAAATCAAATCAGAACCTCCACTTAACTGCAAAAGACCTTCAGGAAGATTTAGCAGACTCTGGAGTTGTGGTACAATGTTCTACTGTTCAGAGACACCTGCACAAATATGGCCTTCATATCAGAGTTATCAGAAGAAAACCTCTCCTGCGTCCTCACTATAAATTCAGCATCAGAGGTATACAAAAAGAACATCGCACAAGCCTGATGCATTTTGGAAACAAATTCTGTGGACAGAAAGTTAAAATAGAATTCTTTGGCCGCAATGATCAATGGTGTGTGTGGAGAAAAAAGGGCACAAAATTTCAGGAAAAGAACATCTTGACAAACATTAAGCATTGGGGTGGATCAATCAGGCTTTGGGGTTGTGCTGCAGCCAATGGCACAGGGAACATTTCACAAGTAGAGGGAAGAATGGATTCAATGAAATTTCAACAAACTCTTGATGCAAAAGCCATAACACCATCTGTAAAAAAGCTGAAGTTTAAAAGAGGATGGCTTCTACAAATGGATAGTGATCCCTCAAACAAGAATTGAAAGACTCTTGACTGGCTACAAAAAGTGTTTACAAGCTGTGATACTTGCCATAGGGGTGGTACTAGGTACTAAGGCCTATTTTCCTTTTTTGTTAACTTTAAATTGTAAAAGATGAAGAACTTTTATTTTTGACTTAAAATACAAAGTTAATTTGTCATCTTTAAACTTTATGCCTTTTAGAGATCATTTCATCTTCAACTTAACAGTTCACAATAAGAGTAATGTTGACCAGGGGTGCCAAAGTGTGTGTGTGTGTGTGTGTGTGTGTGTGTGTGTGTGTGTGTGTGTGTGTGTGTGTGTGTGTGTGTGTGTGTGTGTGTGTGTAGGACTGGATAAGCATGCAGATAAGCTTCGACCAGGCCCCAGATGTGATTATGTGCCTGATAGCCGATATTTGATGTTTATCATGGTCTGCACCCGAGCAGCGGGTACAATGAGAACTATTTATTTCTCTACATTATTTATTGTGCTGGATCTTAGGAGTCGGTAGGACGTGGATAATTGAATTCCCCCCATGCTGTGTGAGGAAGCATTCAGACTCAAGCGGAAGGGATCCCTCCAGCAGCTCGCTGGCATTAAAATCTATTCTTCAGATGGATCATCAGCTGCACCTAACTACATATTAACTTCAAGTCCACTTACTCAGAAGAACAAGCATAACATAGGACACACACGCCTCTTACCTTTCTTCATCTATCGGGATCGGCTTGGCATTGTCCGCCACAAACATGTCATGAGTCCTCTTCAGAGATCTGAACACCAGGGTGTGGACCGAGTGTTTCTGCACGTCCTGCAACAAAAATTGAGTGACATGTAACCTGCAGACCAAGTAAAGATGTGATAAGACCAAATGCAGGGCTGGAGTCTGGAGAGCCCCAGCACTATAATAGTTGCTACTGACTTCTAACTTGTACTCGGATCTTCGGCCGTGGTCTAAACGACTCAAAACCTGCTCAAAAGGCTAATTTCATATGAAATACCTGGAGACCCTGTTTTTTTGTAAAAGTGATTGAAGTGTTTTTCAGTGCATTTATATACATCATAAAAAGTGACAACTGACAACTCTCTATATAGACTGCAGCACTTACAAGCTATATAGAAAGAGCTTGCAAGCGCTGCACTCCCATGTGACCAACCATTGCTAATAGACAGCAAGCACTAGATGACAAAAAAAACAAAAGAAAACAGAATAGAGAGGGTTTTCTTGAGACTGTAGAGGATTTTTCTAAAGTTATTTGCAAAGTGGTTGGTTTATATAAGCAGTTTGCATTTTTTACATATTTTTCAGAAAACCACTTTAGGCCCTGTGCGCACACTTGGTTTTTTTGTTTTTTGTTGATAAGCTTCATACAGTCCTTCTCCAGCAAAGTCTATGAGAAATCCAAAATGCTGTGCGCACGTTGCGTCTTCTTTCCTTACAGGTTTTGCTGAAGAATTTATGCAGCAAAAAGAAGCAGCATGTCACTTCTTTTCTGCGTTTTTCCCTGTGTTTTGCCATTGACAATGCTAAAAAAAAACCAAGGGCAAAACCGCAGGCAAAAATGAAGTAAATTCGCACCAAAACGCGGTAAAAACGCATACGTTTTTAGTACGGTTTTCCACAGGTAGGTGCGGTTTTCTGCCACAAGGTGTGTTTTTTGCTGGAGAAACAAATCCGCAGTGTGCGCACATAGCCTTAAAGGGAACCTGTCACCTAGAATATGCGTTGTGACCTATCAGCAGACGCATGTGTGCCCTAATTACACCTCCCTACCCATCCCTGTGCTGTAAAATTGTGTAATATGAAAGTAATAAAAAACATTTTCTTATTTTCACATTTCCTATGTAAATTAGAGAGCCGCTGGCCACAGGGGCGGCGCCTTGCCCTATGGACATCTGCATACTTTCCGTGGTATCACGCCGCTGTGGGCGTGATACCATGGAGTCACATGAGTGACGTCCCCGTCGGCAGGCTTCTTTTCCGGGTGTTCACTTGCCGGCTTCAGACGCACTCTGCGCATGTACAGTGCGCGTCTGAAACTGACAAGTAGAACCCGGAAGAGAAGCCTGCCGCAATGGTAAGTATAAACGTGTGCAGGAAAGCATGAGCGACGGGGACGTCGCTCATGTGACTCCATGGTATCACGCCCACAGGGGCGTGATACCACGGAAATAATGCAGACGTCCATAGGGCAAGGCGCCGCCCATGTGGCCAGTGGCTCTCTAATTTACATAGGAAATATGAAAGTGATAAAACGTTTTTTATTACTTTCATATTACACAATTTTACAACACAAGGATGGGTAGGGAGGTGTAATTAGGGCACACATGCTTCTGCTGATAGGTCACAATGCATATTCTAGGTGACAGGTTCCCTTTAAAAGGGAATATCTACTGCTTGGAAAACGCCTTTTTAAAAACTGTATTACGAAATGTAAAATATGAAGAATAAAGTTACCGTACCTGCCGCTCGGTACCGTTCTAGCTATGTCAATGTCAGGTCTCCCAGTAATCATATGACATCTGAAGGATGTCACACAATTAGCGGGAGATCCGGCACCGACATCGCTGGTACAGCACCGATGCGGGGGAGTTGTCTGGGTTTAATATTTTACATTGGGAATAAGGACATTTTTGTGTACTCACCGTAAAATGTCTTTCTTAGAGCCTTTCATTGGGGGACACAGACAGTGGGTTATATGTTGTCTCCAGGGGAGGCTTGACACTAGGTTTAAAAAAAGTTAGCTCCTCCTCCCACAGCATATAACCCCAGCTAGGCGGGAACTAGCTCAGTTTGGTGTAAAAGCAGTAGGAGAAGGACAACCAAAACCACAAGGACGGGAGCTACGTCCCCCAATGAAAGGCTCCAAAAAGACATTTTACGTTGAGTACACAAAAATGACCTTTCCTTTCTCGCCTTTTCATTGGGGGACACAGACAGTGGGACGTCCCTGGGTGGGAACTGAACTATTAACAGTGTATAACATCAGACTAAGCGCTGACTAACAACTGCAAATGCAGTGAACACATATCAAAACACGGTCAAAGAACCGAGCAGTGGCCACTTATAAATGGGCCACTGCCGCCTGAAGGACTTGTCGTCTTCCAAGAGCAGCATCCGCGGATGCATGCGTATGCACTCTGTAGAATTTTGTGAACGTGTGCACACTGGACCAGGTAGCGGCCTTGCAAAGTTGGGCCGCCGAAGCCTGATGGCGGATAGCAAAGGAGGCACCCACTGCTCGCGTAGAGTGGGCCCGCACAGATTGAGGGGGAATGGCACCTCGTGCTTTGTATGCCTCACAGATGGCAGTCCTGATCCATCGACGGGGGAAGGCCGAAGGACTACCTTATCCTGATGGAATATCAGATAAGGTGAGCAACAGGAAAGAGCTGCCAGTTCGGACACTCGCCTGATAGAGGTAATAGCGACTAAAAAGGCAACTTTCCAAGACAGTCGTTGAAGAGAGATTTCTCTCAGAGGTTCGAGAGGAGGAAGTTGAAGGACTCCGAGAACCAGATTCAGGTCCCAGGGATCTAAGGGGTGGCGATAAGGAGGGACCAAATGCGCTACCCCTTGAAGAAAGGTACGGACCTGAGGGCGAGAAGCCATCTGCTTCTGGAAAAAAAAATCGACAAGGCAGAAACTTGTCCTTTAAGGGTACTGAGAGCAAGACCCAAGTCCAGACCGTCTTGCAGAAAAGCAAGAACATTAGGGATTGAAAAGGTCAGGGGCGACCGATTATGATGGTCACACCAGGAAAGATAGGTCTTCCAGGTCCTGTGGTAAATGCTGGCGGAGGAAGGCTTCCGAGCATTAAGCATGGTATGAACTAACCTGGAAGAAAGACCCAATTTGGCTAGAATCAGGGATTCAAGCGCCACGCCGTCAAATGCAGCTGTGCTGTATTCTGGTGGAATATTGGACCTTGCGACAAAAGATCCGGGCGGTCGGGAAGACGCCAGGGAGTGTCGCTGAGAAGTTGGAGGAGCTCTGGATACCAGGCTCTCCTGGGCCAGTCCGGGGCCACGAGGATCACCAGGATTCCCTCCGCTTTGATTTTCTTGATTACTCTCGGAATGAGAGGAAACGGAGGGAAGATGTAGGGCAGGCAAAACTGCGACCATGGAAAGACTAGAGCGTCGGAGCCGAGCGCTAGCGGATCTCTCGACCGATATATGAAGGGACGTATTTTGGCATTTATTCGAGACGCCATGGAGGTCCACATCCGGGAGTCCCCAACGAAGAGTGATCTGATGGAACACTTCGTCGTGGAGGGACCATTCCCCTGCCGCTAGACCTTGCCAGCTGAGAAAGTCTGCGGCCCAGTTGTCTACCCCTGGGATATGGACAGCTGAAATAATGGGGATGTGCTTCTCTGCCCAAAGCAGAATCCTGGATACTTCCTTCATCGCTGCCTTGCTGCGAGTTCCTCCCTGACGGTTGATGTAAGCCACAGCCGTGGCATTGTCTGACTGGATCCGAACAGGGAGGCCCAATAGTAAGGGTTGAAAATTCTGAAGGGCCAAAAATATGGCTCTGATCTCCAGAACATTGATGTGCAGGGAGCGCTCGGAAGGAGACCAGCGTCCGTGAACAGTGTGGTGGAGAAACACCGCCCCCCAGCCTATCAGGCTGGCATCCGTCGTGACTACCTGCCAGTGGACCGGGCGGAAGGACTTCCCTTGAGATAAGGATGAGGCTTGAGTCCACCAGACGAGGGAGCTGAGCGCAGACCGAGATAGGCGGACTGACCGGTCCAGGGAAGCTGGATTCTTGTCCCAGGAGGATAGAAGATCCAGTTGTAGAGGGCGCAGATGGAATTGGGCAAAGGACATGGCTTCCATGACCGCCACCATATTGCCTAACACTCTCATTCCATTCCGAAGGGATGTGTGACGGCGAGAGCGGAGGGATTGGGCGGCCTGGATCAGGGAAAACCTCTTGTCCTCTGGAAGAAAAACCCGGAACTGAGCCGTGTCTATCAGCATACCTAAAAAAGGCGATGCGCTGATGAGGAATGAGAGATGACTTGTTGACGTTGATAAGCCACCCTAGCCTTGACAGCGTGTCTAAGCAAATCTGCACGCTTTCTGAGCAAACGTGAAGAGAGCTCCCTTTGACAAGAAGGTTGTCCAATAGGGAACGACCAGGATGCCTCTGGGGTGTAAAATGGACATGACGGCCGCCATGACCTTTGTGAAGACCCAAGGCACATTGGCCAGCCCAAAGGGGAGGGCCCTGAATTGGAAATGACGGTGTCCTACGGCAAAGCGAAGGAACTGTTGATGAGAGACACATATGGGAATGTGTAAATAAGCATCTTGAACATCTATGGAAGCTAGGAATTCTCCTGGTTCCATGGCGGCTAGCACTGCTCTCAATGATTCCATTCGGAAAGTTCGAATCCGTACGAATTTGTTCAGCCGTTTGAGGTCCAAGATAGGGCGGACACAGCCATCTTTTTTGGGAACGACAAAAAGGTTTGAATAGAAACCTTTGCCGCGCTGTTCCAGGGGCACTGGAATAATGACGTTTGCTTTCTGTAAAGAGGCTATGGACTGAAATAAGGCCTGGCTTTACGTTTTGGACTTTGGAAGACGAGAACGCAGAAACCTGTTGGCCGGCAGGGAATGGAAATCGATCTTGTAACCTGAGGTGACGATTTCTCGAACCCAAGCATCGTGAGTGTGGTCTAGCCAGATATCCCGAAAAAACAGAAGCCGCCCTCCCACAGGAGTCGGATCTGAGGGATACCTGGCGTCATGCTGAGGGGGCCTGTACAGAGCGAGGTCCTTTGGGTTTAGGTTGCTTGGAGTGGGAACGCCAAGAAGAGCCCCTTGAGGGACCGGATCCTCGATCTGAGCATTGGGACGATCCTTGGGCTGATGGTTTTTGGGGGGCAGGCCGAAAGGACTGCCTGCACCAAGAAGATTTTTTGAAATTTCTGGCTACAGGCCGATTTTGTGGTAGAATGGTACTTTTACCACCCGTCACCTCAGATATGAGTTTGTCCAGGGATTCACCAAACAGACGAAGACCCTGGAAGGGAAGTGTGGACAGGGACTTCTTGGAGGCACTGTCCGCATTCCATATTTTTAGCCACAGAAACCTGCGGGCGAAGACAGCATTGGCTGCCGTTAGGGCTGACCAGCTAGCTGCATCTAGGGAGCAGTGAAGAAAATAATTAGAGGCTAGAGAGAACAAATCAAGAATCTCAAGAGCCTCTAGAAGAATATTGCAAGTGCGAAACTTGCGCAGGTTCCTACTCCACACGCTCATAGCTCTTGCCACCCATGTCATGGCAAAAATGGGGGGGCGCAGAGAGGAGCCCGAAGCCTGGAAAATAGATTTGACCGCAGCCCCAACTGCGCGGTCGGACGAGTCCTTGAGAGACGCGTTGTCTGAAACAGACATAACCGTGTGTTTAGCCAGTCTGGATACTGGCGGATCCACAACGGGGGTTACCGACCAGGGCTTAACCATTTCTGGAGGAAAGGGATAAGCGAATGAAGAGGAGGATTTTTTATTAAACCTTCTATCAGGGTGATCCCACCGTTTAGATATGATTTGATGAAAAATCGGATCCTGGGCAAAGGACTTAGGAGGCTTCTTGGCTCACTTGAGTGCCGACTGAGAAGTCGGGTCCGAGGGCTGATCAGAAATCGACAGAGTGATTGACAGCTGCTATTAAAGTGTCTTCCATATGCCTAGACTCAGAAGGGACATCTGAATCTGAGTCAGAGTCTCGGGAATCGTGACTACTAAAGGTCACGGAGCCTGAGTCAGACTGACCATCGTGTGAGTCAGACGAGGCGGAGCGGTCGCAATGGCGCCTTTTGTTGACAGCCTTTTTACGTACTGGGGGATGATACACCAGACGAAGGCGGGCTCCTCTGAGGGAGCTGAGCCAGGGGGAGGCTGTGGGAGCCTGTGGAAGGCTGGGATATCTGAGCGGCCAGGTCATCTAACCTTTTAGACATCAGAAGAGCCCATGCAGGGATAGCCTCCTCAGACGGGGGTGCTGCCTGAATGGTGGCCAAGGCCGAACCCACAGATTGCACGACCCCCTGGTCCGGCAACGCCTGTTGTGACACTGTAGTAGGGGCATCGCAGCCCCGGCAGAGTGGATAGCTTCGACCATTGGGAAACGAGCTTCCACAGGTGGTACAAGCATAGTACAGGTCCATAGAGGATGCCTGGGAAGCTTTATCACCCTTGCGGTTACGCATGTCAGCAACAAACGTACAATTAGTACTGTGAGCCTCTAGCAGTATTACACTACTGTGGGTGAGGAGCTACTAGCAGTATTAGAAAGGGACTGCTATACAGAGCTGGTATATACCAATAGTAAAGTGGCATACACTGCCAAACAGTCGGTATATACCGCTAAAAGCCGATATACACCGCCAGCCAGCAGACACACACCGCTAGAAAGACAGCGATATACCGCTGAACAGAGCGGTATATAGTGCTGCAGAGTTGCAGAGCCAAGGAGGCGATCTCACCCGTGTCTGCTCCCCAGATGTAATGGCGTCCAGCGTTCTCTGGCAGCATGGAGGGGAGAGACGGCCCACTAGAGGGAGCGGCTTCTGGAGCAGTGCAGGGGGCATTGCTAAGAATGCAGGCCGAAGCCGGGAGCTAAATTTATGATGCTTCCCCGGGAACACTGCCTGCATCGCCCCCCCGGCGCCTCCTCAGGCGGCGGTTGGATGCAGGGGATGGATACACGTCGTCTCCCTACCTGCTCTTGCTTCGTCTGAAGACGCGTCGGTCCTGGGATGCGGAGATCTCGGGGACGCATCTTCGGCTCGAAGCTAGCAGGTGCTTGGCTCTGCTTAGCCCTCTGGAGCTACCTTGGTGTGAGGTGCTTCCAGGGAGCCTGGAGGGGTACGCAGATCCGACCACTTGGGCGCGAGGGAAGACTGACGGCCTTTGCACGCCAGGTTTCCTCTGCCCGTAAGCGGGGGGAACGAGGGCGAGTACACCCTGGTATTGCCCCATAGTCAAAAATAGAATAAAATCACAAAGAAAAAGAAATAAATAAACATGAGCTGGCCTGGGGCTCAGGCCAGACGTGTCAGCCTCCCTGCTGACACTAGAAAGAACTGAGCTAGTTCCTGCCTAGCTGGGGTTATATGCTGTGGGAGGAGAAGCTAACTCTTTTAAACCTAGTGTCAAGCCTCCCCTGGAGACAACATATAACCCACGGTCTGTGTCCCCCAATGAAAAGGCGAGAAAGGAACAGTGTTTAAGAAAGTGTTGTTCGAGGAGTGGACAACCTCTTTAATAAATGTAGCATATCTTAGCCTATATGGCAGAAGTTAAAATTACGATTCCAACTAAAAGGTGTAAATATGCACCATAATTTACACCAATTTATGGCATAAACTATAGCAAATTGGTTACACAAAGTGATCATGCCTTCTTTGCCCAATGCAATTATCTTTTTAAAAGAGGAAAGCAAAACAGGTTGTAAAATTTATCATAAAAACATTGTTTGTCAAAACTTGTAACATTTTTTAAACTGGTTAACACATTTCCAGTATGGTGAACTGGTGAAATGGTGAACTGGTGGAGGAAGGTCGAACTAGATGGACCTAGGTCTTTTTTCAACCTAAGTAACTATGTAACTATGTAAGTTATAAAAAAACAAACAAAAAAAAACACAATGTTCACTTTTATAGGGAATCTTCACCAGGTTTCAGGTCCCCCATCTGAGAGCTGCAAAACAAAGGGACAGAGACCCTGATTGCAGTGATGTGTCACTTACTGAGCTGTTTGCTGTTGTTGTGATAAAATCAATGTTTTCTCTGCTGCAGATCTAGCAGTTATACAGAGCTGATGAATATGCTGGACTACCTGGCAGCACAACAAGCGGCCAGTTGGCGACACCTCGACAGTGACAGGTGTCCACCCGGGGCTGCTTGACAGGAGAGAGCAAGGCCCCCTGGACCCCTTCCATCCAGACGGTAAAATTTCTCTTGCGTCCATCCTGTACATGGACAGGAAAAACACTGAGGCGGTTGGGGTGGGAGGGGCTTTTAACATTGTGTTTTCCTGTACCTGCAGAGGTCAAAAAAACAACTCCTGTGGTGCTGTCATGTGGCGACTTGGAAAATACCCTTATGATACTCACCTTAGAGGTAGTCGGGTCCAATGATCGTCGCTGCTCTGGTTCTGGCCCCTCCTTTCTTCCTTCCATCTCTATCCTGCTTCCCAGTCCTACATCATTCACACAGAGGACGCCATTGCAGTCCTGCATATGCACAATTTGATCTGCCCTGCTGAGTGAAGATCTAAGTATTGTAGTGCGCATGCACGAGCGGTCTCTGACCTTTCCTCACACCTGCGTATTACAGTACTTTGCACTGCCCTCAGCAGGGCAGACAGAAGTGTGCATGTGCAAGAGCGCAATGGCGGCCTGTGTGTGGATGACGTAGGACGCACGATGGTGATGGAAGGAAGAGAGGTGACGCTAAACCGAGAGCAGCGACGAACACTGGACCCCACCGCCCCCTAGGTGAGTATAATAAAGGATTGTTTTTTTGTACATTCTACAGAGCGGACTGGGCACTTATATATAGTATTTTAAAATGCTCAGTAAGTGACATCACTGGAATCAGGGTCTGTGTGTCTACATTATGCTGCTCTCGCCTTGGGGCAACAAAAACCTGGTGACATTCAATTTAACACTGCAAAAATGACCAACAAAAAAAAAAAAAAAATGACATTACGTTTCACTGCACTTGGATTTTTTCCCCTTTAGTTCAGTACATTATACAGCACACTGAACGGTGATAGTCAAGATACAACAAGTAAAAATATAAGTTGTGGTTGTTGGAAGAAAAGAAGGAAAAAACAAAGTGCAAAAACTTTAAAAAAAAACAAAAAAACAAAAATCGCAAATGATGCAAGGAGATGAGAGCACAGAACAGATAAATAAGATAGGAATTACGTTTATAAGGGATTATTTTTTGGACAATAAGGCTATGTGCGCACTTACTGGATTTTTCGCGGATTTTGCCGCGGATTTGCTGCATGTTTCGCTGCAGAAAATGTTCATAACATCTCTGCAGTGAATCACCAGCAAATCCTATGGAGAAAAAAAATCCTGTGCGCACTGGGCGGAATTTGACAGCTGCATGTTTTGCTGCGGGAATCCCGCAGCAAAAACAAGTGCATGTCACTTCTTTTCCGCACAGCGCTGCGGGATTTTACTCCATTGACTCAATGTTAATCAAGAAATCCCGCAGGGAATAACGCAGGCAGCAAATTCTGTGCGGTTCACTGCGTTTTCCTGCGTTATTCCCTGCGGTATTTTGCGGTTTACCTCCGGTAATGTGCATCACTTGCTTGCGGTTTTGCAGGGAAGTGATGTCATTACAGGAAGAGGAAGCCATGCAGAGAGTAAACACACACAGATCACACACATACAGACATCACAGACACATAGATCACACATAGAAAGAAAACGGAAATATAGAAAAAAAAGAACGTGGGCTCCGCTGCATATTTACCTTCCAGCCGAGGTAAGCACACAGCGGCGGCCCGGTATTCTCAGGCTGGGGAGGGAGAGGGGCAGGGTTAATGTCCCCCGCCTCACTCCCCCTCCGGCAGCCGAGAATAATCAGCCGCAGCTGCCCCGGCACTGTCGCATGCAATATGCGACAATACCGGCGTGTCCTCGGCTCTTCTTGCCACCGTGTAGCAGTGGTGGCAAGGTAATACAAGGGGTTAATGGTGATGGGGGACCACCGCCATTAACCCCAGGCTTGATCATGGCAGCGTCTATGTGACAGCTGACATGATCAACCCGTAAGTGAAAAAAACACAGACACCGAAAAATCCTTTATTTTAAATAAAACAAACAAGCCTCGTTCACCATTTTATTAACCCCTCCCAAACAAAGCTCTGGCGTAATCCAGGTCCGACGTCCAGCGCTGCTTCCATCCAGCCGCGACTGTCACAGACACAGCGCTGAATGAAAGCAGCAGAGGTAATTACCGGTCATTTCCCACGGCCGGTAATGTGAACTCACTGCCGACCGTGGGAAATGCAGCGATCTGTCATCTATCTCTCTATCTATCTATCCCTCTGTCTATCTATCTATCCCTCTATCTATTCTTCTGTCTATCTACTCAGAATTAAATGACTTTTTTTTTTTTTTTTTTTCTTCAATGTGCTTTATTGCATTGAATGCAATAAAGCACATCCCAACCCGCACGCGGCAATACCGCGGCAATACCGCGAATAATACCGCGGTAAAACCGCAGCAAACCGCGGCAAACCGCATGCGGTTTTCGGGTGCGGTTTCCCGCGGTTTTTTACCGCGGGTGCGGTAATCTTTGAGGGCATGCGGAATTTTCTCAAGAAAATTCCACTTCCCAGTGCGCACAGAGCCTAACACTTATCTTTCAGATGTCGAGTTCCTTGTGCGATCAAAGGATAGGTGGGCTAAGTGACCTAAGCATGGGGAGAGAAGTCCTTTCCCCATCAAACTCGGATTGACAGACCTTCCATATACTAATAAGAGGAGAGCTGTCAAAGCTAAACAAGAAGAAGCCAGAGGCAGACGCTGTTTCTTTGACACCGTTGTCTGTAATGATGGCATCTGCCCTCGTTTCATAGCTTAAAAAATTGTTGAAAAGTTCTCTTTAAGGAGAAAGAAAAGCGGTAATATCTATGCAGCTCCAATTACTGTATTTTATTACAGGCCTATAAGTATTCAGCTGGTGTGCTGGCATGTACAGAATACTAAGCACTTAATTAAATTCTGCACACTATCAGCGGCATTACCAGCGTGTTTTACTAGATCGCATGCCAGTCCCAGTGCCACACAGCAGAGATTAATATTTAGCAGGACTGCACCTGAGTATTAATGAATGCGACCCACAGCAGGTAGCTTATAGACGACAGAGTGAGCACTACTGCAGAATCATGGAAGATTATAATATTTTGTAAAAGTATTGACAGAGGGGAAGAGAGTGACAGCGCACTGTGCGTCCTCATTATGTTTGGCCAGTAATGCTACGGTTCCCTTCTGTCCTATAACACTAAGGCTACATTCACACGACTGTCACGTTATTGCAGTCCGCAAAAAAACTGTCCTCTTTTTCCACGGATGCATCCATGTGACATCCGTATCCGTTCCGTATACGCTCCGTGTGCCTTTCGTTTTTTGCGGACTGCAAAAAAACGGAAGGAGGGTTACATACAGTTAAAAGCTAGAAGGATGGATGGATAGATAGGATAGATAGATGAGAAAGACCTATAATGTCCCACTACACACTTTAGTGCCTTTTATGTGGCACTAAAGGGTCTTTAGCCTTGTACTCTGCCAAAAAATGAATAATTATAAAAAAAGAAAACGGTGTCCCCCCTATTTTTGTAGCCAGCTAAGGTGAAGCAGACAGCGGCAGCCTGCAGACGACAGGTGGCAGCTTCACCTTGGCTGGTATTCCAAAACCGAGGGCACCCCACGATATTATTTTAAATACAATTAAGTAATTTAAAACAAAAAACATGGGGTCGCACCCCCCCCCCCCCCCGTGGTCTAGTATTCTCAGACTAGGGTGGTCCACGGTTATTGGACCCTCCCCAGCCCAAAAATAGCAGGGCACCCCAGAAGTGGTGCATCCATTAGATGTGCCAATCCTGGCGCTTTTCCCCAGCTCATCGCATTGCCCTGGTGCGGTGTCAAACAGGGTAATACATGGGGTTGATACCAGCTGTGTAATGTCATTTGGCATCAAGGCCTGGCATTAGTGATGTCACAGCGTCTATCAGATGCCCGACATCACTAACCCACTCAGTAATAAAAAAAAAAAATAAAATGGACGACACACAAATTTTTATTTGAAGAAACACTGCCAACACATTCCCTTTTTCACCAAATTATTGGAAAGAAAAAACAAATCCGGGTTCGGCGTAATCCAATAAGGGGATCCCACAACGATCCATATACAGTACACTGTCCCAGTCAATGAAGAACAGAATGTTCCCCACTGACTGGGTGAGCAGTGCAGTGACCTGAGCTAACATCAGTAGGTCAGCCCAAGTCACTGCAGGGCATAACAAGCGCCAACGTCATGAGGTTAGCTAGGTACATTACCTGGGTGATGTACTCCTGTCGTCAGCACTCGTCATTGACTTCCATTGTAAACTGCATTCACAAGCGAAATATCACGGGCGGCCCAAGACTGACTAGCAGTGACATCACGAGCTCCTGCGAGACTTAAGTTGATATTGCTGTGTGCATGGAAGTCAGTGATGAATGCTGACGTCAGGAGTACAGCGGAGGTAATGAACTTCGCTAACCTCCTGATGTCGGCGCTCGTCTTCCCCACAGTTGCTAGCACACTGCAGTGCGGGAAGCTGCTGACTCACTTCAGTGCAAGCAGCCGTGGGGCTGGCACAGGAGTGGGACACAGACTGCAGGGGCACTTGACGGAAGCGCTTCTGTGCGGCTTCCATGGATTTTGGAGGACCCATTGACTTGTATTGAATCACGGTGCTCAATTACGGAACAGAATAGGACCTGTTCCATAATATCGGAACGAACATACGAGTGGACTCCTATGTGTTTTTTTGTAGAAACTGATGGCACACGGAAATGCTTCTGTGTGCCATCCGATCCTGCACAAAAGACACTGAAAGGATGGTCTTGTCAAAAGAACTGAGCAGGACAAACGGAACGGTCGTCTGAATGAGCCCTAATGTGAAAATACTGATACCAGGTCAGCACAACTTCATACTAATTTTCTCTTAAGAAGCTGTTGTGAGAACCAATAACTCAACTATTAAGGTGGGCAACCAACCATTTACCCAGACTACTAACCTGCCAGCACTATAGTAAAATGAGAGGTGGACAACTAGGCTTATGTGTCATTCTGCATCATTAGAAAGCACAAAACCCAGTGCCTTGAAAAAGTTTCCACAACCGCAAGCATAAATGTATTTTATTGGAATTTTATGTTATATACCAA
The DNA here is from genome assembly GCF_048569485.1 of Anomaloglossus baeobatrachus. Classification (NCBI taxonomy): domain Eukaryota; kingdom Metazoa; phylum Chordata; class Amphibia; order Anura; family Aromobatidae; genus Anomaloglossus; species Anomaloglossus baeobatrachus. The sequence goes on along the minus strand of NC_134353.1, from coordinate 200,403,501 downwards.
CACAATGTAGCAAGTATTTGTGGAGGGGAGGGTAAAGGAAATTATGCATGGTTTCTGGATATTAAAAAAATATAAATCTTAAAATTGTAAGGTGCATTTGTATTGAGCCCACTGTGGTCTGATTCCCCTAAATAAAATCCAGAGTGACCAATTGCCTCCAGGATCCCCTAATTAGTACCGTATTTTTCGGACTATAAGACGCACCGGACTATAAGACGCACCCTGGTTTTAGAGGAGGAAAATGGGAAAATAAAACTTTAAGCAAAAAATGTGGTCATGACACACTGTTATAGGGCGAGGATCTGCTGCTGACACTGTTATGGGGGTAATGTCCCCAAATTCTCTACTGAGTTACCCCATCCTGGTAATGATCCTCCTGCCTTGTATATGATCCTGCTATAAACCCCCATCCAGCCTGTTCACATGCCCCCCCCCCATCCAGCCTGTTCACATGCCCCCCCCATCCAGCCTGTTCACATACCCCCCCCCATCCAGCCTGTTCACATACCCCCCCCCATCCAGCCTGTTCACATACCCCCCCATCCAGCCTGTTCACATACCCCCCCCCATCCAGCCTGTTCACATACCCCCCCATCCAGCCTGTTCACATACCCCCCCCATCCAGCCTGTTCACATACCCCCCCATCCAGCCTGTTCACATACCCCCCCCATCCAGCCTGTTCACATACCCCCCCCATCCAGCCTGTTCACATACCCCCCCATCCAGCCTGTTCACATACCCCCCCCATCCAGCCTGTTCACATACCCCCCCCATCCAGCCTGTTCACATACCCCCCCATCCAGCCTGTTCACATACCCCCCCATCCAGCCTGTTCACATACCCCCCCATCCAGCCTGTTCACATACCCCCCCATCCAGCCTGTTCACATACCCCCCCATCCAGCCTGTTCACATACCCCCCCATCGTGCTCATATACCATCCTGGTATATGGCCTGTATCCTATACCACAGAGAAAAAAAATAAACGTTTATACTCACCTTTTCCTCACTCCCTGCAGCACCGATCACATCTTCCTCTCTGGCACGCTGATCTGTGTGTGTGGAGCCGTTCCCCTGCAGCACGCGATGTCTTCCTGTCTGTGCCGATCAGCTGACCGGCTTAGCACAGATCAGCTGACCGGCTCAGCACAGATCAGGTGACTGGCACAGACAGGAAGTCATCGCGTGAAGCAGGGGGGCGGCTCCACACACGGCGACGGGTGAGTGCACTGATTCACTGCACCCCGCGCTGGTAATGACGCGCGGGGAGCAGTGAATACAGCCGTGAATACAGCCGCACATGATCACTCCAGGCTGTAATTGCCAGGGGTGATCATGCGGCCGGCTCTTTGCTATGCGCGCGTCCCCGCTCGTCCTCCCGCCCACCTGTCAGTGCCGGCTTCAGCGCTGAGAGATGGGCGGGAGGATGGGCGTGCATATGTAATGAGCGGGCCCACGTGGTCACGAGCAGGCGCTGCTGCTGCCTGCTCGTGCCCCCGATGACCTGCAGCACCCTCATTCCCAGCCGCAGCCCTATAGTCAGACCATAAGACACACCCCCAACTTTCCCCCAACATTTGGGGGAAAAAAAGTGCGTCTTATAGTCCAAAAAATACGGTAAATTAAGACCACCAGTGTAATGTATTCTAAGCATAACGGCAGCTGTTCTGTGATGGCCTCAGATTGATGTTTGAGAACATTAGGAATCTAACAGCATCAGCAAAACTAAACACACCAGAGATAAAGTTGTGGAGAAGTGTAAAGCAGGGATAGGTTATAATAAAAAAAAAAAAAACGGCCCAAGCTCTGAACATCTCACAGAGCACCGTTCAATCCATCATCCAAAAGTGGCCTTAGGCTATGTGCGCACGCTGCATGTTTTGGTGCCAAAATAACCGCCCCCTCAGCATGCACTTTTTGCCGTATTTTACTGCGTTTTTGCCCCGTGCATTCTTTTATAAGTCAAATCTATTGAATGGAAGAGCTCAAAAACACTGGCAAAAAAACAGAAAGAATTGACATGCTGCATCTTTTGTGGCCACCACAAAGATGCAACCAAAAAAAAAACTACAATTTGCTGCGGACAGAAAAATGAAATCTCAGACTTTGCTGGGGAAGGAAATGCATGCAATTTTAGGACCAAAACTGCATCCAAAACAAGCACAAAAACGCGGCAAAAAATGCAGCGTGTGCACAAGGCCTTACAGCTGGTGCAAATCTATTTGCAGAACCAAGTCCATCAGCCTGACCGTATCCGCGGCTCGACTAGCCGGCCTGCCATGACATCACAAGTGTGTCACATGGCAAAGAGGGTGTCGCACCAGGCTGGCCAATTAAAAAAGTGCTGTGGATGCCGGGAGGGTGGAGACTGATCCCACGACTTCTGTCCAGTGACAAGATTACAAACGTAGCTGATGGACCCGAGCCCAGTGAATCAATTTACACCAACTCTAGTAAAACACCAATATAATTAAAGGGGTGGTCCACTACTCAGCATTAGTGGCCACATCACTGTAAAACTCATAGGGAAGGCTTTTGTCAAATACCTTGTGTAGTACATTCTGCCTCTAAGGCTATGACCGCACTTTGCGTTCACCTACTTGCAGTTTAGAACGCACGTTTTGGGCTTAATTGAGTTGCCTTTTTCAGAACTTTAGCGCTAAAAACGCATGTGTATTTACCGCGCTTTAGATGCGTTTTCAGCGCTTTTTACATGCTTTTTCACCTGCGTTTTGACAGATGCGTTTTGAACATCAAGACACTGCTAAATAAAGATTAAATAGTCAAACAGAATGAAAAAAAGGGGAAAAAAAAAAAAGGAAAACAATTTTGGAATTAATAAAGAAAATGGTTATATTTCATGAAATTATAGCGGTTTTATAATATTTAATGCTAAAATAGCAATAAAGTCATAATTTAATTTTTAATTGTCGGACTGTGTGTGTGTAAAGGGACATAATATTCCATTATTTTGTCAGAAATGCATGCTTTCTGTTTTCTGCACCTAAAAAGCAGGTAAAATGCAGGAACTTTGAAGTTTCTTGGTTTTTGCCATTTCTCATTGACTTCAATGTTAGCAAAACGCACCCAAAATGGCAAAAACAATTGACATGCTGCTTCTTTGAATGCATGGTTTTTGCCACAAAATATGCAAATTAAACGCAGCGTTTAGAAACGCAAAGTGCGGTCTGAAAATCAACATTTACTATTGACTTTGCTGGAAACTTAAAACGCATGCCTTTTGGCATGAAAAAGGTGCAGTTCAAAACGGACCTAAAAAGCACCTGAAACGCAGGTGGCAACGCAAAGTGCAGTCTTGGCCTAAGCGACGCTATTGCGGTCCGATCATCCCCATCATGTGACCTCCCAGGTTTTGTGACCTGAGATCCGCTCCTGTCATGTCAACTTCCAATTGACTCAACATCAGCGCGGCTGGCCCCAGTCTCCGTGACAGCTGTGGGCGGTGTTTCCCCGCTCATCACAGTCCAGCATCTGGCTTGCTCTTTCCTTCGCTGCAAGAAGGAGTGATGCTGGGCTGTGGCGCGCTGTGAAACGCCACCCACAGCCCAGTCACTCAGGAAGACTGGGGCCGCCTCGGTGGTGTCAAGTCAACTGGAAGTTGACGTGACATCACCAAATCTCAGAGGTCATGGAGCCAAGGGGTTATGTGATGGGGATGAGTGGACCGCGATAGCGCCACTCTGAGGCAGAATGTACTACACAAGGTATTTGACAAAAGCCTTACCTATGAGTTTTACAGCAATGTGGCCACTAATGCTAAGTGCTGAACCACCCCTTTAAGCATGATAATGAGGAATGGCTTGAACAAGTGTGACGCCTTATATTGGTCATGGTAGCCACATCTATTTTTCTAGACTATTATTTTAATTTAACCATCAAATTAGGCATTACAATTTTTTTTTAAAGAACACAAGATTTGCATGTGGTTTTCTGGTTTCAGTAAACGGTTATCCCCACATGCAGTTGAGTGTAAAAAAAAAAAAAAAAAAAAAAAAAAAAAAGAAAAAAAAACTACACAACAAAAAACTTTTTTTTTCACACCTAGGGGGACAATGATTTACTGAAACTGTAAAACCTCTTTAATCGCTTCTTAAGCTATGTGCCCACGTGTGTGCGCTCTCCACCGCAGCGTAAAGTCACTGCATGTGCGCTTCAGAGCTCCATTCTGAAACAAACTTTGGTGACTGCAGAATTCGTGCGCTCTGGATGTTGCCTCTCCCTATAGACAGAATGGAGACAGCATGCAAAGCGCACAAAAGAAGTGACACGTTGCTTTTTAGAACGCAGCGATTTGGCAGCATGCAAATCACTGCATTCTAAAACACAGCATGGGCATGGATTATGCACAATCTTCATAGAACGCAGGACGCATGCAGTTACGCTGCAGTGCAATACACACACGTGGGCACATAGCCTCACATCCCGGTGTCTGTGCCATCAGAATCAGCCCCGTGTCTAAACACAACTAAAACTGGGCAGCTACGTATAAGACATTCTGCAGCAGCGGACATCAGGAGTGAACATGATCTGAATATATGACTAGTGCCGGCGGGAGCAACAATATAACAAACCGCAGCTAACGGTGCTGGCCTCCCTCGGGCAGGAGTTAGGCTACTTTCACACATCCGGTTTGAGCCGTGCGGCTCAATCTGGCTGTGAAACCTATGCAACGGATGCGGTGAAAACACTGCATCCTTTGCATAAGTTTCTACATGCGGCCGGTCCGTTTTTTTCCGGTTGCGGCACGCTACTGAGCATGCGCAGTGGAAAAAACCGCATGCAACGGCCGTATGCGTTTTTTTCCGCATCGCGCCGCATCCGGCATCCATAGGCATGCATTGAAAATGCGTCGCAGCGGCCGGCTGCGGCGCGATGCGGGTTTTTTTGCCGGAGCAAAAAACGTTGCAGGGAACGTTCTACCCGGCCGCCGCATTTATTAATTTTGCCGCATCCGGAAAAAAACGGATGCACCGCAAAGCCATCAGGTACAATCCGGTTACAATGCAAGTCTATGGGGATAAACCGGATGCGATACCGGATCCGGTTTACCCGTTTTTTTCCGGATTGTACCTGATGGGAAAAAACTGATGTGTGAAAGTAGCCTTACTCATTGATCACCATAGAGGGCAAGTCCTCTACATACACTGAATGAATAAAGAGACAATGACGCAAGACAATGAATACACAAATCATCCAGAGGAAATGCTGCAGATCTAAGATAAGAAATAGAGACACAAGGATGGGATGGAATGGCTGTCAGGAAAAAAGAAAGAAAATAAAGGAGTGTAAATACACTACGACTATTCAAATGTTACTAATTAGGAGCCAGCAATACCAATACTCTGAGGCATTTACAGTCATGTTTTCCACAAAACTCATATTTACAACATTCCAGGGAAATTATGTTTATGCCATTCACAACCATGTGTTTCCTATTCTGCTGTTTATAATATCGGATCCTCTGGATTCATGCAATCAGGTCTAAGACCACAGGGATAAGGTATTAGCTGTGTATATCCAGGGTAGATAAGTGACTGCAAGTGCCTAGAAGCCCAGAGAGCCGGGAAGTCGCCGCCGCAACCGGCCCAGAGAGCCGGGAAGCCGCCGCAACCAGCCCAGAGAGCCGGGAAGCCGCCGCAACCAGCCCAGAGAGCCGGGAAGCCGCCGCCGCAACCAGCCCAGAGAGCCGGGAAGCCGCCGCCGCAACCAGCCCAGAGAGCCGGGAAGCCGCCGCAACCAGCCCAGAGAGCCGGGAAGTCGCCGCCGCAACCGGCCCAGAGAGCCGGGAAGCCGCCGCAACCAGCCCAGAGAGCCGGGAAGCCGCCGCAACCAGCCCAGAGAGCCGGGAAGCCGCCGCAACCAGCCCAGAGAGCCGGGAAGCCGCCGCAACCAGCTCAGAGAGTCGGGAAGCTGCCGCAACCAGCCCAGAGAGCCGGGAAGCCGCCGCAACCAGCTCAGAGAGTCGGGAAGCTGCCGCCGCAACCAGCCCAGAGAGACGGGAAGCCGCCGCCGCAACCAGCCCAGAGAGACGGGAAGCTGCCGCCGCAACCAGCCCAGAGAGCCGGGAAGCTGCCGCCGCAACCAGCCCAGAGAGCCGGGAAGCTGCCGCCGCAACCAGCCCAGAGAGACGGGAAGCTGCCGCCGCAACCAGCCCAGAGAGACGGGAAGCTGCCGCCGCAACCAGCCCAGAGAGACGGGAAGGAGCCGCCGCAACCAGCCCAGAGAGCCGGGGCGCCGCCGCAACCAGCCCAGAGAGCCGGGAAGCTGCCGCCGCAACCAGCCCAGAGAACCGGGGAGCCACCGCAACCAGCCCAGTTAGCCGGGGAGCACTGGGCACAATTTTTAATTACTAAAAAAGAAAGGCCTCCAAGACAATATCAAAGGGAGTTGTATTATGAGTACTAGAGTGGGGTAAGAAAGGGAAAGCAAAGGGAATCTGGCACCATATTTGACTTGTATAACTTTTAATAAGGCCATACAGGTTATAGAATGCTGAAAAATGTCCTACCTCTTTGCCACATATCATATGTTGTGGATAATGAGAACGATACGGATCTCGGAAAATGGCACCAAAAGCGCTTTTTTTTTTTTCTCTTTTGTACAAACTTCTGAATTTTTTTCACAACTTAGATACAAGTAAACGGTACATGTTTGCTATTACAAACTCATTCTGACCTGGGGAATCATAATGCCAAAACAGTTTTACCATATAGTGAACAGGATGAATAAAAAAATAAAAATAAAACCCAAATGTGTTATTGCATTTTTTTTTGCAATTTCACCGCACTTGTAATTGTTTTCTCCGTTTTCCAGTCCAATATGGGCAGAATGAATGGCGTCTTTCAAAAGTGCAACTCGTCTAGCAAAAAAACTAGCCCTCATATGGATATATTGACAGGAAAAAAAAAAATTATGGCTCTTGAATGAAAAGGAGGAAAAACGAAAAATGGCTGGGGGGCGGGGGGGGTGGTGAAGGGGATACGTTGACGTTTGGCCCAGTTGTACTGCAGATCTATAGTCATGCATCCTGCTGCTGTTGGCTCCTGAAACAGCTTTTATGCTTAATCAGACATAATGGACTAAAAAATTGTAAAGATCATTTTATGACCTGAATAGAACACTATGCCTACATGTTATCAAGGGCAAGTAATAGTTTAAAGGGAACCTGTCAGCAGAAATGTCCCCTAAAACCTAACAGATTCCCCCTCTGCAGCTCCTGGGCTGCATTCTATAAAGGTCCCTGTTATGATTGTGCCCACTTTCTGACCGAAAAAAAGTGTTTATAAAGTTGTACCTTTTTGGCTTCTGATTCTGTAAATCTGTCACGGGGGCGGGCTGCCTGATGGCCGTTATTCTGCCCCCTGGTCCTGTATGCCGCCCCCATCGCTGATTTCAATACTTCTGGACGCCGCCCACTGCTCCAGCCATCCCCGCGCATGCCCAGTGCCCATCTCTCGGGGATGAGCACTGTGCCCAGCGTCACCGCTGGTGACGTGCACGCAGGGTTAAGATTATGGGCGGTGCTGTGATGTTTATTCCTAAGCAACCGCCCATAATCGCGGGACCGCGCTTTCCCCCTCGGCCTGCTTCTTTCTGCGCAAGCGCGCTGCTGCTGACCTCACTTCGCCTCCTTCCCATCTTGCCCCGAGGCAGGAAGCAGAAGCAGGCCGAGGGGGAAAGCGCGGTCCCGCGATTATGGGCGGTTGCTTAGGAATAAACATCACAGCACCGCCCATAATCTTAACCCTGCGTGCACGTCACTAGCGGTGACGCTGGGCACAGTGCTCATCCCCGAGAGATGGGCACTGGGCATGCGCGGGGATGGCTGGAGCAGTGGGCGGCGTCCAGAAGTATTGAAATCAGCGATGGGGGCGGCATACAGGACCAGGGGGCAGAATAACGGCCATCAGGCTGCCCGCCCCCGTGACAGATTTACAGAATCAGAAGCCAAAAAGGTACAACTTTATAAACACTTTTTTTCGGTCAGAAAGTGGGCACAATCATAACAGGGACCTTTATAGAATGCAGCCCAGGAGCTGCAGAGGGGGAATCTGTTAGGTTTTAGGGGACATTTCTGCTGACAGGTTCCCTTTAAGCAACTTCAACAAGGGCCCTTTTTATCTGGAAGGCTGAACAGAAGAAGTTGTGAGGTTCTTTGGAAATAGTGGTCAGCACCTACCAAAATTGGTTCAACCAGTGACTGTGATAGGGTCATGATCACTGATGTGGAAGCAACGGCTTGATCAACTCCAACATATGTTTTATACCTAATTTCATAAATACGTTACTACATAGCTTGAAAAGAAGGGAATTTTGTTTACTTACCGTAAATTCCTTTTCTTCTAGCTCCAATTGGGAGACCCAGACAATTGGGTGTATAGCTTATGCCTCCGGAGGCCACACAAAGTATTACACTAAAAGTGTAAAGCCCCTCCCCTTCTGCCTATACACCCCCCGTGCATCACGGGCTCCTCAGTTTTGGTGCAAAAGCAAGAAGGAGGAAAAAATTATAAATTGGTTTAAAGTAAATTCAATCCGAAGGAATATCGGAGAACTGAAACCATTCAACATGAACAACATGTGTACACAAAGAACAACAGCCCGAAGGGAACAGGGGCGGGTGCTGGGTCTCCCAATTGGAGCTAGAAGAAAAGGAATTTACGGTAAGTAAACAAAATTCCCTTCTTCTTTGTCGCTCCATTGGGAGACCCAGACAATTGGGACGTCCAAAAGCAGTCCCTGGGTGGGTAAAATAATACCTCGTAATAGAGCCGTAAACGGCTCCGTCCTACAGGTGGGCAACCGCCGCCTGAAGGACTCGCCTACCTAGGCTGGCATCTGCCGAAGCATAGGTATGCACCTGATAGTGTTTCGTGAAAGTGTGCAGGCTCGACCAGGTAGCTGCCTGACACACCTGCTGAGCCGTAGCCTGGTGCCGCAAGGCCCAGGACGCTCCCACGGCCCTGGTAGAATGGGCCTTCAGCCCTGAGGGAACCGGAAGCCCCGAGGAACGATAAGCTTCGAGAATTGGTTCCTTGATCCACCGAGCCAGGGTTGATTTGGAAGCTTGTGACCCTTTACGCTGGCCAGCGACAAGGACAAAGAGTGCATCCGAGCGGCGCAGGGGCGCCGTACGAGAAATGTAGAATCTGAGTGCTCTCACCAGATCTAACAAGTGCAAATCCTTTTCACATTGGTGAACTGGATGAGGACAAAAAGAGGGTAAGGAGATATCCTGATTGAGATGAAAGGGGGATACCACCTTAGGGAGAAATTCCGGAACCGGACGCAGAACCACCTTGTCCTGGTGAAACACCAGGAAAGGGGCTTTGCACGACAACGCTGCTAGCTCAGACACTCTCCGAAGTGAAGTGACTGCTACTAGGAAGACCACCTTCTGCGAAAGGCGTGAGAGAGAAATATCCCTCATTGGCTCGAACGGTGGTTTCTGAAGAGCCATCAGCACCCTGTTCAGATCCCAGGGTTCTAACGGACGCTTGTAAGGAGGGACGATGTGACAAACCCCCTGCAGGAACGTGCGTACCTGTGGGAGTCTGGCTAGGCGCTTCTGAAAAAACACAGAGAGCGCAGAGACTTGTCCCTTAAGGGAGCCGAGCGACAAACCCTTTTCCAATCCGGATTGAAGGAAGGACAGAAAAGTGGGCAAGGTAAATGGCCAGGGAGAAAAACCCTGAGCAGAGCACCACGACAGGAATATCTTCCACGTCCTATGGTAGATCTTGGCGGACGTTGGTTTCCTAGCCTGTCTCATAGTGGCAATGACCTCTTGAGATAACCCTGAAGACGCTAGGATCCAGGACTCAATGGCCACACAGTCAGGTTGAGGGCCGCAGAATTCAGATGGAAAAACGGCCCTTGAGACAGCAAGTCTGGTCGGTCTGGTAGTGCCCACGGTTGGCCGACCGTGAGATGCCACAGATCCGGGTACCACAACCTCCTCGGCCAGTCTGGAGCGACGAGGATGGCGCGGCGGCAGTCGGCCCTGATCTTGCGTAACACTCTGGGCAACAGTGCCAGAGGAGGAAACACATAAGGGAGTTGAAACTGCGACCAATCCTGAACTAAGGCGTCTGCCGCCAGAGCTCTGTGATCTTGAGACCGTGCCATGAATGTCGGGACCTTGTTGTTGTGTCGGGATGCCATTAGGTCGACGTCCGGCATGCCCCAGCGGCAACAGATCTCCTGAAACACGTCCGGGTGAAGGGACCATTCCCCTGCGTCCATGCCCTGGCGACTGAGAAAGTCTGCTTCCCAGTTTTCTACGCCCGGGATGTGAACTGCGGATATGGTGGAGGCTGTGGCTTCCACCCACAGCAGAATCCGCCGGACTTCCTGGAAGGCTTGCCGACTGTGTGTCCCGCCTTGGTGGTTGATGTATACCACCGCTGTGGAGTTGTCCGACTGAATTCGGATCTGTTTGCCTTCCAGCCACGGCTGGAACGCCTTTAGGGCAAGATACACTGCCCTTATCTCCAGAACATTGATCTGAAGGGAGGACTCTGTCTGAGTCCAAGTACCCTGAGCCCTGTGGTGGAGAAAAACCGCTCCCCACCCTGACAGGCTTGCGTCCGTCGTGACCACCGCCCAGGATGGGGGCAGGAAGGATTTCCCCTTCGACAGAGAAGTGGGGAGAAGCCACCACTGAAGGGAAGCCTTGGCTGCCCGAGAAAGGGAGACGTTCCTGTCGAGGGACGTCGACTTCCTGTCCCATTTGCGGAGAATGTCCCATTGAAGTGGGCGCAGGTGAAACTGCGCAAAAGGAACTGCCTCCATTGCTGCTACCATCTTCCCTAGGAAGTGCATGAGGCGCCTCAGGGGGTGTGACTGGCCTTGAAGGAGAGATTGCACCCCTGTCTGTAGTGAACGCTGTTTGTTCAGCGGAAGCTTCACTATCGCTGAGAGAGTATGAAACTCCATGCCAAGATATGTCAGTGATTGGGCCGGTGTCAGATTTGACTTTGGAAAGTTGATGATCCACCCGAAACTCTGGAGAGTCTCCAGAGCAATGTTCAGGCTGTGTTGGCATGCCCCTTGAGAGGGTGCCTTGACAAGTAGATCGTCTAAGTAAGGGATCACCGAGTGTCCCTGAGAGTGTAGGATTGCCACCACTGTTGCCATAACCTTGGTGAAGACCCGTGGGGCTGTCGCCAGGCCAAAAGGCAGTGCCACGAACTGAAGGTGTTCGTCCCCTATGGCGAAACGCAGGAAGCGCTGATGCTCTGGTGCAATCGGTACGTGGAGATAAGCATCTTTGATGTCGATTGATGCTAGGAAATCTCCTTGAGACATTGAGGCGATGACGGAGCGGAGTGATTCCATCCGGAACCGCCTGGTTTTCACATGCTTGTTGAGCAGTTTTAGGTCCAGAACAGGACGGAAGGATCCGTCCTTTTTTGGCACCACGAACAGGTTGGAGTAAAAACCGTGACCCCGTTGCTGAAGAGGAACAGGGATCACCACTCCTTCCGCCTTCAGAGTGCCCACCGCCTGCAGAAGAGCATCGGCTCTTTCGGGGGGCGGAGATGTTCTGAAGAAACGAGTCGGAGGACGAGAGCTGAACTCTATCCTGTAACCGTGAGATAGAATGTCTCTCACCCATCGGTCTTTTACCTGTGGCAGCCAGGCGTCGCAAAAGCGGGAGAGCCTGCCACCGACCGAGGATGCGGTTTGAGGAGGCCGAAAGTCATGAGGAGGCCGCTTTGGGAGCGGTTCCTCCGGCGGTCTTTTTAGGACGTGACTTGAATCGGAGTTCCTCTGATCTTTCTTAGGCCTTTTGGACGAGGAGAATTGAGACCTGCCCGCGGTCCGAAAGGACCGAAACCTCGATTGTACCTTCCGTGGTTGAGGTCTGTTTGGTCTGGACTGGGGTAAGGATGAGTCCTTTCCCTTGGATTGTTTAATGATTTCATCCAATCGCTCACCAAACAAGCGGTCGCCAGACAATGGCAAACCGGTTAAGAACTTTTTGGAAGCAGAATCTGCCTTCCATTCACATAGCCACATGGCCCTGCGGACTACCACCGAATTGGCGGATGCTACCGCCGTACGGCTCGCAGAGTCCAGGATAGCATTAATGGCGTAGGACGCAAACGCCGACGCCTGAGTGGTTAAGGACACCACTTGCGGGGCAGATGTACGTGTTACTGCATTAATCTGCGCCTGACAAGCTGAGATAGCTTGGAGTGCCCATACGGCTGCGAATGCTGGAGCAAACGACGCGCCGATAGCTTCATAGATGGATTTCAACCATAGTTCCATCTGTCTGTCAGTGGCATCTTTGAGTGAAGCCCCATCTTCCACTGCAACTATGGATCTAGCCGCCAGTCTGGAGATTGGAGGATCCACCTTAGGACACTGAGTCCAGCCCTTGACAACATCAGGGGGGAAGGGATAACGTGTATCCTTAAGGCGCTTGGAAAAACGCTTGTCTGGACAGTCTCGGTTTTTCTGGACTGCCTCCCTGAAGTCAGAGTGATCCAGAAACGTATTCAATGTACGCTTGGGAAACCTGAAACGGAATTTCTCCTGAGAAGCTGACTCCTCAATTGTAGGAGCTGGGGGAGAAATATCCAACACCTGATTGATGGTTGTTATAAGGTCATTCACTACGGCGTCACCTTCAGGTGTATCTAGGTTGAGAGCGGCTTCAGGATCAGAATCCTGATCTGTTACCTCCGCTTCATCCTCCAGAGAGTCCTCCTGCTGAGACCCTGAACAGTGTGATGAGGTGGAGGGAATTTCCCAGCGAGCCCGCTTAGGCGGTCTGGGACTGCGGTCCGTGTCAGAGACCTCACCCTGGGACCTATGGGTCATCCCAGGGGCACTTTGCTGTTCCAATTGAGGGGGACCAGGGGTCAAAGATTGAACAGTGCCCGGGGCCTGAGTCACCGGTCTGGACTGTAGGGCTTCTAGTATTTTAGCAGACCATTTATCCATACTCTCAGACAGTTTGTCAGCAAAAGCTGCAAACTCCGTCCCTGTCACCTGGACAGTGGTAGCAGGTGGTTCCACCTGGGCCACCTGTAGCAGAGGCTCCGGCTGAGTAAGTGCCACAGGGGCCGAGCATTGCACACAATGAGGGTCAGTGGAACCTGCCGGTAGTATAGCCGCACATGATGTACAGGTTGCAAAGTACGCCTGTGCTTTGGCACCCTTGCTTTTTGCGGACGACATGCTGTTGTCTCCTCTGAGAACAATCCAGGAGGGTATATAGCCAAAAAACAACAAAGCGACCGTACAGTGCAAATGTATAGCCTATAAGCCTATATATATATATACACTTCGGCACTCAGTGGGGCCAGCACCACAGGTGCTGCTTACCGACCGCTCAGAGCGGTTGTGTGATCACCAGATTCCCTGCCTGGGTCTCCCTGTGTTGTCTCTCCTCTCCAGCGTCTGAATCGCTGACAGGAATGGCTGCCGGCGTTCTGTGGGGAGGAGGGGACCGTGGGCGTGCCCAAGAAAAGTGCGGGAATCTAGTGCCCCAGTGTACTGAGTGAGGAGGGAGGAGGATACTAATGTATGCTCCAGCCCTCAGCGCTGACGATCTGTGCAGCGTCCCGCCCTTCTCCTGACTGGCAGGCCTGTGGGCGGGAATATACGACACTAGGCCGCAGAAGCCGGGGACTAAAGTTATAAGCGCGGCCGGCAATAAGCGCGGCCGCGCGGTAGTCCCCGGCGCACTAACACACCCAGCAGTGCTGCAATGTGTATGGCACAAGCGCTCCATGCGCGGTAGTCCCCGGCGCACTAACACACCCAGCAGTGCTGTAATGTGTATGGCACAAGCGCTCCATGCGCGGTCCCCACGGGGACACAGAGTACCTCACAGTAGCAGGGCCTTGTCCCTGACGATACCCGGCTCCTATCCAGCAGATTCCCAGGGGCTGCGGAGGGAGCACGGTCCCTGTGCCTGGAGACCGATTAGGATCCCACTTCACCCAGAGCCCAGTAAGGGATGGGGAAGGAAAACAGCATGTGGCTCTTGCCTGTGTACCCGCAATGGGTACCTCAACCTTAACAGCACCGCCGACACAGTGGGGTGAGAAGGGAGCATGCTGGGGGCCCTGTTATGGGCCCTCTTTTCTTCCATCCGACCTAGTCAGCAGCTGCTGCTGACCAAGCTGTGGAGCTATGCGTGGATGTCAGCCTCCTTCGCACAAAGCATAAAAACTGAGGAGCCCGTGATGCACGGGGGGTGTATAGGCAGAAGGGGAGGGGCTTTACACTTTTAGTGTAATACTTTGTGTGGCCTCCGGAGGCATAAGCTATACACCCAATTGTCTGGGTCTCCCAATGGAGCGACAAAGAAAAGACTGTGGTCCATCTAGTTTAACCTTCCTATCCCAATTATACCTCATTTATAGCAGACAATGTTGTGTGTACTGAGGAAATCATCCAGCCATTTTTTTTTTAAAAGCGGTTATAGTGTCTGCCATTAGTATCTCTTGTGGTAGGGCATTCCACAGTCTGACTGCTTTAACTGTAAAGAACCCTTTCCTATTTAGCTGCCAAAATTGCATTTCTTACACCCGCAGTGAGTGCCCCTTGGTCCTTAATATTGTCTTCAGAAGGAATAAGTCATGGAAATTATTTTTTTATTGCACTTCTCTGCTATGTATTCAACACATTTATATTCACATAAGTTCATGCATTGCTACTACAGTATTATCTTACACTGGGTTCTTACAATCACTATTTATGAAATAACCCCCCATTACACCCCATTGGGCGTATTTTAATAGACAATGGCGCTTTTTTCTTAATATATAACCCCCCTTTCCCCTGTTATAACAACCCTTGTAGTTTTATTTGAATGGGGACCAGTACAGACAAAGACTGTGATATACATCTATATTCATGAAACCACTGATTGCACCCAGCAGCGCGGTCATCCAAACTTCACCTTTGCTTTTACTCACTTTATATGCAGGATGTATACCTTCTGTCTGTGGACATGACTGCAATAGGTGATTTTCTGCGGATTTATATTGGCGTTGTGCCACCACCAACCAACTGGCTGACCATTAGCCCCACCTTTTACCTTCATGCAATAAACATTATTAGGTATGTATGGTGTAAGTGCATTAATACAGTCACTGATCGCGGTCTTCCCCAGTTACCAGCACCTCTCCGATCCTCTTCTAGGTCACAATGTATATTCCAACTTGCCAACAGACACTGGGGTCTGTGAGTGAGCCTGAGTGAGCCGAAGGTCTATGGAGCCTCATTCCGAAGCACCATACACAGTAAGGGCTCAGGTCCACTTGCGTGTTGCACGGACAAGTGCAATCCGATAAAACATTGGACTGATCTCACTCTAGTGCAAAACTATGAGGCAATGTCCACCTGCAATTGGTTTCTCATGCCATATCGGCCTGAGCAATGAATTGCAGCATGCTGCGTTTGGCAGAGAGTCTCGGCTCACTCACCCCCATACAAGTTTATGGGAGAGTGTGAAATATTACACTGCACTGCACTCGCATGTCATTCGACTGCAGTGTGATATATAAAGACAGGCAGCAGAGGAGATGGGGAGAAAGTGTTCCCTCCCTCTTCTCCGCACCTGTGATATGATCACAAGATCGCATCACAGTTGCATGACACTCGGCTGGAGTGACGCTTTAAAGGGAACCAATCATCAGGATTTTTGTATATAAGCTAAAGCCAGTGCTATACTGGCACTATGAGGCTGATTATCTACATACCATTAGTGGTCAGCTTAGATGTATGCGTTTTCAAATACATGAAAGTGAGGTTTATAAAATCATCAGCTTATTGATTGGCATTTGCATCTGAACTGATAATCTCTGGGTGGGTATTCATATGGATTCCCGCCCCCTGCCTGTTACTCCCTCTCTCTGTTCTCTATCGTAAGTATTATACAAACTATTCACTGTGCTGAAGGACCTGTGTGAGGTCATACCCATGTGACCTGGTATCCAGCTTTGTTGGCTGAGGCCTCACCCTTCTGGTCACATGGGTATGACCTTACACAGGTCCTTCAGCACAGTGAATAGTTTGTATAATACTTACCAACTTACCATAGAGAACAGAGAGAGGGAGGAACAGGCGGCAGGGGGGCGGGAATCCATATGAATACCCACCCAGAGTATCTGCTCAGTTGCAAATGCCAATCAAGAAGCTGCTGATTTTATAAACTTCACTTTTATGGATTTGAAAACCCACACATCTAAGCTGACCACTAACGGTATATAAATAATCAGCCTGATAGTGACAGTATAGCACTGGCTTTAGCTTTTATACAAAAATCCTGAAGATTGGTTCCCTTTAAATATAAAGTCCCCATGCTATACACTCACCTACCAGCGGCTTCATCCTATTTCAGCGTCTCCAGTCCTGCGGCTCAATCTAGTGTCCATAACTTCGACTGGCCCTAAGTCAGATGTTACGTCACAAGGTCTCAATGCAACTCTGAGAGGCCAGAACGAGGCTCATAGAGATGTAGTGAGTTATGACCTTCAGCGTGGTCCATGATACACTGGAGCTGTCAGCAGGTCAGAAACCGGAGCAAAGCTGGAAAAAGATGAAGACGGCAGGTGAGTGGAAGATGGGGGCAGGGAACTTACATTTAAAGGGAACCTGTCACATCATTTTTCTATATTAAACTGCTCCCAATGTCTTGCTGGTGATGCAATGTGCACTAACATGCTGTTCTCAAACAAAAGGTCCCAGAATTTATCTAAAAAAAAAACAAAAAACACTATCATTAGGTAATTGCATCACATACCTTCTCCTTCAGTCATCGGGGTGGACGTACACCCAGATTCATTGCACAGGTGTGAGATTTATTAGGCGACTGCCATGACATTGGGCCACTCATAGCAATCAGACAGTGATGAGCATGCATAATTTGAAGAAGACTGTGACTGAAATGCTACAAAGCTCCACCCCGATGACTGAAGGTCTGTGATGTCATCACCTGATAAAAATAGTTTTTTGGGTTTTTTTAGATAAATACTGGGACCTTTTGAGAACAGCATGTCGGTGATGCATAATTCATCACTAATAAGACATTGGGGGCAATTTAAAATAGAAAAATGATGTGACAGATACCTTTTAAAGCACCACTCCAGCGGAGCAACAAAAAAAAAAAACAAAACAAAACAAAACCCCACTGGAGTAGTGCTTTAAGACTGAACTATTTAGCAATAGAAGAGCGTGGCCTAGACTGATCACGTTATCAGCCCTGGGCGTGTGCATAACGTCTTAGGATAAGATGAGCCCATAATAAACTATACAAAAAATAAAAAGAGGTGCAGGCCATGTGATGTTCTGCCAGGGAACCTTGGTCTTAGAAGTCATGTGGCTGTAACGACGAAGTATCTGGACAGCTGACTAGCAAGCCTAAGGTGCTTATTGGACAACCCATTCTAAACCATGGGCACAATCAGGGCCCTTTCTGCTGGTGCAACAGCCGCCCCCCACTTTTCTGTGATATCACATTGATTACTAATTCTTAGGATAAATTATCTATATTGGATCATGAGGTCAAGAAGAGAGACAAAACAGGTTTCTAACCATCCGAGGTCTTTGCCATTGAGTCGTGGCTGGCGCTTATGCAGAGGCTGACAGCACTTGATTTAGGCTACTTTCACACTTGCGTTGAACGGTATCCGTTGCATTGCGTTGTGTAACGGATGCAACGGATGTGTTGCATATAGTGACACAACGGATGCAACGGATGCTGCAAAACAACGCAATTCGTTTTGATTTTTTTTTTTTTTTTTTTCCCGGTTTTACCAGCGGCAGACTATAGTGAACGATCAGCTGATCGTTCCCTGCAGCCGGCCGCTGGGTGATCAGCTGATTGCTCCCAGTAGCCGGCCGCCGGGTGATCAGCTGATCGCTCCCGCCCGCCGGGTGATCAGCTGATCGCTCCCGGCTGCCGGGTGATCAGCTGATCGCTCCCTGCAGCCGGCCGCCGGGTGATCAGCTGATCGCTCCCTGCAGCCGGCCGCCGGGTGATCAGCTGATCGCTCCCTGCAGCCGGCCGCCGGGTGATCAGCTGATCGCTCCCTGCAGCCGGCTGCCGGGTGATCAGCTGATCGCTCCCGGCCGCCGGGTGATCAGCTGATCGCTCCCTGCAACCGGCCGCCGGGTGATCAGCTGATCGCTGTCACTTGCCGGCGCCCGGGCATGCCGGCGGGCGGGCGCTCAGCTGAGCGCTGTGACTTGCCGGCGGCCGGGCATCCTGGTGGCCGGTCATTCAGCTGAGCGCTGTCGCTTGCCGACGGCCGGGCGCTCAGCTGAACGTTCGGCCACCGCGAGCCAAAATAAAGTTTGATTTAAAAAAAAAAAAAAAAAAAAAAAAAAAAAAAAAAAAAAAAAAAGAGCATGCGCAGTGAAATCCAGAGGATTCCGCTGCTCAAAATAACGTTACATGCTGCGTTCCTCCCGCTGGGCGGAAGCAACGGAGCGTCGCCCAGCGGAAGCAACGCAGCTCCTTTTGGTACAATCCGTCAACCATACAAGTCTATGGGAAACAGCGGAATCCGTTAACGGATTCCGCTGTTTCCCAAAAGGGCGGATTGTAACGGAAGGAAAATAACGCAAGTGTGAAAGTACCCTTACTCTGCCACTACATTGGCTGGATGCAGCAACTCCATGACCAAAGACCTGGGACAGGTCAAACCATCTTCTGTCTATCGCTTCTTGTCCTGACATTTTCTGAGGCCCTTCTCTACATGGCTGCCAGGGTGTATTGCAGTCCCTCCTAGTTTTTAGCAGCCCTTGCACACAGGCTTTATAAGAATAGTACTCCCACTACCTAACAATTTTAACAGAATGTGACGCCCTCCTTTATGAGTAATATTTGGTGTATCAGTCTCTCTTTCTTCTCATTTTGGCAGTTCTTACATTGTCCACATAGGCTTTGTGAGTTTCAGAGTCCCTCCTTCATAAATGATGTGCCTGACCATGTCACACACACCACATGTCCAGATAAGGTAGTAAAATGTTACAATTTCCCCCTCTATGTCATCTATTGTAGTCATAGGCGACGGCAAATACAGTGAGAGATGGCCCGGCTATTAAGGGGGGGGGGGGG
The DNA here is from genome assembly GCF_048569485.1 of Anomaloglossus baeobatrachus. Lineage (NCBI taxonomy): Eukaryota > Metazoa > Chordata > Amphibia > Anura > Aromobatidae > Anomaloglossus > Anomaloglossus baeobatrachus. The sequence goes on along the minus strand of NC_134353.1, from coordinate 200,384,390 downwards.
TTCTTGCACCCGTCAGGTGTTACTTGTGCAACAGATCCAGCAATGTGCAATGATTTCCATTTCCAAACAATGCTGTAGGTGTGATCAGAGCCCAACGCCTCCACTTTTACCTTTTGCTAGTATTTGGCAAGGCGGGGAATATGTTGTGCAGCAAATAAACAGTTCATGAAGTTGTAGAAGGAAACATGAGACAGGTTATGGTTGCTGGAGAATGCAGTGGGGACAGAAGGCTAACAAATTGAGCCCACAGAGCAGCTACTGCAGCATAAAATGCTCAAAAAGAAAAATGCTGATTATCATAGAAACTAGTCAGAACCTGCTGATCACAACTTGCCGAGTATGGGGCTGGATAACCACAGACCGGTCATGCCCACGCTGGCCCCTGCCCACCAACATTAGCACTCCCAACAGTCAACTGGAGCAATGACTGGAGCCTTGTGTGTCAAATCCCACTGATATGGCCATAACCATTGTCCATTGCTGATCTGGGAAAAAATGGCCCCAGGATTCAGAGGCAGTGGGTAGTGCTCTCTTGGGAACCTTTGGTCTTGGCATATATGTGAATGTTATAGACATTTATCACCTATCTAAACAGTTTCAGACCAAGTTCACCTCCTAACAATCATATTCTATAAGATGTAGTGGCCTCTTCCAGCAAGGTAGCCCCGCAACACTGCAAGTATCAAAGTTCAAGAAGTTGAGATGGTCTCCAAATTCCCCAAATCTTAATGGGAACCTGTCACCACTTTTTTGGCCTATAAGCTGCGGCCACTACCACCGTGCTCTTGTATACAGCATTCTAACATACTGTATATAAGAGCCCAGGCCGCTGTGAAAACATAAAAACACTTTATAATACTTACCCAATGGTCGCTTAGTTGGCCAGATGGGCGTCTCCGGTGCCGCCTCTTCTTCTCTAGCCGCGGTGCACGACGCGTCCGACGTCATCTACACTCGCCGGCATTGAGGTCCTAAGCAGGACCGGTGACTGTGTATGACATAGGACGTATCATGCACACAGGAGTCAGAAGGAGGACGAAGATGGCCGAAAAAGGCGGCAACGGAGAATGGGAGACGCCCATATGGCCAACCGAGCGACCGTTAGGTAACTATTATAAAGTGTTTTTTTATGTTATACCCCCGGCCTGGGCTCTTATATACAGCATATTATAATCCTGTATATAAGAGCCCGGTGGTGGTGGCCGCAGCTTATACGCTAAAAAAGTGGTGACAGGTTCCCTTTAAAGGGAACCTGTCATCAGAAATTTAGCTTGAAACCTAAAAGTTTCCCCCTCTGCAGCTCCTGGGCTGCATTCTAGAAAGGTTCCTGTACTTTTTGTGGCCCCTTTTAAACCAAATTAAATACTTTATAAACTTGTACCTTTTGCTATGTAAATTTTGTAAATCGTCCATGGGGGCGGGCTCTCTGCTGACCGTTGCTGTTTCTCCAGCACATTGACGCCGTCCCCCCACGCTCCATATCATCCATCAGGACGCCGCCCACTGCGCCTGAGGTGCCGCCCATGCCAGGATCGCTGGTGACGTGTGTCACAAGCACGAGATTATGGGTGGCGCTGTGATTGCATCGCAAGTGCCCGCCCATAATCTCGTGGACGCGCTTTCCCCCCACTGCCTCCAGCGTTCTGCGCAAGCGCTCGCCGGCCAAATGACCTGACGTCACCTCCTTCCCATCTTACCCTGCAGCAGGGCAAGATGGGAAAGAGGTGACGTCGGGTCATCTGGCCAGCAAGCGCTTGCGCAGAACGCTGGAGGCAGAGGGGAAAGTGCGGTCACGAGGTTATGGGCGGCACTTGCTGACACTCACAGCGCTGCCCATAACCTCGTGCCTGCGCAAAACGTCACCAGCGATCACACGTGCACAGTCCCGCTACAGTCGCACAGCGCACGCGCGGGACCACGGGTGCCCAGGGGCAGCGTCCTGAGATATGAAATTCAGCGTTGGGGGGGCGACGTAAATCTGCTGTAGGAACAGCAACGGTCACCAGAGAGCCCGCCCCATGGACGATTTACAAAATTTATATAGCAAAAGTTACAAGTTTATAAAGTATTTAATTTGGTTTAAAAGGGGCCACAAAAAGTACAGGAACCTTGCTAGAATGCAGCCCACGAGCTGCAGAGGGGGAAACTTTGAGGTTTAAAGCTAAATTTCTGATGACAGGTTCCCTTTAATGTAATGAAAAAAATAAAATGAGTCTAAGCTAATACACTCCTCACAATCTGCAGTAAGCTTGCTGTGATGTAGTCAATATTCATGAGCTCTCTATAACAGCACCCCCACCACTGATTGGCAGCTTTCTACCTACACGCAGTATACACAGAAAGTTGCAAATCAGTGGTGTGCGGGGTTTTAGGAAGCTTAGGGCCGTTTCACACATCCGGCTTTTCACCGGATTGCCGGATCCGACTCACTCCAGTACAGTGTATACAGTACAAAGCAGGGTGGATAAAAATCAATGTTTTTTTTAAATAAAAAAAAAAAAAAAAAAAAAAAAAACGGATTTTTTTGATTTAAATCGGATTTTTTTCAATAAACTGCTTTGAGGAAAATATTTTACCATCCAAAGGTTCTTCCATCATGAGATAAAGCTGAGTTGTTTAACTCAGTAGAATAAAGGCTGCATATGTGTAACATTCACAATGCCATGCTCTTCCTGAGGTTTCTGTAGGATTAGTGGGCAGTTTCTCTCCTATATTATCACAGACGCTCGCTTTACTTACGCAGTTCTCAAAACTGAATTTGACTCCGCAGAGGTCCCAGCCTCTTCTTCACGGCAAAAATATTACAACATGAACAGAGTTGAGAAAAAGACCTTAATCCTATTGTTCTACAAACCTATGAATACAGAATCAACCCCTTCAGTGCCAAGTCCAAGAAGTTAGACAATATGTTTCTGATTGTTTGGAGTGGAATAGATCTGCACAACACAAGAAGAATGTGAATCTAAGTGTGAGGAGGAGGAAGGGCAAGCAGACAAGAAAATGAAAGTGAAACTTTGAGCACAATACTGCAGCATAGCCACAGACAGACAAGTCTGGATCTGTTTGTGTGTACGATCTGAGGTTTATTACATTCTTTCCTTATAATGGCAGCAGGCCGTAAAAGAGACCCAGTTTGGGAATATTTTAATGAAGCTCCTTCGCCTATCGGTAAGGCAGGCATGCGTGCAAAATGCAAACGATGCAACAAAGAGATGCAAGGCCTGGTGGCGCGAATGAGGCAACATCATGAGAAGTGCGGTGATGAAGATGACCAAAGAAACTTCTGAACAAGCAGGATCTTCAGGTTGGTAAACATTTTTATTGAATCCTATTTCTAAAGACTGAACTGTCATGTGTGAGAAAAATTATATTTCTTATTATTACTGCATGTTACTGTCATTTGGTACAGTTATGAAGAAAAACAAATATTCCTTTTGGGGCAGGGGCAGGGGCAGTGATGTGTTGTGTACAATAAGCAGAAATTGTATAATAAACAATAAAATAACAGCATTGACTTTTTTTGTTTAGGGGAATTCATGGATTCTGGAAACTATCCACCTCCAAGATCACCATCATCCTGTTCTACAGTTTCAGAGTTATCCATCCAGGATAGTGCTTCATTAGCAGCAGCATCATCATCATCAGACACCCACAGCCACATATCACCATCACCCAAAAGGAAGAAAAAACCTTTACCTCATGGAACCACCATAGATAGGTTTGTGATCAGAACTAGCAGATTAGAAAAAGAGTTGATTGATGAAAAAATTGCCCAGTTTATTTATGCAACAAACTCTTCTTTCCGTCTGACTGAGAACCCACATTTCATTAATATGGTTCAGTCACTGAGACCAGGATACAGTCCACCCAGCAGAGCTGATGTTGAAGGGAAACTGCTGGATCAAGTGTATGACAGAGAAATGGAGCAATGTGCAACAGCTCTGGAGGGTAAAAATGTTAACCTAAGTATTGATGGGTGGAGTAATGTCCACAATGATCCTATTGTATGTGCTTGTATAACAACAGAAGAAGGTAAAGTCTTCCTTGCACAAACAACTGATACGTCAGGAAATGCACACACAGCAGAATACTTACAGAAAGTGGCAGTAAAAGCTATAACGACATGTGAACAAAAATTCAAATGTCTAGTACGCAGTTTGGTCACTGACAATGCTGTAAACGTATCCAAGATGAGAAGAGATTTAGAAGAGCAGGGAGGGAATACAAAGCTGCTAATAACATATGGTTGCAGTGCTCATTTGCTGCACCTCTTAGCCAAAGACTTAAGTGTTCCAGAAATAAAGGCTAATGTTGAAATTGCTAAATACTTCCGTAATAATCATTTTGCTGCAGCAGCTCTGAAAAGGATGGGTGGAACCAAGCTAACGCTCCCACAAGATGTTAGATGGAACTCTGTGGTGGACTGTTTTGAGCAGTATATCAAAAACTGGCCTATTCTGATGACACTTTGTGAAGAAAATCGAGATAAAATAGATGGCACTGTCACGGCCGAAATCCTCAACATTGGGCTTAAGAGAAATGTTGAACATATGCTGAGCTTCCTGAAACCCATGTCTCAAGCTTTAAACAAAATACAGAAAAAATAGCTGTTTTATTGCGGATGCTGTTGAAATTTGGAAGGAACTGAGTGAACACTTAAAAACAGAACTACACATGGACAGAATTAAATTACAAGCAGTAAACAAACGAATGGGACAAGCACTGACTCCAGCTCATTTTTTGGCAAATATTGTCGATATCCAATATCAGGGTCAAAACCTAAGTGCTGAGGAAGAGGAGTTAGCTATGACATGGGTATCCAGCTTTAATGCCAACTATAAAACTTCAGAGCTAAGGGGGAACCATTCAAGAAATATATGTTTGCTGAAGATATTTTAAGGAAGGTCACACCAGTAAACTGGTGGAAGTCACTTAAGCGCTTGGATTTAGAGACTGTTCAAGTAATGATTTCACTTTTAACAGCAGTAGCTTCTTCTGCAGGCGTTGAAAGAATATTCTCTTCCTTTGGACTCATTCACTCTAAATTGAGAAATCGGTTGGGACCCAATAAAGCAGGAAAGCTTGTTTTTCTTTTCCAGATTATGAATAGGAACAAAGAAGAAGATGATGATGATGAAGATGACGACAAGTGAGCTACAGAGGACAGCAGGGACAGTAGTATTTAAGTTTTTCATGTGTCGGCTGGGCTGACAGTCTAAGTTTCTTAATATATATATATATATTTTGTTTAGCCAAATTAGTTAACAAACATGGATGTTTGTTTAAGCAAATAAGTTATGCTGTAATCCTGTTATTGTTTCAGTTGAATAAATCTATTTAAATTGTTATTAAGGTCAGGATTATTTTTCTCCTTCCTAAGTACAACAGAACAGTGGTGTCCAAATATGAATGATGAACCCATTAAACTGGGGAGAAAAAAGTAATATAAAAAGTGATTCTAAAAATCTTCATCTACTTGCATGTTAAAGTAGCAAGAACTAGTTTAGGTAGAAACTTTGATTTAAATCACTGATTTAAATCAAGCCTTACTGACTAGTGATTTAAATCGTGATTTAAATCAGTTAGATTTAAATCAAATCCACCCTGGTACAAAGGCAGCGCGACAAGCTCCAGCCACATGCTGTCATTGTACTGTATCACACTGTACTGGAGTGTGTCGGATCCGGCAATCCGGTGAAAAGCTGGAACTGGTGAATTTGCAGCAGGTAAAACAATGATTTTATTAAAACTGCAATAAAAAGCCCAATGTGTTATACATCACTGGAATCAGGGTTTCTTCTGCAACATCATCCTGCTCTCTAGATGGGGAAGCAAAATAGATTCCCTATTAAGGTGACCTTCCAATCCAAAGCAAAAATGTCATCCTACATACTCAACGTCCAACCCCTTATAGAGCATATATCAGGCTTCCTGGGCATACTGTCACCTGAGTCTTGTGGTGACAATTTTGCAGACAGGCAGACATGACACCAGAACTAAGGAATGTCAGCAGGTGGTTTTAAGGAGGACACCTGTACAATACTGTACTTTGGCTATACATAGTCGCTTTAAGAAGTAAAGACCACATTAGATAGGAACATTTAATGATAGTGATTGACAAACAAATACTTATCACATCGTTATCGTACAAGCTCATTATTACATAATCTTTTGATGACCGCACTTTTGTGCGCATCTAAAAAGACGTGTAAAAGATGAACACTGCTGCATCATAGGACAGACGGGAGTTCAAACGGACTCCCTCTGCCCCATTACAGTGAATTTCTCATTGATAATTTTGTCTGAATCACGTTTTTCAGAGATTTACATGTAATCCCCTGTGTAAGCGCTCAGCGCAGAGTGCAGGACAAATGTAATCTGAAATGTACTGCACTCTTTGGGAGGCAGAAGGGGGGGGAACATCAGTTGAAGAATTGTCTTTATATTTAACGCCGTTCACCTTGTGGTATAAGCCATTAGGCGGCTTTATTCCTCAGGTTTCAAGTACTAAGCACCTGAGCATGGTAGTGCTCGCTCATCACTAGGGAGCACCTTTGTGTGTGCGCCTCACCACAAATCCTATGCCAGTCCTTGCTGGAGTAACATTTATGGAGTAGGGAACGCAGCCGGCAGTCATCAATTTGACAAGTGGTTGCCCTCTAAGCCCTGCTCACTTTGTCGGAGCTGTGCAGAAATGGAGTGAGAAAAGCAAAAGTTGCCGCCAGTTGTGACAAAATGATGTGACTTTTCAAAGCTTTTAATGCTGGAATACTGGAGTAAAAGCTTTAATGAATGAGATGAGGCCTGGCCAGGCACAGAGAGGAGAGTCTTTAGAGTCCACCCTATGATGCCACCTTGTCGCTGGTGGATGGTGTATAACATTGGCACAGGACTGCACTTACGTTGTCACTGCTGTGTTTTTATATATGTCTGTATATTGGCAACTCCACATAAGTTCAATACTACAGCAGTGCCGGTCTTGCCCATATATATTTTTGCCATATTATATAGTCACTAGGGGCTACAACACTGGCAGAAAACATTGCGCACAAATAAATAAGCTTTATTACGATTATTAAGTGTTTATTTCTAGAAAATCCCCAGATCCCATGGCACCCTGCAGCCGTCATACCGATGCCACGTGGCAGCGCTGACCGCCTATGGACGTGGAGCGCTCCGTGCTGCCTGCCACCAATCTGCCTTACCCTCTCCCTCCTCATCACTTGTAGAGGGGGCACATTTCTGTCGGTAACAGATGAGCAGCTGTCAGGAGCCACATACATCATTTTTTACCTCTTCCCACAAGATAATGAACAGACATGCCAGCAGCTTCTATCAGATGCCGGTCTGGGCAGGCTGTGCACACAAATTAGCATACTGCCGACCTATACCGTAGTGTGGCACAGAGCACAGGTCCTTTCTCTATACATACGCCAGGAGGATGTGATGGCGCTCTCCAGGTATATACTGAAATCAAAATACAGGGCACCAGTAGTGTTACCAGCTCCAGGGTGTTCAAACTGGCACATAGCACCCCGATACATGGCACACAGCGCATGCAGACACACCGCCGGGTCCTGGGTGCCATGACAGGCGCAGGACACGAAACAAGCCAGTGTAGAGGCGCAGGCAGCACAGCCGCCATCATTTATACCGCAGACTTACCGCCGCTAAGCCCCATTCCCGCTGAGACATCCCGCCTGCTGGGAAGAAGCGCCGCTCCGCTCCACCAACACAAATCTGACCGGAAGTGACGCTCCAAAGCCGGAAAGCAGCGAGACGCACAGAATGAGAGTCTTCAGTGACCATCAGCGTCTCCTACAGCGACACCGCGCGGCCTGGAGGATTGTGTGCAAGACCGCGTTACAGCACGAGGCTGCAGCAAAGCCGGAAAGCGATGACACGCACAGAGTGAGAGGCTTCAGTGATCAGTCAGCGTCTCCTACAGCGACACCGCGCGGCGGAGAGGACTGTGTGCAGGACGCGAGCACCAGGCTGCAGTGAGGAGGAATCCGGTTGTTCTTTATCCGCAGCAGCAGCAAAAACTATGAGATCCCAGAAATTCCAGACAGACAGACACACATATAGACATACAGACACAGATACACATATAGACACACACACATACAGACACACACACATACAGACACACACACACATACAGACACACACACATAAAGACACACACATACATATAGACACACACATACAGACACACATACATATAGACACACACACACACACACACATATAGACACACACATACAGACACACATACATATAGACACACACATACATATAGACACACACACATACAGACACATACATATAGACACACATACAGACACACACACATACAGACACACACACACATATAGACACACACATACAGACACACACACACATATAGACACACACATACAGACACACACACATATAGACACACACATACAGACACATACATATAGACACACACATACAGACACACACACATATAGACACACACATACAGACACACACATATAGACACACACACATACAGACACACATACATATAGACACACACATACAGACACACACATACAGACACACACACATACAGACACACACATATAGACACACACATATAGACACACACACATATAGACACACACACATACAGACACACACATACAGACACACACACATAGACACACACATACAGACACACATACAGACACATACATATAGACACACACACATACAGACACACATACAGACAGATACACACACACATAGAGACAGACACACATACAGACAGATACACACACACACACATACAGCTACACATACAGACACACACATACAGACACACACACATATAGACACACACATACAGACACACACACACACATATAGACACACACATACATATAGACACACACATACAGACACACATACAGACACATACATATAGACACACACATACAGACACATACATATAGACACACACATACAGACAGATACACACACACATACAGACAGACACACATACAGACAGATACACACACACACACACATACAGCTACACATACAGACAGACATACAGACAAACACACACTCACAGACACATACCTGCTTTATTTTTCCTGACTGAAATGGAAATCTGTGTTTTTGAAAGAAGCAGCATGTCAATTCTTTCAGCGTTTTTGCTGGGGTTTTTTTACCATTGAAGGCAACAAGAGTGGAAAATCACATCTGCATTTTTTGCTGCATTTTTTCTGCGTTTTTGTAGTGAATTAAACTGACTTTATTTAAACATGCAATGCAGACAAATGACATAAAAAAAGCAAGCAAAACATAGCAAAAAAAAAAACCCACACTTTTTTTTTACTGCCGAGAGATCAGTTTTTGCTGCAGCAAAAACGCAATGTGTGAACTTAGCCGTAGTTTTTGATCTTGTTTATTATATCATCTGGTTCCTACAAGGATGCTATATGATTACATTTTGGATCATGTGTCATGTGCCATTATTAATAAACGCTGTCCTAACACTAGCTACTAAAATCCTAAAGGTAAAGCCTCCCCAACATGTTTCGCCTATACAGGCTTCATCAGGGGAACATGTGAGTGTTAGGACAGTGTTTACTAAGGGTACCGTCACACTTTAGCGACGCAGCAGCGATCCCACCAGCGATCTGACCTGGTCAGGATTGCTGGAGCATCACTACATGGTCGCTGGCGAGCTGTCAAACAGGCAGATCTCACCAGTGACTAGCCCCCAGCCAGCAGCGACGTGGAAGCGACGCTGCGCTTGCAGGGAGCCGACGTCTGGAAGCTGCGGACACTGGTAACTAAAGGCCGCTTTACACGCTGCAATATCGGTACCGATATCGCTAGCGTGGGTACCTGCCCCGATCTGTTGTGCGACACGAGCAAATCGCTGCCCGTGCCGCACAACATCGCCCAGACCCGTCACACTACTTACCTGTCCGGCAACGTTGCTGTGACCGGCGAACCACCTCTTTTCTAAGGGGGTGGTTCGTTCAGCGTCACAGCTGCGTCCAATAGAAGCGGAGGGGCGGAGATGAGCGGGACGTAACATCCCGCCCACCTCCTTCCTTCCGCATAGCGGCCGGGAGGCAGGTAAGGAGATTTTCCTCGTTCCTGCGGTGTCACACGGAGCGATGTGTGCTGCCGCAGGAACGATGAACAACTTCGTTACTGCTGCAGTAACGATTTTTGAGAATGGACCCCCATGTCACCGATGAGCGTTTTTGCGCCGATGCAAAATCGCTCATAGGTGTCACACGCAACGGCATCGCAAATGCGGCCGGATGTGCGTCACAAAATCCGTGACCCCAACGAGTTCGCATTAGCGATGTCGTAGCGTGTAAAGCCTCCTTAAGGTAAACATCGGGTATGGTTACCCGATGTTTACCTTAGTTACCAGCGCACACCGCTTAGCGCTGGCTCCCTGCACTCGTAGCCACAGCAGACATCGGGTTAATAAGCAATCCTTTGCTTATTTACCCGATGTGTCCTCTGGCTACGTGTGCAGGGAGCAGGAGCCGGCACTGGCAGCGTGAGAGCTGCAGACGCTGGTAACGAAGGTAAATATCGGGTAACCACCTTGGTTACCCGATGTTTACCTTGGTTACAGCTTACCGCAGGCTGTCAGACGCCGGCTCCTGCTCCCTGCACATTCAGGATTGTTGCTCTCTCGCTGTCACACACAGCGATGTGTGCTTATCAGCGGGGGAGCAACAATAAAAAAATGAACCAGGGCTGTGTGTAACGAGCAGCGATCTCACAGCAGGGGCCAGATCGCTGCTCAGTGTCACACACAGCGAGATCGCTAATGAGGTCACTGCTGTGTCACAAAAACCGTGACTCAGCAGCCATCTTAGTAGTGATCTCGCTGTGTGTGAAGTACCCCTAATAATGGCTGCTGACAAGAAAGACTATGGGACCATTAAAGAATTACAGTAGCAGAGAGATAACATTGCTTATCTCCATAAAGGGATTAGATGAGCTGTTCCTGCACTAATAAGGGGTACTTTTCACACTACGACATCCCAAGCCCATGGTAGCCATGCCGAGCGCGATAGTCCCCGCCCCTGTCGCACATTCGATCTCTTGTGATAGCTGCCGTAGCGAATATTATCGCTACGGCAGCTTCACATGCACTTACCTGCCCTGCGACGTCGCTCTGGCCGGCAAACCGCCTCCATCCTAAGGGGGCGGGTCATGCGGCGTCACAGCGACGTTACACGGCAGGCGCCCAATAGAAGCAGAGGGGCGGAGATGAGTGGGATGTAAACATCCCGCCCACCTCCTTCCTTCCTCATTGCAGCCGGGACGCAGGTAAGGAGATGTTCCTCGCTCCTGCGGCTTCACACACAGCGATGTGTGCTGCCCCAGGAACGAGGAACAACATCGTACCGTCGCTGCAGCGACATTATGGAAATGCCCGACACTACACCGATCATACAATTTCGACACTTTTGCGCTCGTCAATCGTATTAAAAATGATTCACATACTCCGATGTCGACAACGACGCCGGATGTGCGTCACTTTCGATTTGACCCCACCGACATCGCAGCTGCGATGTCGTAGTGTGCAAAGTACCCCTAAGGGTACCGTCACACTTTAGCGACGCTCCAGCGATCCCACCAGCGATCTGACCTGGTCAGGATCGCTGGTGTGTCGCTACATGGTCGCTGGTGAGCTGTCAATCAGGCAGATCTCACCAGCGACGCGTGGAAGCGATGCTCCACTTGGTAACTAAGGTAAATATCGGGTAACCAAGCGCTTGGTTACCCGATATTTACCTTGGTTACTAGCGCACACCACTTAGCGCTGGCTCCCTGCACTCCTAGCCAGAGTACACATCGGGTTAATAAGCAAACCGCTTTGCTTATTTACCCGATGTGTACTCCGGCTACTTATGCAGGGAGCAGGGAGCCGGCACTGACAGCGTGAGAGCGGCGGATGCGAGTAACCAATGTAAATATCGGATAACCAAGCAAAGGGCTTTGCTTGGTTAACCGATATTTACCTTGGTTACAGCTTACAGCAGGCTGCCAGACGCCGGCTCTCTGCTCCCTGCACATTCAGATCGTTCCTCTCTCGCTTTCAAAGACAGCGATGTGTGCTTCACAGCGGGAGAGCAACGTCCAAAAAATGAACCAGCACTGTGTGTAACGAGCAGCGATCTCACAGCAGGGGTCAGATCTCTGCTCAGTGTCACACACCGTGACTCAGTCGCTAGCGATCTCACTATGTGAGAAGTACCCCTAAGTGTTCTTAAATGTGTGTACAGTACACTTTATGTAATTATTTAACAATTGAATGAATAAAAGTTAAGTTTTATTTATAGGTCTTTAGTTTAGGGGTTTAGCTGCATTTGCCATATCATAGAATATAGTTGAAGACTACTGTGGGAAACTTGGTTACAAGAGAGTGCTCCAGCCGGTAACATCTCTCAGAAGTCCGCAGGAGCTGAAGACAATGTGGTGCAGCAACATCACCGGGAGCTATGGAAATCTGCATTGTACAAAATCCAGTCCAACTATTTTGAAAACTATATGTAATGTATACTGTAGATATGTACAGCTGTAGCAGAAAAATAAGAGACCACTGAACATTCTTATAAAAATCAGCTTCTTTACACGTTTGACAACCATTCCATTCCAGTGTCAGTTGAATTCCAACCAGAGTACAGACCGGCAGAGGGCGAAAGCGACTCTCGACTGATCGGGATGACCATAAACTTATTCGAATGTCACTCAGCAACCGCAGGATGACATCAAGGGACCTACAAAAGTTATAGCAAATGGCAGCTGGGGTGAAGTCCACGGCAAGAACAGTTCATAACAGGCTCCCAGAGGCAGAGTTCAAGTCAAGTAAAGCTAGAAAAAAGCCTTTCATCAATGAGAAGCAGAGGAGAGCCAGGCTGAAGTTTATCAAAGACAATAAGGATTGGACCACAGATGACTGGAGTAAGGTAATCTTCTCTGATGAGTCTAATTTTCAGCTTTGCCCAACACCTTGTCGTGTAATGGTTAGACGGAGACCTGGAGAGGCATACAAGCCACAGTGCCTTGCACCTACTGTGAACTTTGGTGGGGGATCAGTGATGATCTGGGGATGCTTCAGCAAGGCTGGAATTGGGCAGATTAAACTTTGCGAAGAACGTATGAATCAAGCCTCATACAAGGTTATCCTGGAAAAACAGTTGCTTCCTTCTGCTCAGGCAATGTTCCCCAACTCTGAAGACTGTTTTTTCCAGCAGGACAATGCGCCATGCTACACAGCTAGGTCAATCAATGTGTGGATGAAGAACCACCACATCAAAACCCTGTCATGGCCAGCCCAGTCTCCAGACCTGAACCCCATTGAAAACCTCTGGAATGTAATCAAGAGGAAGATGGATAGTCACAAGCCATCAAACAAAGAAGAACTGCTTACATTTTTGCACCAGGAGTGGCATAAGGTCACCCAAAAGCAATGTGAAAGACTGGTGGAAAGCATGCCAAGACGCATGAAAGCTGTGATTAAAAATCATGGTTATTCCACAAAAATTGATTTCTGAACTCTTCCTGAGGTAAAACATTATTAGTATTGTTGTTTCTAAATGATTATGAACTTGATTTATTTGCATTATTTGAAGTCTGAAAGCAATGCATTTTGGTTATTTTGACCATTTCTCATTTTCAGAAAATAAATACAAAATGTATTGCTTTGAAATTCGGAGACATGTTGTCAGTAGTTTATAGAGTAAAAGAACAATTTACATTTCACTCAAAAATATACCTAGAAAGAGAAAAATCAGAAAAACTGAAAATTTTGCAGTGGTCTCTTCATTTTTGCCAGAACTGTATATGTGTGTGTGTGTGTGCGTGTGTATATATATATATATATATATATATATATATATATATATATATATAAAACATATAATAAATGTATGTATGTGTGTATGTATATATATATGTATATATATATATATATCTATATATACAGTCATATGAATAAGTTTGGGCACCCCTATTGATGTTAACCTTTTTTCTTTATAACAATTTGGGTTTTTGCAACAGCTATTTCAGTTTCATATATCTAATAACTGATGGACTGAGTAATGTTTCTGGATTGAAATGACGTTTATTGTACTAACAGAAAATGTGCAATCCGCATTTAAACAAAATTTGACCGGTGCAAAAGTATGGGCACCCTTATCAATTTCTTGATTTGAACACTCCTATCTACTTTTTACTGACTTAGGCTATGTTCGCACGTTGCGTTTTTTCCCGTGTTTCCGCAGCGTTTTTAGCGGCAGCGTTTTTGCGCTAAAACGCATGCGTTTTTTTTTCCAGCAAAGTCTATGGGAAAAGCTGAAATCCTGTCTGCACTTTGCTTTTTTTTCTGCAGCGTTTAATTTGCATATTTTGGGTCAAAAACCATGCTGAAAAAGAAGCAGCATGTCAGTTGTTTTTGCCATTTCTGCAGCGTTTCCTTAACATTGGAGTCAATGAGAAATGGCAAAATGCAACCAAAACCACAATTCCTGCGTTTTTCATGCTTTTTACCTGCTTTTCCACTGCGTTTTTGGCTTAAAAAACGCATGCTTTTCTGGCATAAAATTTAAGGGTTATAATGTTCCTTTACACACACACAATAACCGAAAATTTAAATGCTAAAAAATAATAAACTTTACCTATTTTTCTATTAAAATGTGCATAACCGCTATTATTTCATTAAAATTGATAATTTTCCATATAGTTTTATTAAAAGTTAATTTTATCCTTTTTTTCTCTTTTTTCATTCTTTTTGACTATTCCAACTTTATTTCTCAGTGTCTTGATCTACAAAACGCATCTACAGAAACGCAGGTGAAAAAGCAGGCAAAAAGCGCTGAAAACGCACTAAAAACGCGGTAAATACACATGCGTTTTTAGCGCTAAAAAATGGTCAAAAGCCATTTGGTCAAAAACCAAGGGAAGGAAAACGTGCAGAATAAACTGCAGGTACTCCGACGCAACGTGCGCACATAGCCTTACTAAACCACTAAATTGGTTTTGTAACCTGATTGAGCTTTGAACTTCATAGGCAGGTGTATCCAATCATGAGAAAAGGTATTTAAGGTGGCCACTTGCAAGTTGTTCTCCTATTTGAATCTCCTATGAAGAGTGGCATCATGGACTCCTCAAAACAACTCTCAAATGATCTGAAAACAAAGATTATTCAACATAGTTGTTCGGGGCAAGGATACAAAAAGTTGTCTCAGAGATTTAAACTGTCAGTTTCCACTGTGAGGAACATAGTAAGGAAATGGAAGAACACAGGTACAGTTCTTGTTAAGCCCAGAAGTGGCAGGCCAAGAAAAATATCAGAAAGGCAGAGAAGAAGAATGGTGAGAACAGTCAAAGACAATCCACAGACCACCTCCAAAGACCTGCAGCATCATCTTGCTGCAGATGGTGTCAATGTGCATCAGTCAACAATACAGCGCACGTTGCACAAGGAGAAGCTGTATGGGAGAGTGATGCGAAAGAAGCCGTTTCTGCAAGCATGCCACAAACAGAGTCGCCTGAGGTATGCAAAAGCACATTTGGACAAGCCAGATACATTTTGGAAGAAGGTCCTGTGAACTGATGAAACAAAGATTGAGTTGTTTGGTCATACAAAAAGGCGTTATGCATGGAGGCAAAAAAACACGGCATTCCAAGAAAAGCACTTGCTACCCACAGTAAAATTTGGTGGAGGTTCCGTCATGCTTTGGGGCTGTGTGGCCAATGCCGGCACCGGGAATCTTGTTAAAGTTGAGTGTCGCATGGATTCAACTCAGTATCAGCAGATTCTTGACAATAATGTGCAAGAATCAGTGACGAAGTTGAAGTTACCGCAGGGGATGGATATTTGAGCAAGACAATGATCCAAAATACCGCTCCAAATCTACTCATGCATTCATGCAGAGGAACAGTTACAATGTTCTGGAATGGCCATCCCAGTCCCCAGACCTGAATATCATTGAAAATCTGTGGAATGATTTGAAGCGTGCTGTCCATGCTCGGCGACCATCAAACTTAACTGAACTGGAATTGTTTTGTAAACAGGAATGGTCAAATATACCTTCATCCAGGATCCAGGAACTCATTAAAAGCTACAGGAAGCGACTAGAGGCTGTTATTTTTGCAAAAGGAGGATCCACAAAATATTAATGTCACTTTTATGTTGAGGTGCCCATACTTTTGCACCGGTCAAATTTTGTTTAAATGCGGATTGCACATTTTCTGTTAGTATAATAAACCTCATTTAAGTCCAGAAATATTACTCAGTCCATCAGTTATTAGATATATGAAACTGAAATAGCTGTTGCAAAAACCCAAATTGTTATAAAGAAAAAAGGTGAACATTAATAGGGGTGCCCAAACATTTTCATATGACTGTGTGTATATATATTTATATATATAATTGCCTTATTCTGTCTGTCTGTCTGTCTGTCATGCTCCAAAATTGTGTCCTTACGGTGACACAAAGCTGATTGGCCGCTGGGCTCGCCATGGCCCCGCCCCCCCACGGATTGGCCGCTCGCCCAGGCTGCGCCCCCACACGGATTGGCCAGCCGCTCGCCCAGGCTCCGCCCCCCCCACAGATTGGCCTCTCGCCCCGGCACCCTGCAGGCATTGGCAATTCGGCCACGCCCCGCCCCCCTCACGCAATGCACGCTAGCTCTGGCCCTGCCCCCCTCCCCCCACGCGCATTCCCCGAACTGACACGGCTGTCATGGAGGTGAGTACTGTACTCCCCCCCCCCCGCGCATTCCCCGAACTGACACGGCTGTCACGGAGGTGAGTACTATACTCCCCCCCCGTCCCCCGCTCGCACGGGAGTGGTGTGGATACGTTAGTAACCATGCTAGCATGGTTACAAGCGCATCAAGGTCCTGCAGCGGCGGAAGATCCACACACACACACATAACAGCACACACATACACACACATCAGATCACACTCACTCTCACACACACCTCGCACACACATCACATCGCATCCACACACTCACAGCATCCGGCGATATCGCTTGCTTCTCGGCCTCGATACTGTGCTGTTGTGACCTTCCAGGACCTGACGGAGGATCACATGGCCAGAAGCATGTGGTATCTCCGGATGTTGTGAGTGTGAGCGCGTATGTGCGATATCGTCAGTGTCTGTGTGTGTGAGTGTATGCGATCGGGTGTGTGTGAGTGTATGCGATCGGGTGTGTGTGAGTGTATGCGATCGGGTGTGTGTGAGTGTATGCGATCGGGTGTGTGTGAGTGTATGCGATCGGGTGTGTGTGAGTGTCGGCAGAGGAGCACGGCGTGCTGGAGGAGGCTGGGAGCAGAGAGGCTGATCTTGGGGAAGGCTGGGAGGGGGAGGCTGATGCTGGGGGAGACTGGGAGAGGAAGGCTGATGCTGAAGGAGGCTGGGAGGGGGAGGCTGGGAGGAAGGAGGCTGGGAGGAGAGAGGCTGATCCTGGGGAAGGCTGGGAAGGGGAGGCTGATGCTGAGGGAGGCTGGAAGGAGAGAGGCTGATGCTGCGGGAGGCTAGAAGGAGAGAGGCTGAGGCTGGGAGGAGAGAGGCTGATGCTGGGGAAGGCTGATGCTGAGGGAGGCTGGGAGGGGAAAGCTGATGCTAGGGAAGGCTGGGATGACGGAGGCTGGGAGGAGAGAGGCTGATCCTTGGGAAGGCTGGGAGAGGGAGGCTGATGCTGGGGGAGGCTGGAAGGAGAGAGGCTGATGCTGGGGGAGGCTGGAAGAAGAGACGCTGATGCTGGGGGAGGCTGATGCTGGGGGAGGCTGGGAGGAGACAAGCTGATGCTGGGGAAGGCTGGGAGGAGAGAGGCTGATGCTGGGGACAGAGAGGAGAGGCTGATGCTGGGAGGAGAGAGGCTGATGCTGGGAGGAGACAGGCTGATGCTGGGGGAGGCTGGGAGGGGGACGCTGATGCTGGGGGAGGCTGATGCTGGGGGAGGCTGGGACGAGGGAGGCTGATGCTGGTGGAGGCTGATGCTTGGGGAGGCTGATGCTGGGGGAGGCTGGAAGGAGAGAGGCTGATGCTGGTGGAGGCTGATGCTTAGGGAGGCTGATGCTGGGGGAGACTGGGAGGGGAAGGCTGATGCTGAGGGAGGCTGGGAGGGGGAGGCTGGGAGGAAGGAGGCTGGGAGGAGAGAGGCTGATCCTGGGGAAGGCTGGGAAGGGGAGGCTGATGCTGAGGGAGGCTGGAAGGAGAGAGGCTGATGCTGGGGGAGGCTGGAAGGAGAGAGGCTGAGGCTGGGAGGAGAGAGGCTGATGCTGGGGACAGAGAGGCTGATGCTGGGAGGAGAGAGGCTGATGCTGGGAGGAGAGACCCTGATGCTGGGAGGAGAGAGGCTGATGCTGGGGGCAGAGAGGCTGATTCTGGTGCAGCATGGGGGATGGTGCACGATGGGGGGTGCGCAGCATGGGGGATGGAGCACGATGAGGAGTGCGCAGCATGGGGGATGGAGCACGTTTGGGAGTGCGCAGCATGGCGGATGGACCACGTTTGGGAGTGCGCAGCATGGCGGATGGAGCATGTTTGGGAGTGCGCAGCATGGCGGATGAAGCACGTTTGGGAGTGCGCAGCATGGCGGATGGAGCACGTTTGGGAGTGCGCAGCATGGCAGATGGAGCACGTTTGGGAGTGCGCAGCATGGCGGATGGAGCACGTTTGGGAGTGCGCAGCATAGCGGATGGAGCACGATGGGGGGTGCGCAGCATGGCGGATGGAGCACGATGGGAGGTGCACACCTCCCCCAACACACACAACACACCACACACACACTGGGAACCACAAACACCGCCCTACACAGACACCCACACACACAGACAACGCTGCACACACACAACACCCAACACACAAACACCGCGGCATACATAAATATACGCACATACCGCACAACACACACATTGCACAAAACATACCTCCCCCCCAAAACACACCACACCCACACAAACCGCGCAACACACACACACACAACGCTACAGACACACAGCGCTCCACAAACAACGCAACACACGCAACACACATACAACACCGCTCTCACCCCCCGCCACACCCAGACAACACCCAGAACATGTACAGCTCCTACACAAACACTTGGTAACTACACACAACAACATCTATATATATATATAGATATATATAACAAAAATCATACATTAACTACACAATACGTAAATTCTAGAATACCCGATGCGTAGAATCGGGCCACCTTCTAGTATGTATATATATATATATATATATATATATATATATATATATATATACATACATACATACATACTAGATGGTGGCCCGATTCTAGCGCATCGGGTATTCTAGAATATGTATGTAGTTTATTTATGAAGACTTAAGAATAATGCAATGCATATACAGAGTAAAATATATTCCTTATAATTAAATGTTATTGTTCATAGAACTTAATACAACTGAACGAAATTAACACAGGTTCTGTGACAGTCTGTGTCACATTGCTAAGGCCGCAGTCGGGTATCTAAGGGGCCTGCCCGCACCACTCGCTCAGCAACACCCACATCCAATCCGGAGGCAGCTGAGCAGAGAGGTGGGTGGGACATGCCGAGGAGGAAATAGGAAGCAGCCGCGTCTCCCAGTCTGCAGGGCCAGCGAGGGGAGGGAGAAAGTACTACAGAGTATGAAAAGAGAAGAAAGTGCAAGGTGAGTATAATCGTGATGGAGGCTGCTGCTGGGGTGTATATAGACGCTTTGGCTTGTGGGGTGTATATAGAGGCTTCTGTGTGTAGTGGTGTCTGTGTGCGGCGGTGTCTGTGTGTGACGAATCAGCGAAGCGTTCAAATCCTGTGCCAATTCGCGGCCGGACTGCACCTGTTGCTGTTTGGTCGCGGGAGGCTGGCGCAACCGATCAGCGATAGGGGATTTCCGTTATAGACAGAATTAGACAATTATATATAGACTAGAAGGTGGCCCGATTCTACGCATCGGGTATTCTAGAATTTATGTATTGTGTAGTTCATGTATGATTTTTGTTATATATATATAATGTTGTTGTGTGTAGTTACCAAGTGTTTGTGTAGGGGCTGTACATGTTCTGGGTGTTGTCTGGGTGTGACGGGGGGTGAGAGCGGTGTTGTATGTGTGTTGCGTGTGTTGCGTTGTTTGTGGAGCGCTGTGTGTCTGTAGCGTTGTGTGTGTGTTGCGCGGTTTGTGTGTGTGTGGTGTGTTTTGGGGGGAGGTATGTTTTGTGCAATGTGTGTGTTGTGCGGTATGTGCGTATATTTGTGTGTGCCGCGGTGTTTGTGTGTTGGGTGTTGTGTGTGTGCAGCGTTGTCTGTGTGTGTGGGTGTCTGTGTAGGGCAGTTGTTTGTGGTTCCCAGTGTGTGTGGTGTGTGGTGTGTTGTGCAGTGCGCGCGCGTGCGTGTGTGCGTGTGTGTGTGTGTTGGGGGGAGGTGCGCACTCCCAAACGTGCTCCATCCCCCATGCAGCGCACTCCCCATCGTGCTCCATCCCCCATGCAGCGCACTCCCCATCGTGCTCCATCCCCTATGCTGCGCACCCCCCATCGTGCTCCATCTCCCATGCTGCGCACTCCCAAACGTGCTCCATCCGCCATGCTGTGCACTCCCAAACGTGCTCCATCCGCCATGCTGCGCACTCCCAAACGTGCTCCATCCGCCATACTCCGCACTCCCAAACGTGCTCCATCCCCCATGCAGCGCACTCCCTATCGTGCTCCATCCCCTATGCTGCGCACCCCCCATCGTGCTCCATCTCCCATGCTGCGCACTCCCAAACGTGCTCCACCCGCCATGCTGCGCACTCCCAAACGTGCTCCATCCCCCATGCTGTGAACTCCCCATCGTGCTCCATCCCCGATGCTGCGCACCCCCCCCATCGTGCTCCATCCCCCATGCTGCACCAGCATCAGCCTCTCTGCCCCCAGCATCAGCTTCTCTGCCCCCAGCATCAGCTTCTCTGCCCCCAGCATCAGCCTCTCTCCTCCCAGCATCAGCCTCTCTCCTCCCAGCATCAGCCTCTCTCATCCTAGCATCAGCCTCTCTCCTCCCAGCATCAGCCTCTCTCTTCCCAGCCTTCCCCAGCATCAGCCTCTCTCCTCCCAGCCTCCCTCCTCCCACCCTCCCCCAGCATCAGCCTCCCTCTACCAGCCTCCCCCAGCATCAGCCTCCCCCAGCATCAGCCTCTCTTCTCTCAGCCTACCTCTCCCAGCCTCCCTCCTCCCAGCCTCCCTCAGCATCAGCCTCCCTCTCCCAGCCTCCCCAAGCATCAGCCTCCACCAGCATCAGACTCTCTCCTTCCAGCCTCCCCCAGCATCAGCCTCCGCCAGCATCAGCCTCTCTCCTTCCAGCCTCCTCCAGCATCAGCCTCCCTCTCCCAGCCTTCCCCAGGATCAGCCTCTCTCCTCCCAGCCTCCCTCCTACCAGCCTTCCCCAGCATCAGCTTTCCCCTCCCAGCCTCCCTCAGCATCAGCCTTCCCCAGCATCAGCCTCTCTCCTCCCAGCCTCAGCCTCTCTCCTTCCAGCCTCCCCCAGCATCAGCCTCTCTCCTTCCAGCCTCCCTCAGCATCAGCCTCCCTTTCCCAGCCTTCCCCAGGATCAGCCTCTCTCCTCCCAGCCTCCTTCCTCCCAGCCTCCCCCTCCCAGCCTCCCTCAGCATCAGCCTTCCGCTCCCAGTCTCCCCCAGCATCAGCCTCCCCAAGCATCAGCCTCCACCAGCATCAGCCTCTCTCCTTCCAGCCTCCCCCATGATCAGCCTCTCTGCTCCCAGCCTCCTCCAGCACGCCGTGCTCCTCTGCCGACACTCACACACCCGATCGCATCCACTCACACACACCCGATCGCATCCACTCACACACACCCGATCGCATCCACTCACACACACCCGATCGCATACACTCACACACACCCGATCGCATACACTCACACACACAGACACTGACGATATCGCACATACGCGCTCACAGTCACAACATCCGGGAGATATCACATGCTTCTGGCCATGTGATCCTCCGGCAGGTCCTGGAAGCTCACAGCACAGTATCGAGGCCGAGAAGCAAGCGATATCGCCGGATGCTGTGAGTGTGTGGATGCGATGTGTGTGTGAGGTGTGTGTGAGGTGTGTGTGAGGTGTTTGTGAGAGTGAGTGCGATCTGATGTGAGTGATGATCTGATGATGCGTGTGTGTGTGCTGTTATGTTTGTGCGTGTGGAAGTCCCGCCGCTGCAGGACCTTGATTTACTGGTAACTATGCAAGCATGGTTACCAGCGCAACACGTCCCCCGCTCGCACGGGAACCCACACCAGCATACGGCGGCGTACGCTGATGTGGGCTCCCGTTGGTGAGGGGGGAAAGGGGGTGGGAGTACAGTACTCACCTGGGATTCGTGGCTCCGTGACCGTGTCAGTTCGGGCAATGCGGGGGGGGGGGGCAGAGCTAACGTCTATTGCGTAAGGGGGCGGGGCGTGGCGTGGGCGAGTTGCCAATGCCTGCAGGGTGCCGGGGCGAGAGGCCAATCTGTGGAGGGGGCAGAGCCTGGGCGAGCGGCTGGCCAATCCGTGTGGGGGCGCAGCCGGGGCGAGAGGCCAATCCGTGTGGGGGGGCGGGGCCATGGCGAACCCAGCGGCCAATCAGCTTTGTGTCACCGTAAGGACATGTCACGGTGACACAATGTCACCGTGACACAATTTTGGAGCATGACAGACAGACAGACAGAATAAGGCAATTATATATATAGATATATATAGATTACTAAATAGAAGTGTTACTTTTAGAAATGCAGCATTTATCACAATCTGCTGACGCACAGTGTATGTATATATTTGAAATCCAACATGTCTCATCCTTATTTCCCAAAACATCTGCCATCAAGGAGGGTCTGAGAAACCTTTGAAAATGAACATTTCTTTTTCTCTCATTGATATATATTGAGCGAGGAAAGGGTTATTTTTTTAAGCACATTGGAAGGCTTATGATAATTCCTTTAAAACCTACCACCATATCGGCTCCCGACTGAATAGGGGGCTCCACACAATAAGGGCTCGCTCATACTAGCGTATAACTTGTACGAGTGTAAATCGATAAAAAAGGTATTGCGCTCTGACCCATTTTATTCAATCAGGCAGTGCAGATCTGTGATTTGTTTCTCAACTTTATTCGGGCTGAGGAAAAAAATCACAGCATGCTTTGAGCCAGAGGTGTATCTGGGCTTTCTGGCACCCGGGGCAAGAATCCTGTTTGGCAACCCCCCCGCCCCACCCCGCGGTTTGGGTAGTCGTCATGTGGCCGCTCATTAATATATGATTTGCACATTTAGTTATGTGCAGACAAGCTGCTCTTCCTAAGGCCTAGCACACACGGGGAGAAAAAAAAACGGAGCGAGTGGAATGCGATAAAATCACATTCTACTTGGACCAATATTACTCTATGTGCCCGCTCCCATAAGCAATTTTTTTCTCAGCTCTAATCGGACCGAAGAATCAGTCGCAGCATGCTGTGAGTGTAATGAGATCCTGTTTCACTCGTTCCCATACAAGTCTATGGGGTGAGAGAAACATCACACTGCACCGGTGTAACGTGACTGCTGTGCGATTCTCGCATCAGCCGGCAATGGAAGAATGATGGAGAAAAATTCCGGCCCTCCCCTCCGCAGCACCGGCCCTCCCCACTGTAGCTGTGGTCTGATCGCATGATCGGACCACAGTCGCATGACTCTCGGCTCCCGCTGTGCTGCGAGCGTAAGCCGAGTGTCATGCGAGGACTCGCAGTGATCCCCGTGTGGCTTCAGGCTAACTCTCTCAATCTTCACTGAAAAGCAGAAGTAGAAAGAGACGCTATATGTCACATGACTAAATATGAGACTTGCTTATGAGTGGTGCGGCAATGTGATGACTGCTGGAAACATCGAGCAGAGCTGAATCCTGACAGTGAGTATATTATACGTTGTTAACATTGGGCTACAAAGCTTAATTTTAATTTTTTATGATGAAAGTCTGCAGTCACTCTACGTGACTGCAGGCTTCTGAATTCTCACAAAGCATGCTCTGCACACTTTTAGGATTCTTCCATGCCAGTGGCAACAGTGGAGGGTCATGTGAGCATAATTATGCCAAGTACTGCACATCCGCCTCATTGATTAGCATTGGAACAGATGTACAGTACCTGGCCGCGGCCACTATCAGAAGACAGAGCAGATCTGGAATTGAGCCCTCTAGCCGTCTGCTGCTGTCGTCGATATTTAAAGGGAACCTGTCAGGTGCAATATGCACCAGAACCATGAGCAGTTCTGGGTACATACTGCTAATCCCTGCCTAACTGTCTCTGTATACGCTAGCATAGATAAAGATATCTATAGAAAAACTATTTCTAAAGATGTTTTATCATATGCGATGCTGCTATCGCCACCTGACGCTGGATTTCGGCTCACTGCGCATGACCCCGGAGTTTCAGTCATGTGCACACTGACCGTATACCGCATACAGCCATGACACACTGACCATATACTACACACAGCCTTGACACACTGACCATATAACGCACACAGCCTTGACACACTGGCCATATACTGTACACAGCCATGACACACTGGCCATATACTGTACACAGCCATGACACACTGGCTATATACCACACACAACTCTGACACACTGGCAGTATACAGCACATTTTACTCACACAATGGGAGTATACTGCACACAGTCTTGACACACTGGTCATATTGTATACTGCACACGACACACACTGGCCATATACAGTACACATGCATTGGACATACTGAATGCCATCCACAGCACTTACACGCTGTACACAGCACTGACATGCGACACGCTGTATACAGAACTCACATATTGTATACAGCACTCACATATCGTATACAGCAGTCACATGCGACATGCTGTAAACAGCACTCACATACTGTATACAGCACTCACACACCTTACACAGCACTCACACACGCGACACGCTATATACAGCACTCACCCTGTATGCAGCACTCACAACCGATATACAGCATTCACACATGCCATACACAGCACTCACACCCTGTATAGAGCATTCACACACGCCATATACAGCACTCACACAAGCCATACACATCACTCACATTCTGTATACAGCACTGACACCCTGTATACAGCAGACTCCCTGTATACAGCACTGACACCCTGTATACAGAACTGACACCCCGTATACAGCACTCACACCTTCTATACAACACTCACACACTGGACATATACAGCACACATACACTGAATATTGAAGTCACTAATACATTAGATATATGGTGATATACTGTATATTAGACATAAACACACTTAACACAGATATAAATACCTGCTGCTTAGTTGCCCCTGTAAGCTCAGATGCAGCACAATTTCCTGACTAACGTGCCCTCCTCCTGTGAGATGGAGGCAGCAGCCGGACACTAAGGGGTTAATGTGTGGCCAATCTGCGCTGGTTTCCTTCTCCTCTTCTGTCTCCTCTGTGGTGCTAGAGCTGAACACACAGGCCTGAGTGCACAGGATGTGAGGGTGGCAGGCTGAGCACATGGCACTATGCAGCACTGCCGTGCGGTCCCCTCCCCATCACTCTGCAATCTGACAGGAGATGTGCAGGAACCAGAGTCAGGGGAAGGTCACCCCACTCAGTGATGTCTGCCGACCGGCGCCCTGTGTCACTGCACATGAGTCGCCCACCACAGTGCTGCAGCGGTCGCTTCCGGGACACTGCGAGGACTTCTCTGTAGGGACCCTTCTGGCAACAGGTATATCAGGTTCACTTTCATAGGAGTCGTGACGCCACTCTCTGTTTGCGGTCAGGACGAGGGGTGACCGCCACTGCAGTTTAACGAGCGTCTGGGGCTGATGGTATCTGCAGTTAGATGGTGTGGCCTCCCTGAGAGTGAGGCTGGCCCCAGGGGCTCGGGTGTATGTGTGTGGAACAACAGGTCACAGAAGAACTCAGTCTCAGTCCAGAAATGTCTTTTAACTTGTTTACTCACGTTCAGCTGGTTTTCTGAGATGACCCGGGCGATGCTAAGATAGACCAGAGAAAACCAGGTATCCTTCAGGCTGGTATAGGGGTGACTGCTGACTCACCTTCCTAGCACTTCTTGTTTCAGACAACCCCTGACTTAAAGTACCGTGGGATTTGTCCAGGGAAGTCGCATCTGCCTTTTCTCCCCTTTCTGGCCCGTTTGCTGGCAGCGTGGACCAAGATGGATAGTCGCAGGCTCGATCCTCCTTATGGGCCCCCTCGTTGCTGCTGATGCTGCTGCTGTGTTGGTTGGTGTGGAACCTCTAGTCCCACCACCTGCAGGATTTAGCAGACCACTAAATGGATGTCTGGTTCTAGGGACCATGCAGTACTCAGTGGTGCCTGACCAGGTCAGGGGCGCCACACATAGGTCGCAAAAAAGCTGCCGCCGGCCATGCAAATGATCACAAGGAGCCGCGCTCCACACTTTCTCTGACTCCGGCTGTCAGCTGTACGGCTGGACCACTATGGAGGGCGGTAAAACACAGCCTCCGGGAGACTCCCGGAGCGCTGCATCAGGGAGCCTGACAGCGTCCCCCTGAGAGCTGCGGCCGGGGCATATGTCCCGCCAGCCACCCCCCCCCCAGATACGCCTCTGCTTTGAGCGGCTGTGTAAATCAGACAAGGGTCACCAATACAAGTCTATGGGCGCAAGAAAAAAATTCGGATTCCACAAGCATTATCTGTATGCTGTCCATTTTTACAGATACATTACCATTCTGTGACAGAGAACATTAAATGGTCCTGTAAATGATTGTCAATAAATAATAGCTACCAAGAAAAAAAACAGCATATGGATGACCAGTGAGAAAAAAAATCATCCTACTTTTCTGGACGAGTGCACCCTTAGGCTATGTGCGCACGTAGCATTCTGTCCCTGCAGACATTTCTGCAGCGATTTGACCAGCACACGTGCACTTCAAATCGCTGCAGAAAGAGTCCGTAATGAAAAAAAAAAAGCCGATTTCATGCGGTCTGACCGCAGCTCCTGCCATAGACAGAGCGGGGGATGCAGGCAGAGCGCACGGAATAAGTGACATGTCACTTCTTAGAATGCGTGCTTCGGGCAGCAGCCGAAGCGCTGCGCTCTAATACGCCACATGCGCACGTCTCCTGCATAATCTCCATAGATTATGCAGGGGACGCAGGACACATGCAGTTACGCTGCGGTACAGATAGCAGCAAAACTGAATGCAAATACGCAACGTGCGCACATAGCCTTAGAGAACTGGTTATATAAAAAAAAAAAAACAGCAAACTGATTGTAGCTTAGAGGATAACTTTTTCGCTGAGAAACATAATATCCAATCAGCTTTTGTAGGCTGATGGGTGGAGATCCTTTGTAGAGAAACTTTTCTACTTTGTGGAAAAAAACAAGAAAAGAGACATCTAAATTTATCCTACATACAGATTGCAAAGGTTATAGTCTGAGTAGTGGACAGCCCCTTTAAGCTTATGACTTTGCAGAGAAAAGAAAAGTAAATTGAGCAATATTTTATGTTACAAGATTTTCGATATGACTTTGGTCTTCGGACTCTTTGCAGCTTTAAAAATATGCATGGAGAAAGTCTTTTAAAACGGGTATAACAATCTCACAAATGTATCCATCCAATTGTCCTACCCCTTGACTTGTTTTTTCTCCTGTAATTATACATTATAACAGTAGAGGGAGATAATTACCAACACAACAATCATCATGGACAAATGCCACGTGGTTGTAGTGACCTTGTTATGCTGGATTAAGGCCCTGTGCGCACTTACCGGATTTTGCCGTGGATTTTTGCGGTTTTGCTGCATGTTTCGCTGCAGAAAATGTTCATAACATCTCTGCAGTGCATCACCAGCAAAACCTATGGGCAAAAAAAATCCTGTGCGCACTAGGCGGAATTTGACAGCTGCATGTTTTGCTGCGGGATTCCCGCAGCAAAAACAATTGCATGTCAATTCTTTTCCGCACGTCGCTGCGGGATTTCACTCCATTGACTCCAATGTTAATCGTGAAATCCCGCAGGGAATAACGCAGGCAGCATATTCTGTGCGGTTCACTGCGTTTTCCTGCGTTATTCCCTGCGGTATTTCGCGGTTTACCTCCGGTAATGTACATCGCTTGCTTGCGGTTTTGCAGGGAAGTGATGTCATTACAGGAAGAGGAAGCCGTGCAGAGAGTAAACACACACAGACATCACAGACATAGAACACATACACAGACACATAGAACACACATAGAAAGAAAATGGAAATATAGAAAACAAAGAACGTGGGCTCCGCTGCATATTCACCTTCCAGCCGAGGTAAGCACACAGCGGCGGCCCGGTATTCTCAGGCTGGGGAGGGGAAGGGGCAGGGTTAATGTCCCCCGCCTCACTCCCCCTCCCACAGCCGAGAATATCAGCCGCAGCTGCCCCGGCACTGTCGCATGCATTATGCGGCAGCACCGGCGTGTCCCCGGCTCTTCCTGCTGCCGTGTAGCAGTGGCAGCAAGGTAATACAAGGGGTTAATGGTGGTGGATCACCGCCATTAACTCCAGGCTTGATCATGGCAGCGTCTATGTGACAGCTGACATGATCAACCCGTAAGTAAAGTGAATAAGACACAGACACCGAAAAATCCTTTATTTTAAATAAAACAAACAAGCCTCGTTCACCATTTTATTAAACCCTCCCGCACCAAAGCTCCGGCGTAATCCACAGGTCCGACGTCCTGCGCTGCTTACATCCAGCAGCGACTGTCACAGACACAGCGCTGAATGAATGCAGCAGACAGCAGAGGTAATTACCGGTCATTTCCCACGGCCGGTAATGTGAACACACTGCCGACCGTGGGAAATGTAGTGATCTGTCCTCTATCTATCTATCTATCTATCTATCTATCTATCTATCTATCTATCTATCTATCTATCTATCTATCTATCTATCTATCCCTCTATCTATTCTTCTGTCTATCTATCTATCCCTCTATCTATCACTCTATCTATCTATCTATCTATCTATCTATCCCTCTATCTGTCTGTCTATCTATCTATCCCTCTATCTATTCTTCTGTCTATCTATCTACTATCTCAGAATTAAATGACTTTTTTTTTTTTTCAATGTGCTTTATTGCATTTAATGCAATAAAGCACATCCCAACCCGCACGCGGCAAAACCGCGGCAATACCGCGAACAATACCGCGGTAAAACCGCGGCAAACCGCATGCGGTTTTCGGGTGCGGTTTGCCGCGGGTTTTTACTGCGGGTGCGGTAATCTTTGAGAGCATGCGGAATTTTCTCAAGAAAATTCCATTTCCCAGTGCGCACATAGCCTTAACCTGATACATGCACACTACATGCAGAGGATTGTGAGAGCAATACCTAGGAACACCTTGAGAAGGGGGTTGTGCGCGATGACCCTGGAGGTCCCATCCAGCTCTGCCATTCTATGATTTTAGTGTAAGGAAGTGATGTTCTCCCTTCCATTTTTCCTTATCTTAGTAAAATAGAAGTAAAACACTAGCAATCATTTCTTTCATAGTGATTAGCTTTCTCCTGAAAGAAAGGAATGCAAAAAAAAAAAAAAGACTGTTGTCTGATTGTAAGTGTATTGTAAGTCAGCATTCATGATATAAGAAGTTAGAACCTATATGCTTTTGGGTGTTAACTGGGGTCTGCGTTCCCTCTCAGAATCATTATTGTCAGATGGTAAAGGGAATCTGTCAGCAGGATTTTACCCACCAAACTATTTATAGGCCCTTGTAGCTGATGGACAATGCCAGCATTACCTTTACATGGACACTCTGTGAGAAATCAACTTTTGAATTGATATGTAAATGAGGGTGAAGAACTATTTGGAGATTTGAAGCCTCTGTCACTCCAGCTCAATTCTCCATCCAGCGCTGCCTCTTCCTACTTGACTGACGTTTTCTATGTGGTGTGATTGCAGGCAAAGGAGCAGTCAGTCAAGCATGAGGAGGCCTGGCTGGGTGATGAATAGAGCTGGAGTGGCAAAGGCTTCAGCCTCATTTATATATCGACTCAAACTCTGATTTCTCAGTGATGGAGGAACAGACTGACCATGTAAAGGTACTACTGATTTTGTCAGTGAAAGTGCTACATGCGCACCCGGTGGTGGTGGCAGCAGCTTATAGGCCAAACATGTGGTGACAGGTTCCCTTTAACAAAATGTGAGTGCATTCACTGCTCTTGTCAACAAGCTTGTTGAATTTTAATCACTTCTTTTCTTTAGGCCTAAAACACACTTCTGCATAAAAAACGTACGTATCTCACGTTCCGTTTTTCGGGTCTGTGTTCCATTTTTTATGGGCGTTTCTCCGGTACGTATAACATCCATGTGATGGCGTATGCTAGCCGTGTGTGCATGTGGAATGGCTGTGTATGCGTATGTGTAATGTCCGTGTGAAATGATCCGTGTGTGATGCTCAATGTCGTTGATACATGTCGGCTGACAGTAGACAGAGTTGCGCGATGAGAATGAACTCGGGTGAACTTCACCCGACTTCATTGTCATACCGCGGCTCTGTCTGGGTGTCGCGTACTGATTAGCGGTCACCCGTGAAGGACTCACCAGTGACCGCTAATCCCCTGAGTGACTCAAGTGAGCAGCGCGATTTGCTCTGCCGTCACTCAGGCTACCCGCGGCCAGCTGGAGTCCTCCCTCCGAGACCACAACTCACCTGTGACTTCATCGCTGTCACTCGGGCGACCTGCTGTCACAGTTGGAGGATCCAGCGGTGGCCGCGAGTAACCTGAGTGACATCATCGCTGATCGTGCTACTCACCTCAGTTGCTGCGTGGAGCTGACAGGAGCGGCTGTTCTTCTGCAGCTCCTGTCACCTTAATGTAGCAGAGCTGGAAGCGACGCGGGACCTGCGTGGATTACGCCAGACATGGATGGGTTTTTGGGGCTTAATAAAGTGGTGAACGAGGGTATTTGTTAGTGTTTTTTATTGCAAATAAAGGATTTTTCATTGTGTGTGTTTATTAACTTTAAGTTATAGGTTAATCATTGGGGGTGTCTCATAGATGCCTGCAATGATTAATCTAGGACTTAGTGGCAGCTATGGGTTGCTGCCATTAACTCCTTATTACCCCGATTGCCAATGCACCAGGGCAAATCGGGAAGAGCTGGGTAGAGTTCCAGAACTATCGCATCTAATGGATGCGGCAATTCTGGGTGGCTGCTGGATGATATTTTTAGGCTGCGGGGCTCCCCATAACGTGGAGCTCCCCATCCTGAGAATACCAGCCTTCAGCCGTATAGCTTTACCCTGGCTGGTATCAAAATTGGGGGGGACCGCACGTCGTTTTTTTTAAATTAATTAATTATTTATTTTACTGCACAGTATATACCCGCCCACCGGCGGCTGTGATTGGTTGCAGTGAGACAGCTGTCACTCAGCGTGTGGGCGTGTCTAACTGCAACCAATCTTAGGCGCCTGTGGGCGGGGGAAGCAGGGAATAGTAGATTGATTAATGAGCGGCCGGTTTTTTCAAATTAATTGAAGCCGCGTATCTTTGGCACAGCTGTTCTTCGCCGCGCTCATGATCGGGGATCGGTAAGTATGCGACAGGGGAAGATAGAGACCGAGCGCCAAAGGGATGATGACTGAGAACAGCAGAAAAAAAGGTAAGTAGACTGACATTTAACAAAAAAACCCCCCCGACATCGTTCATTTAAAAACGCACACGGAGGGTACGTGCTGAACATGGACATGCTACGTGTGCCGTCCGTGCAGGTACGGACCCATTGATTTTAGCGGGTCCGTGCCTGCGTGCTGACCGCCAAAAATGGACATGTCGGCCATGTGGGAAAACGCACACACGTACTAAGCACACGGACACACGTTCCGTGTGATTTTACGTGTGTGTGTCTTCTACCATAGGGTAACTTTGGTCAACGTGTCTCCGTGTCTCCGGTACGTGCAAAAACGTACCAAACACGTACCGGAGGAACGGATGTGTGTTGCAGGCCTTACAGAGAGTTCATCATCTTTACCAATCCTTCATAGAAAATCCTTCCATACTTCCAAATTTTGAGCGCCTCACATCAAAAATGGAAAATATTATATCCAAGCAGTAGGTGTCCTCCTACAACATGCAATAAAATGCTAATCTGCATGTTACACAGTTTTACATCTTCTCCCACATATTTACATTTTAGTTCAGTTGTCACTAAGCACAAAGGGTTAAGGACGGAGGGGACGATTACACAGAACAAGATGATCTTTGTACCAACATGTGTCCTTCAAATCTGTATGGACCGAGGAAGGTGCATTGCCCTTAGGACCAGATAGGGAAACAAACAACCATTTCACCCCATGACACGATTATTAAAAGTCATCAAAATACATTTTAAAATTTTAAATAGTACAAAATGTTAAGAAATAAATGTAATGACACAATTAATATATTGATAAACAAATAATAAAAAAAATCTTCCAAAATAGAAACCAAATCAAGACTTCCTTTACATACTTTTTGGTGGAGGTTTCTTGGCTTGTAAAAACGTTTTGATTTTTATTAGTTTTTTTTAATATTATTTTGTGGGTTGTGTTTTTTATATTCTTATATTTTTTAACATTTCATGTCTTTTCTAAAGTCCCACAGATTTCCCACATAATGTTTAGAAAAAAATAATATTTTTTCAGTGTTTTCCCTGGGGTTTTTCAGACTTTTTTTTTAGCCAGATATCAACTGTTAGTCAACACGAAAATGTAAACTTTACTACAATTATTTTTTGTGGTAATGGTGTTCTTCGCACTTTTGTATTTTTGGAACAACTTAGGGTACTTTCACACTTGCGTTATTTTCCTTCCGTTACAATCCGCCCTTTTGGGAAACAGCGGAATCCGTTAACGGATTCCGCTGTTTCCCATAGACTTGTATGGTTGACGGATTGTACCAAAAGGAGCTGCGTTGCTTCCGCTGGGCGACGCTCCGTTGCTTCCGCCCAGCGGGAGGAACGCAGCATGTAACGTTATTTTGAGCAGCGGAATCCTCTGGATTTCACTGCGCATGCCCTTTTTTTTTTTTTTTTTTTTTTTTTTTTTAAATCAAACTTTATTTTGGCTCGCGGTGGCCGAACGTTCAGCTGAGCGCCCGGCCGTCGGCAAGCGACAGCGCTCAGCTGAATGACCGGCCACCAGCATGCCCGGCCGCCGGCAAGTCACAGCGCTCAGCTGAGCGCCCGCCCGCCGGCATGCCCGGGCGCCGGCAAGTGACAGCGATCAGCTGATCACCCGGCGGCCGGCTGCAGGGAGCGATCAGCTGATCACCCGGCGGCCGGGAGCGATCAGCTGATCACCCGGCAGCCGGCTGCAGGGAGCGATCAGCTGATCACCCGGCGGCCGGCTGCAGGGAGCGATCAGCTGATCACCCGGCGGCCGGCTGCAGGGAGCGATCAGCTGATCACCCGGCGGCCGGCTGCAGGGAGCGATCAGCTGATCACCCGGCGGCCGGCTGCAGGGAGCGATCAGCTGATCACCCGGCGGCCGGGAGCGATCAGCTGATCACCCGGCGGCCGGGAGCGATCAGCTGATCACCCGGCAGCCGGCTGCAGGGAGCGATCAGCTGATCACCCGGCAGCCGGGAGCGATCAGCTGATCACCCGGCGGGCGGGAGCGATCAGCTGATCACCCGGCGGCCGGCTACTGGGAGCAATCAGCTGATCACCCAGCGGCCGGCTGCAGGGAACGATCAGCTGATCGTTCACTATAGTCTGCCGCTGGTAAAACCGGGAAAAAAAAAAAAAAAATCAAAACGAATTGCGTTGTTTTGCAGCATCCGTTGCATCCGTTGTGTCACTATATGCAACACATCCGTTGCATCCGTTACACAACGCAATGCAACGGATACCGTTCAACGCAAGTGTGAAAGTAGCCTTACAAGAGTTGTACTAATTTTTTTCTGCAGGAGCTGATTGTAGACATTTTACCCATTACATGCCATGGACAATAGCGATCATGGCACACAGATGGTTGTGAGAGGATGAGGGCTCCCTCTTTCACTCGATTTCATTGTGCCTTTTATTGTGGCCAGCCTAAGGCACACCTGTGCAATAATCATGCTGTCTAATCAGCATCGTGCCACACATGTGTGGTGGATGGATTTTCTCAGGAAAGGAGAAGAGCTCACTAACACAGATTTAAACAAATTTCTAGACAATATTTGAGAAAAAAAAAACGCCTCCTGTATACATAGCAAAAGTCTTACATGTTGGAGTGTTGGGTTTATATTTTATTTTTAGTGTACAAACACAGAGATATATAATAAAACACTTTCCTTCATTTACCACTTTATTCCATAAAAGCACAAAAATTCCAAACTGGTCCGGCATAGTCCAGGGCTTCTGACAAACAAAGTCTACGAAGCATAGTTCTGACACTCCATAGACTTTGCTTACAGGCAATTCCGGGTCATGCTGCGCTCATCTGAGACTCAGTGCCTCTGATGAGCTGTTCAGTGTCGTCAAGTCAACAGGTCACACCGAGTTACGCAGAACTGTGCACGACTTGGTGACTCTGATGAGCAGTAATGTTATTGACGTCATCACTCTTCAGAGGCGCCAGGTCTTATGCAGTGCAGAGTGACCCGCCGACAATGAACAGCAGTAAAATTACTGTTGTCAGCGGTCTTTATAGGTACGGGGCCTCACACAGCGCAGCGTTACTTGGAATTGTCTGTAAGAAAAGTCTATGTAGGTCAGAACATTGCTCTCATAGACTTCTCAAAATCCCTGCACTACGTTGGACCAGCCTGGAGTTTTTTTTCTTTTGAATAAAATGATGAAAGAGGGTAAGTTTCTTGTTTTATTTGTATGTTTGTGTTTTTTTTTTCCAGAAATCCTTTTTTGGACTACAACGAATTTGATGGACAATGGCAGATTCCCTAGACTATGGCAGATTACGGCATAGCTTTCTTTTTGTATATAAAAAGGTAAAAAAGGGAATGTTTTTGGGAGTATTTATTGAAATATGGTAAATAATTTATTTTGTATGTGTCTTTTTTGGGATTACTGGGTTAGTAACTAACCCAGTAAGTAACATTACTAATACCAGGGCTTGATGTCAGCTGACACTACCCAGCTGATATCAAACCCATAAATCTTTACCCCGATTGCCAACACACCAGAGCAATCGGTAGAGCTGGGAGGAAGAGCCAGAATTGGTGCACCTAATGTGATATGCCACTTCTGGGACGGCTGCAGTCTGGAATTCTTAAGCTGGAAAGGGCCAAATAACCATTATTATTATTATTATTATTATTATTATTATTATTATTGATTTATAGAGCACCATTGATTCCATGGTGCTGTACATGAGAATGGGGTTACATACAAAATACATATACAAGTTACAGTAGATAGACTAGTACAGAGGGAAGAGGGCCCTACCCTTGCGGGCTTACATTCTATAGGATTATGGGGAGGAGACAGTAGGTGGGGTGTAGATTGGGCGGCAGCTCCGCACATTGGTCGGGCGGCGGGGCTCTGCACGGTGGTCGGGCGGCGGCTCCGCATGGTGGTTGGGCAGCAGTGAGTTAATTGTAGATTGCAGGCATTTCTGAATAGGTGGGTTTTCAGGTTCCATTTGAAGTTTGCAAGGGTAGGGGATAGTCTGACGTGTTGAGGAGAGATTATGCACAGCTTTGTAGGTCAGTGTTAGTAGTTTGAATTAACCATGGGCTTGCCTGATAAAACCAGCCTCTAGCTGTCTGCTTTGCCTTTGCTTGTTATTAAAAATGGGGGGATCCCACTTTTTTGGGGGTTTTTTAAATTAATTATTTTATTATTAATCTATCATCCATCTATCATCTATCTTTGAAAATCTCTAACACATAAAAAAATGTTTATTTCAGTGTGATGCGTTTTTTCCAGTAAGTGTCACATAGATGTGACACAGACGGCACACACGTAGACATGGATAGCACACGGATGACACATATGTACTCATGGATGGCCACACAGATGGTCAAAACGGAACGTATCACACGTGCGTTTTTTATAACGGAAGTGTGAAGAGGACCTTACACCAATTCTATGAAGGGTGTATCTTCCAAAATAAGGTCACTTTGAGGGCTTTCTGCTGTTTGGGCACCTTGCGGGCTCTACAAGTGGCATCCACATCCTATGGAAGCCAAATGTGTGCTCCAAAAGCCAAAATAGCATTTCTTACTTTCTGAACCTGCCATGTGTCGAAACAGTAGTTTTTGGCCTAATAAAGGGTACTGCTTTAGAAATTTTACCATATGTAGGGTACTGTTTTACAAATTCTGGGCTCCGTTTGTTCCTATTACAACTTGTGAATATGAGCACTGTGAGGCTAAATCCATATTTTTTTGGGGAAAAAAAAAATCATTTTTTTTATTTCCAATCACAAAAATTCTGTAAAGTAACTAAACGATCAAAAGCCTCAGTACACCCCCTTGATGTATTCCTTAAGAGATGTAGTTTCGAAAATTGGGTCACTTTTTGGGGGCCCAAACAATAGTTTCTAACCACATATAACAATATTGACATATTCAGGAAAAATTGATTACAAATTGTGGGGTGCATTTTCTCACATTATCTCTTGTAGAAATTAAATATTTGGAGATATACCAACATTTTAGTGTAAAAAATGTAATTTTTGTATCTTCATGGTCTGGGGTTATAACATTCTTTGGGGTACTTTGCACGTTGCGACATTGCTACTGCGATCTCATCGGGATGAAATCGAAAGTGACGCACATCCGGCGCCGGTAACGACGTCGCAACGTGTAAAGCATAGAAGCACCGATAAACGCAAAAGTGTCGAAAATCGGTGATCTGTGTAGTGTCGTTCATTTCCATAATTTCGCTGCAGCAACAGGCACAATGTTGTTCCTCGTTCCTGCAGCAGCACACATCGCTGTGTATGAAGCCACAGGAGCGAGGAACATTTCCTTACCTGCAATGTGGAAGGAAGGAGGTGGGCGGGATGTTTACGTCCTGCTCATCTCCGCCCCTCCGCTTCTATTGGCCGCCTGCCGTGTGACGTCGCTGTGATGCCACACGACCCGCCCCCTTAGGAAGGAGGCGGGTCGCCGGCCAGAGCGACGTTGCAGGGCAGGTAAGTGCGTGTGAAGCTGCCGTAGCGATAATGTTCGCTACGGCAGCTATCAGAAGATATCGCATCTGCGATGGTGGCGGAGACTATCGCGCTCGGCATCTCTACAATCGCCTAGCGATGTCGCAGCGTTCAAAGTACCCCTCTGAGTTGAAAATAGTCAGTTCCCACTACATGAATTCCTTGAAGGGTGTCTTTTCTGAAATGAGGTTTTGTGGCGAAAGGAACGAACAAAGCAAGGATGAAAAATCTGTCCCTTTTTTTACATATGAGAAAAAAATTAGATACATGATAGAGGCCGAACACATAATTGAACTATTCAGAGACGTGAGGGTCCGCTCACCAGCACTCACAATATATAATCAGTTTACACTGCTGCGGCCTCTACTAGCCACATCTTACCCACCTGTATGCACACAGTTTGGGTTTGTCGCATTCTCACAGAAGCCCATCTCTCATATTAATGCTGAAAGCATTATGCCAAATATTTTATTTATTTTTTATTGCATGATTTCTACAGCATGCTCTAACTTTTACTTTTTATGATAGATTTTTCTACAAGAGTTCCAGAAAAAAACGCATTAAACTAAAGGTAGGAAAATAAAAACGCCACTATAAAAGCTTGTAAAAATGTTGCGAAAATGCTTGACATTGTGTAAGGGGACCTCTCCATTGCTGTATGTGGTATCACTGAATAATGATCACCGCAAGCAGTGTGATACAGGAAGATAATAGCTGGTGCTGCAGAGAATTGGGCAAGGCACATGACGGGGACTTATCCTCCGCAGTTGCACAGTCAGGTTTGTTCTGTTGTGCAGATTTACCAGTGATTCACTGGATGTCGTTACATCATGAGGACAGATAACCAGATGACTATTGATTTGTGAATTCCGGAACAATATGTCTTTATTTAGGAGGGATGAAATTTCATGAACTGACTTATTCCAATGATGGCATCTTGTTGCAATATCACTCTCAAATTCAGTGATATTTTCAGGACAACCTGTCCTTTCACAAATGACTGTACATGCAGACGGCATGGAGAGGTTGGATTATGGCAATGAGACTGAATAAGAAGCCTGAATTCAGTGCTTAAAATGTGTCCTAAAACTTTTGTCCCATTAATGTAGATTTAGTGGTCATGCACCTTTACTTAGACCTTGCACTAAGCATAACATACTATATTAGGTTTTCCTGGAATGTTTCTTTAACCACTTAACAATCAGACTTCTTTGAGCTTTAAAGGACCAAGAATTTTATGTAACGTCATACTGGAAGAACCTAACGTTTTCTTATGTCAACGTATTATTAAAGGAGTTCAACACTATTGGACGACACCTTCTTAATAGCTCCTGTCTGCTGCTCAAAGATAAAAAAAAAATCTGCATGCTTATCTCCAGTGTTGGACAGAGTGTCCACAGGTTGCATTTTCATGTGTGTCAATGGCCCAGTCACTGTCCAGGAATATTGTATTATCCCATTGAGAATCCTTGGCAAGACTTGACAATTGTTGTTAAGACGCCTCTATCCAGTCTCACTGAGCTATTTTGCAAAGAAGAATGGACAAAGATTTCATCCAAGAGATATACAAATCTGGTAGAGACATACCCCAAAAGACTTGCAGCAGTAATTGCAGAAAAAGGTGGTCCTAGAAAGTACGGGGGGGGGGGGGGTGTTTGAATACAAATGAAGTCACAATTTTCAGATTTATATTTTTAATGTATTCAGAATATCACGTACAAGTGCATCTCAATAATTTAGAATATCATCAAAAAGTTACTTTATTTCAGTAATTCAATACAAAAAGTGAAACACATATTATATAGAGTCATTACACACAGAGTCATCTATTTCAGGTGTTTATTTCTGTTACTGTTGATGATTATGATGAGGCAATGAAAACATAAAATACATTAAATTTGAGGGTGTAATGGGAAAAAACAAGGAAACGTTCAAGGGTATACATACTTTTTCAAGGTACTGTATATAGGCTTAATATGTTTTACTACTAGTAAACATTACAAATTATCTTGTGTTCTCTTACTATATCAGAGCCCTAATAGTTATATTTTTTCATTGCCAGAGCTGTGTGAGAGCTTATTTATG
The DNA here is from genome assembly GCF_048569485.1 of Anomaloglossus baeobatrachus. Classification (NCBI taxonomy): domain Eukaryota; kingdom Metazoa; phylum Chordata; class Amphibia; order Anura; family Aromobatidae; genus Anomaloglossus; species Anomaloglossus baeobatrachus. The sequence continues at coordinate 200,345,131 of NC_134353.1, read as the reverse complement.
GTTGGACAAGCTGCAGTTCTCCATTTTGGAGGACACACTCCCTTTTAAATGATTATCAAAAATCCTTGCATTGTTTATTTTATTTATTTATTTATTTTAAGCAAAATAAAGTGATATTTTATTAGTCCGGCAGATCTGCGGAGCATTGGTAATTTCAGTTATCATAGCAACACCCCCATTATAGATATTTAGAAGGGGTCAATGGGGTGACAGACTAAGCTATCGCTATTGATTGCAGCATCTATGGAGTTAAACAGCCAGAATCTAAGTTACTGTATCTGTTATGGAGGGTGTTACAGCCAAGGGCTGGGTGTCAGGCACAGCCAGGCTCCCATTGTAATCAAGCATGTGTGGAACACTGCAGAGTTAATGAAGACCGCCACTGTCCATTTGTTCTATTGGGGTATATTGAATGCATAGAGGATGGTCCCTTCTATGAGCCAAAATACAAAGCAGCACAGCATGAGCATTTCTCGCTCTATCAAACTCGAGCAAATTATTGCATTACCTGGGCAGCTATTTAGTTCAATGACTTCCGTCATATAAAGTTACTTCCATTCATTTGAATGGACATTATATGATACTGATCATGGTTTTCCATTGCAATTAGCTAATCATCATGATGGTTGTATTTTTTTAACTTGGGTAGGTTCACACAACCGTATTTGTGTCCTGTGTTCTGTCTGTGATAGAACGTACAACACACAGACCAATGTAATGCAATGGGGCAGATGAGCGCTGTTCTTCACTGACCGAATCTGCGTGTGAGAAAACTGACGACATGCTCTAGTTTCTTCTGTGTTGGATGAAACTCGCCAATTCAAGTCTATGGTGACGGAAAACAATCAGAGCCCCCGTATAACATCCGGGTTTTTACTTCTAAATAGCAAATCTTTAACATAGATAATTGTGAATGTTCTTGTAAATTATTTAAAGTAAAATCACAATTATATACGTACTGCACAAGGATGACAAGTGAAAAAAAACATCGGATGAAACTGACGATTTTTTACACGCTTGTGTGAACTTAGCCCTAGTGTAATGCTGCTGATTGCAGTTTCTAGGTATCAGTAGAACTGTGGAAGTGTAAAGGCCACGTCACACTAAGCAACATCGCTAGTAACATCGCTGCTGAGGCACGACTTTTGTGACGTAACAGCGATGTTGCTAGCAATGTTGCTGTGTGTGACATCCAGCAACAACCCGGCCCCTGCTGTGAGGTCGTTGGTTGTTGCTGAATGTCCTGGGCCATTTTTAGTTGTTGCTCTCCCGCTGTGAAGCACAGATCGCTGTGTGTGACAGCGAGACAGCAACAACTAAATGTGCAGGCAGCAGGAGCCGGCTTCTGCGGACGCTGGTAACCAATGTAAATATCGGGTAACCAAGAAGCCCTTTCCTTCGTTACCTGATATTTACCTTCATTACCAGCGTCCGCCGCTCTCACACTGCCAGTGCCGGCTCCCTGCTCCCTGCACACATAGCCAGACTACACATCAGGTAATTAACCCGATGTGTACTGTGGCTAGGAGTGCAGGGAACAGGGAGCCGGCACTGGCAGTGTGAGAGCGCCAGTAACGAAGGTAAATATCGGGTAACCAAGGTAAGGGCTTCTTGGTTACCCGATGTTTACCGTTGTTACCAGCGTCCGCAGAAGCCGGCTCCTGCTGCCTGCACACGTAGCAGAGTACACATCGGGTAATTAACCCGATGTGTACTGTGGCTAGGTGTGCAGGGAGCCAGCGCGAAGCGGTGTGCGCTGGTAACCAAGGTAAATATCGGGTTGGTTACCCGATATTTACCTTAGTTACCAAGCGCAGCATGCTTCCACGCGTCGCTGCTGGCTGGGGGCTGGTCACTGGTTGCTGGTGAGATCTGCCTTTTTGACATCTCACCAGCAACCTCCTAGCAACTTACCAGCGATCCCTATCAGGTTGCATCGTTGTTGAGATCGCTGGTAAAATGTTTAGTGTGACGGTACCTTAACTTCCAATAGCAAATCCATCTAATCCATTCATCTCAGGGTAACACATACATAGGAGGATATGTGACCTTTATACTGGTTTGATATGATGAGCACATTTACTTCAGGAAATGATTATGTCCTGCTGCTGACCTCACAAAGACATACAATTATACCTGTTGTTTTTTCCTGTTGACTTTAAAGGGAATCTATCAAGAGGGTTTTGTAATCTAATCTGAAAGCAGTACAATGAAGAGACAGAGATCCTGATTCCAGTGTTGTGTCACTTACTGGGCTGCTTGGTGTAATTTTGATAAAATCACAGTTATATCAGCAGGAGATTATCATTAGAGGACTAGTAAACCTGCTAGTCTTCCATATTCATAAGCTCTGTATAACTCTGCCCTTACCACCTTACCACTGATTGGCATCTTTCTGACTGCAGTGCACACAGAAAGGCCATCTTATATATGCTTTTATTTCTAAAAAAAGGTGACCAGCACATGTGGGGAGTGTACACCTTTGAATACGAGGTGTCCGGTCACTGCACTACAGACCTGCAGCCTATATACTGGGCTATTGGCATTGCCTTGTTTGGACATAAAAGCACATTTAAGATGGCCTATATGTTTTCGACACGGATTATTAAGTCCACTGAATTTCCCCTGATGAACCCCTAAGAAAAAATATAGGGGGAAATGCGTCTGTCGCGCTCTGAGGCAGCCAGGCTGCTTGGACCCGGCCGGTCCGTGACTCGAGGGGTTCCGGATCCAGGGACACCGTCGACCAGTTATAAATGAAAATAAAGTCCAAGTACGCCACTCGCGGTTTGCAGCCAGGGATGGTAGGTCCGTCGCTGCGGGTTCCCACTGGGGATGATGGATGGGGGTAGAGTGGATGGTGGAGCCCTCCTCGAGCAGGGCTTTTCCCCAGGGATAGGTGAAGGGTTAACGTGGAGGCGCGCGGCAATAAGTCAGTCCAGACAGGGAGTGAAGCTTGGTTGTTTTTACTTACTGGGTTTGCACCCTGGAGACGTGCTGGATCCCAGGTGCGCCCATGTCCTTTATAGCTGTGCCAGCCAACCTGGTGCCACTCTCCCACCGATGCACTCTGGTGTATTTGTCGGGCCTCCCTGGCTTGGAGCTCCTGGAGGTCCGTCTGGTGTCTCGGTCCTGCCGCAGGTAGCTTGGACTATTTAAGGGAATATGTCCCGGTCCTCCCTTTGCTGCTGTTGCCTCGGACGTTAGTGGTAGCAGATGAGTCCTGAAAACCCACCCGCCTGGCAAAGTTAACAGATGGCTTGAAGTCCTGGTCTGGTCTGGGATCCGCACCCCGTGCGTGCAAAGTACTGGGAGCCCTGGATGTCCACCCCACAGGATCCCTCTGTCCTTGGAGCTTGCTCTCTCGCTCTCCAGCTGCTTTCTCCTCTGAGTGGCTGATCTTTCTACTCAGGTCTTTGCAGGGTCTTTGCTACATTCAGTGTGTCTCACGATTCCTTTGTCTTGACACCTGTCCTTTTACTACCGCTCACTTCTCACTCCTCTCCTCAACTCCTTGTTCCTTCCTCTCTCACTGTCTTCTGCTGACTAGCCACACTTCCCAGGTCACTCTCTCCTCTCCCAGGTCTGGTCCCTCCCTTCCCAGTTGGCTGTTAGCTCACAATGCCCAGCCCTCTCACCTGCCTCTAAGGGGGATCTCCCACCCTGGATGTGAGTGTAAATGTCCTGGTGTGCTAGTGTGTGTGTACTGACTGGCACAATCATGTAGGACCCGAGCTGCTACCTTGTTGTTACCTTGTTTTTGTGACACAGGGGCGTCACACATCAGGATTTCTCTGGATAATCTCAGCAAATACGTTACCCCTTGCTGGGTCCTTTATTCATCTATTTAGGCCTACAGCAGAGTGTTGCTGATTTATGTGGTTCCATGTTGATATATCTTACTAAACCCCTAGGTGGGATTATCTCTGGGTGATTGTCCTAGTGTTCATTATTTATCAACTAGTAGAAACCATCTTTGAATACTGCACTGTTCATGATGCATCAATTGATGGAAACCACTTTTTAAATATTGTATATTGACTTGAGACGACTTGGCACATTATATATCCTTCTTTGGTGACGGGTGCCTACCTTTGGCAACAATAGTTTTTAGGGATAGCATAGGGACAGCCGATGAGGAGCGGAGGAAACCCAAAACAATATGGTGCACCTCTGCTGGTAGGTAGGTGAAAGGGAGGAAACAGCTAGTTCCATTCTAGCCCATCCCCTGCTACTACCTTATAGCAATTTGGCTAATCCGTCTGTCAGCTGATATTTTATCTATATCCCACTATCCATTCACCAATTGTTTGCCGTCTTTTTGCAGTCACCTCACCTGACTTTGCCTGACGTATAGTGGGTATCAATAAACCTACATAGTTTTATTACTATCGTTTAATAATTAGATTAATAAATATTATTTTTAGGAATTTTTTCTTTGGTCTTTAATATAGTTTCTGATTTGTTGTACTTGAATGGTCTAAAGGCGGCGTTATGCGCTACGATTTATGTGACGATATGTTGTCGGGGTCACGGATTCCGTGACGCACTTCCGTCATCGTTAGCGACGTCGTTGTGTGTGACACCTATGTGCGACTCCGAACGATCGCAAATAGGTTTAAAATCGTTGAACGTTGACACGTCGTTCACTTTCAAAATATTGTTAATCGTTTGGAATGCAGCAGACATATTGGTACGTTTGACACCCTGCAAACGACGAACAACATCCACATGACCGCCTTGGGCAAACAATATATCGCTGAATGATTTTGTGGCGCTTGTGCTATCGTTTTGTGTGACCGCTAATAAACGACCTATGTGCGATCTCGGCAAAATCGTAACTACGATCTGGGTGTGTCACATCGCTAATGAGATTGTCAGATAAATCGTAGCGTGCAAAGCGACCTTAAGGTCAGAAAAAAAATAGAAATGTAGACATTTTTGCAAATTTATTAAACAAAAAAAACTGAAATATCACATGGTCATAAGTATTCAGACTCTTTGCTCAGTGTTGAGTAGAAGCACCCTTTTGAGCTAGTACAGCCATGAGTCTTCTTGGGTATGATGCAACAAGTTTTTCACGCCTGCATTTGGGGATCCTCTACCATTCTTCCTTGCAGATCCTCTCCAGGTCCGTCAGGTTGGATGGTGAACGTTGGTGGACAGCCATTTTCAGGTCTCTCCAGAGATGCTCAATTGGGTTTAGGTCAGGGCTCTGTCTGCGCCAGTCAAGAATGGTCACAGAGTTGTTCCTTTGTTATTTTAGCTGTGTGCTTAGGGTCATTGTCATGTTTGAAGGTGAACCTTTTGCCAAGTCTGAGGTCCAGAGCACTCTAAAAGAGGTTTTCTTCCAGGATATCTCTGTACTTGGCCGCATTCATCTTTCCTTCAATTGCAATCAGTTGTCCTCTCCCTGCAGCTGAAAAACACCCCCATAGCATGATGCTGCCACCACCGTGTTTCACTGTTGGGGTTGTATTGGGCAGGTGATGAGCAGTGCCTGGTTTTTACCACACATACCGCTTAGAATTATCACCAAAAAGTTCTAGGTTGTCTCATCAGACCTGACAATCTTATTTCTCATAGTCTGGGAGTCCTTTGTGGTTTTTTTGCAATCTCTATGCGGGCTTTCATATGTCTTGCACTGAGGAGAGGCTTTCGTCGGCCCACTCTGCCATAAAGGCCTGACTGGTGGAGGGCTGCAGTGATAGTTGACTTTGTGGAACTTTCTCTCATCTCCCTGCTTCATCTCTGGAGCTCAGCCACAGTGATCTTGGGGTTCTTCTTTACCTCTCTCACCAAGGCTCTTCTCCTACGATTGCTCAGTTTGGCTGGATGGCCAGTTCTAGGAAGAGTTCTGGTGGTCCCAAACTTCTTCCATTTAAGGATTATGGAGGCCACTGTGCTCTCAGGAACCTTAAATACTGCAGAAATTCTTTTATTACCTTGGCCAAATCTGTGCCTTGCCACAATTCTGTCTCTGAGCTCCTTGGGCAGTTCCTTTGATCTCATGATTTTCATTTAGTCTGACATGCACTGTGAGCTGTGAGGTCATAGGGTAAATTCACACAGTGCGTTTTTCACGGCGTTTTTGTGTGTTTTTCGGGTGCGATTTTGCTTCGAAAACTGCATGAATTTGCTTCCCCAGCAAAGTCTATGAGTTTTCATTTTTGCTGTCTGCATATAGCGATTTTTTTTAGCTGCATTTTTGTGGGCACCACAAAAACGCAGCATGTCAATTATTTTTGCGTTTTCCACCCATTGAGTTCAATGAGATGTTCAAAAACGCAATGAAAGCCGCAAATTGCAAATATAGCTGCGTTTTAGTGCGTTTTTATGACTAAAAACGCAGCTATAAATGCAAGGGGTGGGTAGTAAAGTGACATGTACAGGAAGAGGATTCCTTCTGTCAGTAAACACAGAAGCGTGAATCCTCCCGGTACCGCCACCGCTGCTTCCATTTCCCGCCCGGTGCCATGTCCGCTCCCATGCAGGAGGTGGAAGCGGCTGCTAAATCAAAAGTGAACAGTAGAAAAATCTCATACTCACCTGTCTGCACACTCCCGGTGCCATGTCCGCTCCCAGCTCCTCTTCCCGGTACCGCCACCCCCGCTCTGGCTGTGTGCCGGCTCCCAGGCACGTACGATAGCTGCAGGACTTGGCAGTGATCACCTGATGCGGTCACCTGACGCATCAGCTGATCGTAAGTCTCGTGGTGATGGATTCCCCGGTGCTTGCAGTCAGTTCATGATAGCTGTAGACAGGCCGGGGTGATCTCTGGAGTTCAGGTGAGAGCACCAGCGATCACCCCGGCCTGTCTGCAGCTGTCATGAACTGAACCGCAAGTGCCAGCGAATCAATCACTCGGCACTCGCTGTAAAGTCCAGGCTGCACGCCGGAGCTCAAGTGAGAGCTCCGGAGTGCAGTGCAGGTACCTGAATCGAGGCCTGGCATTACTGGAGATTCCTCCGGTAGCCAGTCCGATGCTGCACAGATGTGTGTAGTTTTTTTTTTTTTTGTTTTTTGCACTGATGCATCAGCTGATTGTATAAAAGCCATTTATACAATCAGCTGATGTGTCATGTGATTCAAGCCTTGAACCTGACACATCATCTGATCGCTTCGCCTCCCAGCAAACCGATCAGATGATATTGGATCCAGATTGGACGGCGCGGGACCCTTGACCCAGGATTACTGAGAGGGGTTATTTATTTCAATAAAGATGGAGTCACTAATTGTGTTGTGTTTTATTTCTAATAAAAATATTTTTCTGTGTGTTTTTTTTTATCTTTACTAGACATTCATGATGGCCATGTCTAATGTTTGCGTGACACCATGAATTTCGGGCTTAGGGCCAGCTGATAATACACAGCTAGCCCTAACCCCATTATTACCCAGCGAGCCACCCGGCATCAGGGCAGCTGAAAGAGTTGGATACAGCGCCAGAAGATGGCGCTTCTATGAAAGCGCCATTTTCTGGGGTGGCTGTGGACTGCAATTCGCAGCGGGGGTGCCCAGAAAGCTTGGGCACCCTGCATTGCAGATTCCAATCCCCAGCTGCCTAGTTGTACCTGGCTGGACACAAAAGTGGGCAAAGCCCACGTCATTTTTTTTTAATTATTTCATGAACTTCATGAAATAATAAAAAAAAAAAAAAAAACGCAGCATCAAAAAAAACGCAGTGTGTGAACTTAGCATTATATAGACAGGTGTGTGCCTTGCCAAATCAAGTTTTATCAGCTTATATAAACACAGCTGGATTCCAATGAAACAGTAGAACTATCTCAAGGAAGATCACAAGGAAATGGACAGCATGTGACTTAAATATGAGTGTCTGAACAAAGGGTCTGTATTTATGACCATGTGATATTTCAATTTTTCTTGTTTAATAAGTTTGAAAAAATGTCTACATTTCTGGGTTTATTTCTTCTATTTTTTTTTAGATTTCTACTGGATTAGTAATGGGAGTATTTGATAAACACCCACCCATTACTAATACCAGGGTTTGATGCCAGCTGGGAAATAACAGCTGACATTAACCCCATATACTACCCCATTTGCCACCGTACCAGGGCAATTGGAATAGCGCCAAATTTGGCACATCTAAAAGATGTGCCACTTCTGGTGTGGCTGCTATTTTTAGGCTGGGAAGGGCCAAAGAACCATGCCCTTCCCACCCTAAAAATATCAGTCCCCAATTGTCAGCTGTCCCTTGGCTGGTTTTGAAAAATAGGGGGACTTTACACTGGTTTTTTTTTTATAATTTTTTGCTTAAATGATTTTAAAAAATCAGTATGGGATCCCCTCTATTTTCCAAAACCAGTCAAGGTACAGCTGAGAGTTGCAGTCAACAGCTGCTGCTGCTGTACCTGTGAAAATTAGGGGGAACCCCACTTGTTTTTATAAAATTGCTTATTAACTCTGCTAAAAAACTGTACAAGCTTTGTAACTATCTATCTATCTATCTATCTATCTATCTATCTATGTATCTATCTATCTGTCTGTATGTCTATCTATGTAGCATTTAGATATCATTTTTCTGCCTTTGCACATCTTTTACCCATAAATAAAGCTTTAATTTCAGTATCATGCATTTTTTTTTTGTACCAGTCACAATAGGATGTGTCACATGGACATGTAGATGGCACACGGATGTCACATGGATGACACGCACGGATAGTCCTACAGATGTCCAAAACAGATCGTGCAAAACATGCTTTTTTTACACTGATGTGTGAAGGAGGCGTAAACAGGTAATTAAACCAACCATTGATCAGAAAATATGTAGTTGTTCAGCAGTCCTTCTCAAATGTAAATGCGCCATTAGTCTATACACACTTTGTGGTGTAAGTAATAACAGGTTCCCTGATTTGTTGGAAATTAACAACAATCTTTGTGTGAAACAACATCTTTACCGTCCAGCAATGTGTGCTGCTGCAGGAAATATGGGCTGGTACAGGACTGGTTCTGGATAGCAAATTACTCATCCTTACGCATATATAAAAAGTACAATAAAGAAAAAGGCTCTTAAAGTTTAATTTAAAAAGCTATTTACAAATAGGTAGATACATGTATGAAAATGTATTTAGAACCTCCGGTATCTATATATATAATTGCCTTATTCTGTCTGTCTGTCTGTCTTGCTCCAAAATTGTTTCGTTACAGTGACAAACAGATTGGCCGCTGGGCTCGGCATGGCCCCACCCCCCACACGGATTGGCCGCTCGTCTCGGCCTGGCCCCGCCCCCCGCACGGATTGGCCTCTCGCCCCGGCCCCCTGCACGTATTGGGCGCTCGGCCAGGCCCCGCCCCCTCACGCATTGGATGCTCACCCTGGCCCCACCCCCCGCACACATTCCCCGAACCCACACGGAGAAGCCCGACTCCCAGGTGCCGAGCCCCCCCCCCCGCACGGATTGGCCGCTCGGCTCGGCCTGGCCCTGCCCCCTGCACGGATTGGCCTCTCGCCCCGGCCCCCTGCACGTATTGGGCGCTCGGCCAGGCCCCGCCCCCTCACGCATTGGATGCTCGCCCTTGCCCCATCCCCCGCACGCATTCCCCGAATCCACACGGAGACGCCCAACTCCCAGGTGACTGCTGCAGCCCCGGAAGCCCACACCGGCAGGACTAAGTGGAGAAAAGCCACTAGCGTACCCCGCCTGCTGGCACATGTGTGCCGGAGCCGGCATAGGCTGGTAACTATAGAACACATCGGGTAACTATAGAAACCGCTTTCCTTAGTTACCCGATGTAACTAGCTTACCCCGACTCCCGCACACGTCGGCACTGTCGCTTTTAAAAGTTACCTTTTCTCCACTTTGTCGGCGCGCTCCCGTGCACTGTGTACACTACAGTTGCCGCGCGACAAGCTCCGATCACATGTTGTCATGTGACCAGGAAGTTGCGGCGCAGCCACTGTCCTGTACACAGTGTACGGCTGCTTTCAGACGTCCGTGTCACACATAGCACACATGCATGTATACAGTTAGGTCCAAAAATATTTGGACAGTGACACAAGTTTTGTTATTTTAGCTGTTTACAAAAACATGTTCAGAAATACAATTATATATATAATATGGGCTGAAAGTGCACACTCCCAGCTGCAATATGAGAGTTTTCACATCCAAATCGGAGAAAGGGTTTAGGAATCATAGCTCTGTATTGCATAGCCTCCTCTTTTTCAAGGGACCAAAATTAATTGGACAAGGGACTCTAAAGCTGGGTTCACACTAAGCGACAGCGACGTCGCTGTTACGTCACCATTTTCTGTGACGTAACAGCGACCTTGTAAGTCGCTGTTATGATCGCTGCTTAGCTGTCAAACACAGCAGAAGCAGCAGCGATCATAACGTCGCTACATGTGCAGAGAGCAGGGAGCCGCGCTTAGCGCTGGCTCCTTGCTCTCTTAGGTACAGTACACATCGGGTTAATTAACCCGATGTGTACTGCAGCTACATGTCACAGTGCAGAGAGCAGGGAGCCGCGCACACTGCTTAGCGCTGGCTCCTTGCTCTCCTTGCTACAGTATACATCGGGTTAATTACCCGATGTGTACTGCAGCCACATGTGCACAGAGCAGTAGCCGGCACTGGCAGCAAGAGCGGAGGCTGGTAACGAAGGTAAATATCGGGTAACCAGGGAAAGGTCTTCCCTTGGTTACCCGATGTTTACGCTGGTTACAGCTTACCGCAGCTGCCAGACGCCGGCTCCTGCTCCCTGCTCGCTTCATTTCATCGCTCTCTCGCTGTCACACACAGCGATGTGTGTGTCACAGCGGGAGAGTGACGACCAAAAAAATGAAGCTGGACATCCAGCAACGACCTGCGACCTCACAGCAGGGGCCAGGTCGTTGCTGGATGTCACACACAGCGACAGCGACGGGACGTCGCTGCAACATCACAGAAAATGGTGACGTAGCAGCGACGTCGTTGTCGCTGTGTGTGACACCAGCTTAAGGGCTGCAATTAACTCTGAGGGCGTCTCCCTCGTTAACCTGTAATCAATGAAGTAGTTAAAAGGTCTGGGGTTGATTACAGGTGTGTGGTTTTGCATTTGCTGTTGCTGTGACCAGACAACATGCGGTCTAAGGAACTCTCAATTGAGGTGAAGCAGAACATCCTGAGGCTGAAAAAAAAGAAAAAATCCATCAGAGAGATAGCAGACATGCTTGGAGTAGCAAAATCAACAGTCGGGTACATTCTGAGAAAAAAGGAATTGACTGGTGAGCTTGGGAACTCAAAAAGGCCTGGGCGTCCACGGATGACAACAGTGGTGGATGATCGCCGCATACTTTCTTTGGTGAAGAAGAACCCGTTCACAACATCAACTGAAGTCCAGAACACTCTCAGTGAAGTAGGTGTATCTGTCTCTAAGTCAACAGTAAAGAGAAGACTCCATGAAAGTAAATACAAAGGGTTCACATCTAGATGCAAACCATTCATCAATTCCAAAAATAGACAGGCCAGAGTTAAATTTGCTGAAAAACACCTCATGAAGCCAGCTCAGTTCTGGAAAAGTATTCTATGGACAGATGAGACAAAGATCAACCTGTACCAGAATGATGGGAAGAAAAAAGTTTGGAGAAGAAGGGGAACGGCACATGATCCAAGGCACACCACATCCTCTGTAAAACATGGTGGAGGCAACGTGATGGCATGGGCATGCATGGCTTTCAATGGCACTGGGTCACTTGTGTTTATTGATGACATAACAGCAGACAAGAGTAGCCGGATGAATTCTGAAGTGTACCGGGATATACTTTCAGCCCAGATTCAGCCAAATGCCGCAAAGTTGATCGGACGGCGCTTCATAGTACAGATGGACAATGACCCCAAGCATACAGCCAAAGCTACCCAGGAGTTCATGAGTGCAAAAAAGTGGAACATTCTGCAATGGCCAAGTCAATCACCAGATCTTAACCCAATTGAGCATGCATTTCACTTGCTCAAATCCAGACTTAAGACGGAAAGACCCACAAACAAGCAAGACCTGAAGGCTGCGGCTGTAAAGGCCTGGCAAAGCATTAAGAAGGAGGAAACCCAGAGATTGGTGATGTCCATGGGTTCCAGACTTAAGGCAGTGATTGCCTCCAAAGGATTCGCAACAAAATATTGAAAATAAAAATATTTTGTTTGGGTTTGGTTTATTTGTCCAATTACTTTTGACCTCCTAAAATGTGGAGTGTTTGTAAAGAAATGTGTACAATTCCTACAATTTCTATCAGATATTTTTGTTCAAACCTTCAAATTAAACGTTACAATCTGCACTTGAATTCTGTTGTAGAGGTTTCATTTCAAATCCAATGTGATGGCATGCAGAGCCCAACTCGCGAAAATTGTGTCACTGTCCAAATATTTCTGGACCTAACTGTATACACACACAGCAGACATACATGGATACACTGAGCGCATACACACATACCGCACATGCATGTACACACACACACACACACACACACACACACACTCTGCTGTACACTCACCCAGCGATGCGGTCCTCGGCTCTGAAGTCCCCAGCGCTGATCCTGCTTCCAGCTCCTCAGGGCACTGAATATTCAGTGAGTATAGTGAGCGGCGATAAGGAGCGGGAGGCAGCAGAGCCAGAGACAGCATCGCTGGAGAGAGGTAAATATAGAAAATATTTTTATTAAAAGCAAAACCTATGGAAAAAAAAAAATTTCATTAAAAAGACCTATATTTTCTCCGGTATGTTTTACACTGATGTCGCACGGATCAGATCAGTGTGCGATCCATGTGACATCCGTGCTGCCGGAGATGTCTGCGTGTGTGCGTGCAGGGTCATGAAATGTCACATGGTCCGTGTGCAAACACGGACGTGTGAGGCACATCAGAGAAAAACATGGGTACGTGTGACATCCGTGTTACAAAACGCATGTCACACGTACCTAAAACACGGGCGTCTGAAACCAGCCTACGGCAGCGCGCCGGATCCGACAAAGTGGAGAAAAGCTGGATGTGTGAAACCACTAGCTTACCCCGGCTCCCGGCACACGTGTGCAGGAGCCGGCGTAGGCTGGTAACCATGGTACACATCGGGTAACTATAGAAACCGCTTTGCTTAGTTACCCAATGTGTAACATGGTTACTAGCCTACCCCGGCTCTCGGCACACGTGTGCCGGAGCCGGCGTACGCTGTTAACCAGTGTACACATTGGGTAACTATGGAAACCGCTTTGCATAGTTACCCGATGTGTACCATGATTACAAGCTTACCGCGGCTCCCTGCCCATTCAGATTGTTGGTCTCCCACTGTCAAACACGCTGATGCGTGCTGCACAGCAGGAGACCAACAAGCAAAAAATAAACCAGCACTGTCGCTTTGCATAGTTACCCAATGTGTACCATAGTTATCAGCTTACCGACGTACGCTGGTAACAAATGGTACACAATCCTGTAACTATGGAAAGCTCTTTCGTTAGTTACCAATGTGTACCATGGTTACTACCTTACCCCCGGCTCCTGGCACACGTGTGCTTGAGCCGGCGTACGCTGGTAACCATGGTACACATCGGGTAACTAAGCAAAGCGCTTTGCATACTTACCCGATTGTGTAACATGGTTACCAGTATACGCCGGCTCCCTGCCCATTCAGATCGATGGTCTCCCACTGTCAAACACGATGCGTGCTGCACAGCGGGAGATCAACGAACAAGAAATGAGCCATCATTATTCAAGACTTGATGATTATATTATTATTCAATCTGCTAACCTACATACACATTCTAGATACGTTAGAATCGGGCCACCTTCTAGTATTAGATAACAGTGAAAGCCTACAGTACTGGTCTATCATCTGTTGTAGAACTTCCCACGTACTCTTCCGTAACACTTCAATACTTCCGTTTGTTGAGTTTCCATACCATATTGTGCTTTTTCCTAATAATTCATTCTGTTCCACATACCGTATTTTATGATTCATAGTCATCTGATACAGACAGTGCTTATCCTATTATTGTATAACGTCTGCTTAGTCATATTGCATAAAACTAAACGATCAAATGTCTTCATCACTAATTTTCATAGTTACATAGTTTGGAAAAAGGGTCTAGGTCCATCTAGTTCAAGCTTCTTTCACCAATTGTATATTTTTGTCACTAAATTATTTATTTTATTTTTTTTTTTACAATCCAATAAGCATTTATTCCAACCAAATCAAACGGTCCACAAGATAATCCACCACACACTAAATCATTTATAACTGAAAATGTTGTGTGTACTGAGGAAATCATCCAGCCCTTTTTAAAAGTTGTTATAGTATCTGCCATTACTACCTCTTGTGGTCGGCATTCCACAGTCTGACTGCTCTAACTGTAAAGAACCCTTTCCTATTTAGCTGCCGGAATCACTTTTCTTCCACTCGCAGTGAGTGCCACCTGGTCCTTAGTATTGTTTTGGAAGGAATAAGTCATGTGCCAGTCCTTTATATTGACCACACATGTATTTATACATAGAAATGAGATCTCCTCTGAGACGTCTTTTTTCTAAGCTAATCAAGCCCAAATTTTCCAACCTCTCATCCTATGCAAGGCCTTCCATTCCTTGCAATAATCTAGTTACCCTCCTTTAAACTGCCTTTAACTTCTAAATATCATTTTTAATATGTGGAGCCCAATACTGGATCCCATAGTCTAGATGTGGCCCTAAAATGATCCATAGATCACTGCACTGCACTACACTGCATGATCACTATAGCTGGCCATAAATGTTAGGAAATGATAAGCCTTACAATAAATCATATTAACATTTATATTGTGCTGTATGGTTTCCTAAACCTCCGGACTTGGTCATATTTTTGATATTATGGTTTTTGACTATTATGGTAATTTGTATTTTACAACCTGATGGTTTGGGATCTCGCTATGAAAAACCATTGTACACGATGGATAAGGATTTTCAGTTCAGTTTGCAAAATTGGACTTTTTTTTTCTTAATGTTTTCTTTTCATGTAAGTGGCAGTATTTTGCTTACCCCCTAAAAAAATATTTTCTTCCCCTTTCCAGTAAAAAAACACCCTGTTATATTTAGGATTACCTAAAAACTAGAGTTTGTCAATCTGACCAAATATCAGAGTAGGAGTTTTGCAATATTTCAGCTCCACTAAGACCAGTGAGTCCGCCTACACAACCTAGCTCATAGTTCCCATAAATGATAGGATTGCTTACCTATTAACACTGCTGCGTCTGTGTACACTAGTGACCCTATCAGAGCACACTCAGGGGTCACGGGTCATTACCTGGAGGCTATAAAAAGGGAAGCTTGCCTGCAGAGAGGCTATCACAGCAAACCATGGCTAAATTATTGAGGGTGGCCGTGTTACTAGTCCTCTGCACCACAGCAGTGTGGTGCGCCAGCGATTATGATGATGAAGAAGGGGTAATTGCATTATTGCGAGAATTTCTAATTGTTCCTCATAATGTTTTTCTTCATTGCTTTTCATTTGTGTAATTATATTTATGATTGTGATGTAGGTTACCATTGCATTTAGGATGCGCAATCATTTTAACGTTTTCCTATCTTTTGCAGGATGTTGCAGCAGGAGAAAAGGTAATTATATTGTATCAGTTACACCATTTCTTTCCATTTATTACAAGCAACGTGTATATTTTTATATACACATATATATACATATATATATATATATATATATACATATAAACAGTATATATATATATATATATATATATATATATATATATATATATATATATATACAGTGTATATATACATATATATATATTTTTTTATATATATATAATATATATATATATATGTAAAGCATATATATATATATATATATATATATATATATATATTCCCTATCCAAGTCAATGGGAAATAAATGCTACATGTACTGTATAAGTTTGTTCTGCTTTGATATTAGTTGTACAGTCAGTATGCCAGGTAATTGAACTCACTCCATGGCATGTTCAATACCTTCCTAAAGTATCTGGGCTGTTTAGAAATATTATACAAAGTATGTAACTATACCGGGTGTTATCTGGGATTGTTCACACTTTGTAACCAGAAAAGTTCTGAAAACGTTTGCTAAACCAATCACACTTCATTTGTATAGGTAAAAAACTGTAGGTGAGCCTTCATACATCTACTGTACATATACTAGCTGATGTAATTAGTCTATGTGCATTCATTTTTTGGAAGCTTTATGCTGATTTATCTATTTATTATTCTAGACCGCAGACACAGTTGATGCAAGAGGACACAGGCCACTCGCTCCAGGACAAAGACTAGCCCCAACCAGGCGACCTCCTCCACCACCAGTCAGCGGAGGTGGCTACCGAGCACGTCCAACCAAAGCTCCAGCCAAAGGACAGAAGAAAGAACCCGAAGTCTTTCCTGACAGTGGAGGCTGCAAACATCTGCAGGACGAGTTGGTAAGAGCATTTTAATATCAATATATATAAAGCAGGAAAAATGTAAAAATAAAGAGACTAATGAATGGTCTTATGTGCACTTGTGTAGTCTTATGAGGACAATTATGGCCAGTAATACAGAAACAGATGACAAGAGTCTATAGTATAGTATAGAAGACAAAACTGTTTTGGTAGGATCACTAGGTAAGGTTCCGAGGATACTGTTAATACATATTTCTAAGCCTGAGTATCTTGTATGTTTGCTAGTAGGATGAATGATTAAGAACAATCTGATTAAGAATTAATAGATTTTAAATGGTGAAATGCTACAACTTGAGTCTCTGATTTATGTGACTAAAATTCATAATGAATTTCTATTTTTCGCTATTTTTAAAATAACAAGTCTGCAGTCACTCTGTTCATGACTGCAGACTTGTGAATCTTCACATCGTGTACACTGCACACTGTGAGGATTCTCCAGTGTCAGTCCTTGGAATAGCAATCACGTGACCGCAAGTATGCAGTATGCATACTCTTAGCCAGGACCTGATTAGACTGGTTTCTGACGCGCTCAATGCAATTGTATTGATTGATGGACAGAAATAATACAGTCGGATTCTTGTATGCATATCGAATACTTGCAGTAAGGTGATCACCGACTTTCCCGGTGCTTACATCAGAGAATCGTCACAGCATACAGTGCTGACAATGTGAAGATTCACCAGTCTGCAGTCACGTAAGGTGACTGCAGACTTGTTGTTGTCAACAGGACAACCCCTTTAACCATTTACATTTTTCATTCTTCCAGGGAGTTTTATGTCCCACCGGTTGTGAACTACGTACTGGTCTTCTAAAACAAGAGAGGAATGTCAAAAACTCTGTGGCTCAAATTCGTCCCAGGCTGGAATCATTGTCTCATTCATCAACCAATATATTCAAGTATGCTGCTCTCCTTGGAGAAAAAGTCAAAGAGAGACAGGAACTCAACCAAGGTAGACTTTTTATAATGTCTTAGCATAACATTAATGTGGTAGATAGTAGAAGAATGTGCAAACAATGATTTCTTAATTACTAATAGTACACATCTTGAAAATGGTCATATCTCTCTAAGGCTGCATTCACATAACCAGAAAAAAACAGAAGTTATTAATCTGTATTGTATTAATTTTTAGACAGAAAAAAAAAGGAAAGTGCGATAGTTCCATAAAATTAAAATGTTTTTATTTAAATTTTATTAAAAATTGATCATCAATATGGGATGGAAGATCATGCTGACGCGTTTCGACCAGAAGATCTTAGTCTTAACATGTTACGAGTAAGACTTCCAGGTCGAAACGCATCAACATGATCTTCCATCCCACATTGATGATCAATTTTTAATAAAATAAAAAAACACCTTATTTTTATGGAACTATCGGATTTTCCTTTTTCTCTTGTTGATTGCTGCCCATCTGTGGCCGACAGAAATACTGAATATTCCATCCAACTTCAATAGTGGAGATATCAGCATGGAGAGTTTTTTCTTTGTTGAATTGTGCCTATTAATTTTTAGACATCACCAGTGCATAAAATGTACGAGACCAAAAACAGTTTCCTATATAAAGAATTACAATATATACATAAAAATGATCTTATATGGTTATTTAGGGTTTTTTTGCATATCCATAGATTTGAATGGGCTAGTCTCATCCAAAATACAGACTAGTACGTGCTGCAACTATTTTTACTTATACATTTAGCTTGGATGAAAAAAAAAAATCATCTGAACAGCCTAATTTAATAACATTGATCCTAATGTGTGAAGTCAGTTTTTTTCTATGGACAGCACTTGGACTGAAAATCAGTTGTGTGAACGTAGCCTTAGGAAAAACCTATTATTAACCTGCCGTATCTTTTGCTAACAAACAGCAAATCAATACATCGAGTATTTGTAAATTTATATCTTAGAATGAATATTTTCTGTGCATTTGGCCTAAGTGGTAATTTGACATAATATCCAGAAATTATATTGACATGAATGGAATTTGTATTGGAAAATATAAATAAACCATTAATTGGTTTTGTAAATCTCTTGACCACTGAGGAAGGATTTTCCGGTCGTGATGGTTACTATACCCCTTAAAACTTAACCTAAAAATAATACACCGACTGCATGCGACTTGGTTAAACAAATTGGCCACAGCAGCCTTTATTACCTATTATTAACATACTAACCACAAAGGGGGCGCCGTCCAACGGGCGACCCCAAACACAGAATAATAGGTAACACATAATAATAAACGGTACATGAAACCCTATGTAGGCCCGGTCCAGAAACCCTTTTCTACACCAATATCCCTGGCCGCAACACTCCGACCCAGAGATGAGGTATTAATCACCCCACGGATTAATACCCCCCAAACTTTGCAGAACCCCATGCCTGCAATTTCCCGGAACCCAGAGACACCATACCAAGACAGTGCCTCTCGGTCCAGCTACAAATCCCTTCCAACCGCTTCTGGACCAGACCTACCCCCGCTGCTGCGACAAAACATACATCCCTTTTATAATAATTCCTTGTTGTCTTCTTGTTTTTTTTTTTTGAACATAGTTAAACAACTCACAAACACAAAAAGGGAGGGTGGGTGGGAATCTGTCGCCGTCCGGAGTCCAAAAGGGGAGGTAAGACCCTCCCTCATCGCTTTTATACTCCCCCCCCCTCCCCTACAGGGATCCTTTCTCCACCAATCCCCTATACCTTCCCAGAATGCCCCTCATTATAACTTTATTAACCCCTCACTCCCTCCCTTCCCTCTGGTCATGTCGCCCCTCCCCCCTATGGGGTCCATGGCTTTCTGAGCAGAGTACATCATGTAAATGTGACATATTTTCTTTTCAGAAAACGACAATGTTATTAATGAATACAGCGTAGATCTGGAAGAACAGTACGTTTACATCAAGGAAAATGTGGACACCAATATTCCATCCAACATCCGCATCCTCCGCCAAGTGTTAGAGAATCTCAGATCCAAAATCCAGAAGTTGGAAGCCACAATTTCCTCCCAGGTGGAGAACTGCAGATCTCCATGTGTTACAACTTGTAACATTCCAGTGGTATCTGGCAAAGGTACTGACTACGGCTTTTCACATTCGTACCCAGCTGTTGAAACAATATGCCGTAATTAAGATAAGCAGAAGAAAGTGCCGAAGCACAACTCCTAAAATAGTTTTGTTACTTTACAAAGGTCTAGAAGTATTTTGCACATTCCTGATGTATTTCCATGTAGTTTAATACAAAATGATGGATTTATTTTGTGTATAAATACAGAATGCGAAGACATCTACAGGAAAGGTGGCGAGACATCAGAGATGTATCTCATACAGCCAGATGGATTCTTCAGACCATACAAAGTTTTCTGTGACCAGACCACACAGGATGGTGGTAAGTATTCTGATGCTCTAACACTAGGTGTCACTAGATACACTAGCAGAGGAGATGTGTGATGTCCTAACACTAGGTGTCGCAAGACACACTAGTGGAGGAGTAGTGTGATGAATGTGATACTCTAACACTAGGTGTAGCTAGATACACTAGTGGAGGAGTAGTCAAAAAAGCCAAAAGGTCAGGAGTCGGGAAATCACATCAGTTACATGGGGAGAGAGCAGAGCTGAGGTCAGGGTACGGGCCGCAGGTCTGAAACCTAGGAAGTCACGTCATGTACATGGGCAGAGAGTGGAGCCGAGATCAGAGTATGAACCAGATGTCTGGAAGCCAGAGAGTCACGTCAGAGTCAGGGAGAACGGGCGGAGGAGGGAACAAGGGTTAGGCGTAGCAGGACAAGATCAAGACAGTAATTTACGGGAGCCATAAACACAACTGCAACACAGGAACTATCATTGTCAGCATTTTGTGTGGAGCTGCTTCAAAATAAAGCAGAGCAATCACCTGGAATGAGACTCCAGTGAACAGGACCCTCCCCAAAACCAACACAGGGCCTGAGGCTAGTAATAACCCATCCACTGAAGCATAATAGAAAAACAAGGCATAGGCTCTGCAGGAGAGTAGAGTACCGCCAATCAGATCATGACACCAATAATACCATATTCCCTGTAACAATCGAGGCTTACCTTGTAGGTGGAGTTTCATTGAAGAATATCTGAAATGGGTTAATATTGCATTTCTAATATAAGTGAGCAGTGGCTCCTTTCTAAGGAAAACATTTTAGTAGTGCAGTTACCAATACCGCTTGGTAAATTGCGTTAATTAGTGTATAGTCTAGTGGTCTGTCTTGTCTTAGGACCTTTCTGGACATATTACTGTAGATATGAGGGATATAATCAATTACTTCCAAAGTGTTTAAAAAGATATTGGCCCTGATTTATCAAATCTATTTAGGCCAAATTTTGGCCTAAATTGCTTTAAAAAGTTGCTAAATTTTTGCGCAACTCCACATTGGCTAAAATTTAGCGACTTTTGGTGTTTCCATACAAGTTTTTCCCAGCTATGCCAAAATGGATAAAGCTAGGGCAGGACGGCGGCACAGCAAGAGCGTGATGCCACGGCTCATCAAATTCATGACGAGCTGAGGCGTTACTTACGCCAGAAACCTTACTCCTGTCGGACTACAATTTCTGGTGTAGTGTACGGAGGTGCGCCTCACTGGTTAGATGAGGCATGCACATCTTAATGACTCAGGAGTATCTGACTCCTACATGCTGCTTTATCAGGACTGGCTAGAAAATTGCTGGTCTTGATGAATCAGTGTCATTGGGTATGAATTTCCTGTATCTGCTTTGATGCAATTGGATGTGTGATCCTGACAAAAAAACTTAATTTTAAAAGGGCACAGAAGGATAATATATATAATAATAAATAATAATCTTTATTTCTATAGCGCCAACATATTCCGCAGCGAAATACAATTCAATATATATATATATAATATATATATATATATATATATATATATATATATATATATATATATATATATATATATATATATATATATATATTAACAACCTTGTAAGTGGATCCAGCAAAATGAGAAGATTCCAGGTGGCAGTGGAAAACTGTTTCCAACTTTATTGAGCAATTAAAATTCCAGAGCTCATAACAGGTTGAATGCAGGAAACATGCGATAATGGATTACGCGTTTCGGCGGTATAAAGCCGCCTTTCTCATGGTCCCAAAGCCTATTTGTTATATGTATGTGTATATATATATATACATATATATATATATATATATACACATATATATATGTATATGTCACTGTGTGTGTGTGTGTGTATGTATATATGTATATATATGTATATATATATAATATATGTATATATGTATGTATATATATATATAGATAGATAGATAGAGATAGATATATATATATATATATATATATTATATATATATATATATATATATATATATATATATATATGAGACGTCTACATTCCATTGGAAATACAAATTCAAGAAATATGTGAGAACCCGGTGGAGGAGCCACCAAGGTTCACAGCAGCTCAAAAAGCATGATAACAAAAAGGAGAACTGGAGCAAACATTGCTGGAGAATATAATGTACTATAATATACTATACAACAATTACCTTTGGTAGAGCAATCTTATACAGGCCTACCCTTATATGAGTGTAGATCTCCCATCCAGAGTGTTCATCTATTTTTCTACTTTTTTCATTTATCAGGGAAATAGGAACCTTTATTTCTGCTTTGGAACATCCCTTTCCTGTCTGTCCGTACCAGGCTACTGTCCTGCTTATACCATCCGTCCCCCATCCTCTTCCATCACTATTAATGTGATTTTGTTTATTGCACTTGCACTTTGAAATTTTATATAATAAAATTGCGTTATATTCCACAGCTATGTTTGCTCCAGTTCTCCTTTTTGTTAATATGTGTGTATATGTATATATATATATATATATATATATATATATAGATATATAAGGAATCACTCTCACCAATTCTCTGAGGCTTCCGTTCTAATGCCTACAAAGTCCCAGGAGGTCTCTGTTTGCTCGTCTTTTCCTACACACGCTGAAAATATTTGGAAATACCAGCAGAGCCAATCACTGAATTGCTTTAATGGGGTACTCCCATCTCCAAGATCCTATCCTAATATGTAGTAGGTGTAGTAATAATGATAATAATAATATTAGCAAATACCTCCAAGTACAAATGTAGTATAGTTCTCCTGATATAGCCATGTCTCTTACCTCATGTGTAGACATTTTAGCTTAGATATCCATGGTTACGATCATAAGCAACTAACTAACAGTGTATGAGTGGTCATAACCATGGATATCTAAGCTGCAATGCCCTGCGCATGAGGTAAGAGACATGGCTATATTTTTATATTTTAGATTATGGCTATATAGGATAAATATACTACATTTCTAATTGGAGGTATTTGCTAATATTATTATTACACCTACTATATATTGGGATAGGATCTTGGAGATGGGAATAACCCTTTAGCAATGATTGGCTAAGTGGACATTTCCACACACTTCCTGCAGAATGTAAAGGACATTAGGGGTAGATTGGGAGCTTAAATTTCATCCCCGGAACAACCCCTTTGAGGGTATAGTCACACATTGCACCCTGCTCTGGTTGTTCCTGTCCGGCTAAGACCTATGTAGCAAAAACTGCCTGCACTGTTACCGTAAATTGTTGTAGTGTTCTGGTACCCACAGGAAAAAATATCTGAAATAACAAAATCATCCCAAATCATAGTAATCCACGTGCACAACCACTTTGGGTGAATATACACATTAGTTGTTTCACGTAGATATTAGTTAAAATTGATATATTCCTAAATGTTATATAGACATTGCTCATATAATGCAGAAATTTAAAACAATGATGACATTTTTTAGGATGGACAGTAATCCAGAACAGACAAGATGGCAGCGTTAACTTCGGAAGAACATGGGATGCCTATAAGAATGGATTTGGAAATATTGGTTTCAATGGAGGAAAAGGAATCTGTGATACCTCAGGTACAGTTCAGTCCCATCCGCTGTATGGGCTGTGGTCACTGATTACATATTAATAGAGAATTAGACATGTCATATTTGTAGCTAGTAAGTTCCATTTGTTCCAATGGAAAGTACATCTTTGGCCACTTTTCATTACTCTACAGGATCATTCATTTTCAGGATAGTAAGGGGTTACACATGTCAGAGGTAGAGGTCGGAGAATTGTTTTGCAGGACTCCGGTCTGTTGGCCAGGTCAGTGCACTGTGATGGCTGGACGGGGGCACTGCTCATCTCCTTACCTCCTGACTCTCCAGGCTCTTTTTCTGATTAGCCGGGATGGTGCAATGCATTACGCTACAATGTCGAGCCACACCAGCTATTCAAAAGAGAAGCCGGGAATGCTGAGGAGCGAGGAGATTTGCAGGTCTCCCATCCAACGTTTACAGATTACTTATCTGTACAATGGACCAGAGTCCTGAGAACTGATTCTCTCTTCATTAGTCAGAAACCTTTTGATTACACTTTCAATGAAGACACAAAACCTTTTCTATTGGTTAGTTAAAGGGTAATTAAAGGCTTAAATCATTTTTTTTAACTATTGTAGCCCATGTTCAGTGCTTTCTAGGTTGAAGTCTACCAACCCAGCATCTTTCTATCGAGTCTATACATTGCTCTGCTTGTGCTTGATCATAAGATAGTATAGATCAGGATCAGGAACTAAATAAAGGTGGAACTATTTTTGTGCTGCTGTAGGAATGACACAAATCCAAGCATACTGAAGTATAGGTGGTTTTATTCTACACGTTTCGAAGTTTGGCCCCACTTCTTCATCAGGAAAATCCAACAGTATGAAGACGTGAGGGCACACTTTGAAATGCGTAGAATAAAACCACCTATACTTCAGCATGCTTGGATTTGTGTCATTCCTACAGCAGCACAAAAATAGTTCCTCCTTTATACAGTTCCTGAACCCATACCTACTGTAAGTTTTTGTGCGCGTGGACTCTGCAGCAGCTGATTACGTGCTTTGATTCTGGTTGTGTATCACAGAACCACATAAAGTGAGCACTATTCCTTATCAACTTTCATATGTTTATTGGATAAGACCCTATTGCGCTTTCTATACTTAGCTCTCATCTGATCATAAGATGAGCACTTCTGCACCTACGTTTGATCAGGGTGTGTCCGGTTCCTGTGACCCCCCCCACAAATCAACAATATTGAATACTGGCAATTACACATCAAAAATTAATTCAAAGTTTAGATACCATTTAATGAAACCATAAGTGGATCTCAGATATAAGCTTATTTACATATTAGAGTATGTATATATATATATATCCACCGAGGGTTTTGCAAGATAGCGATGATTACATAAAAATACACATATATGTAATTAATTTTCAGTAAGCGGTTTTAGCATATCTGAAGGTGCTCCTGAAGCTTCTGTAGTAACAATGTCTGACTTTCTTAGGTGAATACTGGCTGGGTAATGAGAGGATTAGCCAACTTACTAACCTGCAACCCACTGAATCTTTGATTGAAATGCAAGACTGGGAAGGAAACAAAGTGACTGCCAAGTACACTGGTTTCACCGTGCAAAATGAGGCAAATAAATATCAGCTCTCCGTCAGTGGCTACCAAGGCAATGCTGGAAATGCTCTCATGGAAGGCGCTTCAGAACTAAGAGGAGAAAACAGAACCATGACTATACACAATGGCATGTTCTTCAGTACTCATGACAGAGACAATGACGGCTGGTATGTATGGTGCTTACTCTGTAATTCTTCATGTCCTACACAGAATGTCCTCCTGGCCATAATCCAAAGCCTCACATTGATTTTTCTAGAAGTTCTGAGATGGCTAATAACTGCTAAATTGACTTTCTGCCCAAAGTCACATTCTTCCTGTATATGGTAAGGGTTTAGCTAGAAAAGACAAAGGCGCAAATGCTGTCTTATCCTGGTGGTACCAGAATAAATAACATGGAAACACTCACCTGGGTTAGTTGTGAGGGTCACATCTACCATATAAGCAGAAAAGATAACCACCACGATGGCTGCTGCAGACCCTGAGGATGAATCAGTATACGTGGAGTAGAAGGAAAGGGTTAACCCGCGCTGCCGTGTGGAATGAGGAGATAACTCAAGAGAATATCTTCGTGATTTTATTATTCAATGCGTTTCAGAGTCAATTTAACACCTTCAGGAATCAAAATCGCTGTTGTACATCAGTGATTTTGATTTCTGAAGAAGGAGTTACATTGACTCTGAAACGCATTGTATAATAAAATCACAAAGATATTCTCCTGAGTTATCTCCTCATTCCACACGGCAGCGCGGGTTAACCCCTTCCTTCTGCTCCACATATACCGATTCTTCCTGTATATGCAAAGCCTTAGATGATGATTTAGATTGTCCCTACTTCATCTAATTACAATATGAGTTGCCTCAGGACCCTCAGATCCACAAGGCAGACTCCCCTTTCTGCAAATCCTGATTACGCAGTTACATAATTGATCATATTCATGTTTTCTCACTCATTAAAAGTAATGTTTTGTTTCTAGGTTACACGCAGATCCAAACAAACAGTGTGCCAAAGAAGATGGTGGTGGTTGGTGGTACAATAGATGCCATTCTGCAAATCCTAATGGCAGATATTACTGGGGTGGGCACTACACATTTGATATGACAAAACATGGCACAGACGATGGTGTCGTATGGATGAACTGGAAGAAATCCTGGTATGCAATGAAGTTCATGAGCATAAAAATCCGACCGCACATCAGCAGTTAAAAAAAATGTAATTTGGTACCGGAAACAGCAAGATGTCAACATACAAGGTTCCATAAGACTTCATCAAACACATTGAACACATAAGGTCAACCATCTGGATGATTTTCTTTGCACTGTTTTAAGACAAATAAGTATAAATACAATGTATGAGGCTTTCATCCGGCACTTAGGGTCATTCGCCCACAATATTGCCCACAATAAATGCAAAAAGCTGGCTATACAGCACAACATTGGGTAACATTTTACAATAAAATGCGACAATAAAGCTTGAGAAATATATGTCACGAGGACAAAAATTTGCTAACGTTCATTGTTTCCTTATTTATAACTGACTATTTCATTTTCTGTGGGTGTTAGCAAATCTACTGATTTTGGGCGATTTTGGCTGCAAGAAGAGAACAGACATATTGACGACCGGGTTGATCAGTGCAAAATGTTATGATGATGTCACTTAAAGCTGTGTACAAATAAAGATGCTGAAGTATTGTCTAAAGTGATTGATTCTTTATGGAGGAACTAAATAACGGATTTATATTTATGTAGAAAACAAAGTGTCAACAGCATGTGCAGCCGTTTCAGTTGTCACTTTATTTGGACTGAAATATACAAAGTGTTGCCTTCGATAATAAAAACATACTGATATTAGAGTATGGATCTCCGTTGAGGATAATGGCTCATATGACTGTGCTTCATTCCTTATATCAGCCAGAAAAATCTCTAAAAAGAACATTAACTTTTATTTTATTTCGATTTTCTCAATTTAGAAAGCAGGTAGAGACTTGAAAGCAAAGCTGAAGGCATGTAGGAACATCAGGGTTGTATGGTTTGGTCGGTATATGGGGTACTTTGCACATTGCGACATCGCAGGTGCGATGTCGGTGGGGTCAAATCGAAAGTGACGCACATCCGGCGTCGCTGACATTGCAGTATGTGAATCCTTTTACATACGATTAATGAGCGCACATACGTCGTTATCGTATGATCGGTGTAGGGTCCGACATTTCCATAATTTTGCAGCAGCGACAGTACGATGTTGTTCCTCGTTCCAGCAGGTAGCACACATCGCTGTGTGTGAAGCCGTAGGAGCGAGGAACATCACCTTACCTGCGTCTCGGCTGCAATGAGGAAGGAAGCAGGTGGGTGGGATGATTACGTCCCGCTCATCTCCGCCCTTCCGCTTCTATTGGCCGCCTGCCGTGTGACGTCGCTGTGACGTCGCACGACCTGCCCCCTTAGGAAGGAGGCGGGTCGCCGGCCAGAGCGACGTCGCAGGAAAGGTGAGTGCATGTGAAGCTGTCGTAGCGATAATGTTCGCTACGGCAGCAATCACAAGATAACGCTGCTGCGACGGGGGCAGGGACTATCACGCTTGACATCGCAGCATCGGCTTGCGATGTCATAGTGTGCAAAGTGCCCCTATGGGTGTTCTGCTGGTGGAACCTACCACCATCAGCTATAATCTGAGATTTCAGCAGCAAATGATCAACTAGTTTTCAAAGGAGACACAAATGAAAAAAGAATTACACTGTTCTTGTGGAAATCAAAAAACAGCACATTGAGGAAGGGAAGCTCCTTGTAGCTGTTGTGCCCACCATCCATGTGTCACCGTCTGAGCTCAGACCAATATCCATGGTCTATCTGCGGCATTATAGTGAAAGACCAAAATGGAACTCTTCTATTTTTCAGTAAAGGGTATTCCCATCTCCAAAATCCTATCCCAATATGTAGTAGGTATAATAATAATATTAGCAAATACCTCCAATTAGAAATGTAATATACTTCTCCTGATAAAGCCATATCCCTTACCTCATGTGCAGGGCATTACAGCTTAGGTAGCCATGGTTATGTTCACTCATATAGTGACAGTTAGTTGCTATAGTTGCAACCATGGATACCTACCTGCAATGCCCTGAACCTACTATATATTGCATTACAGCTTGGGTATCTGTGCCGCCCCCGTGCCACCAGCCGGGCTGCTCGGATCCGGATCCGCAGTGTGGCTCGAGGGATTCTACTGGACCCAAGGGTCACGCGGACACTTCAAATAAAAGGGGACGTATTTGTACGGGATTTGTTGTGAACTGATTGTGACGCCACCCACGGTGTGTGGTCCAGTGTGGCACCACCGCTGCTGTTGTGGGACTCCCGGGGGGGACGGGATGGCAGCTGGATGTTAACCCCTCCGTGGGTAGGGATGGATGCCCCGGGGCCCAGTGTCTCTATGCCGGGGATGGTGATTGCAGGGGCCGGCGCGCCTGGTCGGACCGGGGGATGTTAGGTTAATCACGGTTGAATAAATCACACAAGTCCAGTGGTAAACCAAGGTGCTGGTGGCTGGCCGCCGCGGTTGGGTGTATCTGGTCCCACACCCGGGCTGATGATCCGTATCACTTTCCTCTGCACTCAGTGTGTGGTGTGTTGGACTTCCCGGTGTGAAACACGGGAGTCTGCTCCCGGTCCTTTTTGTTGGGAGCCTTGCCCGCTGACGCTGACCCTTGGGATCTACCGGGCCCTGGCGGATGCCCTATTCCTCTCGGTGGGTAGTTGTCTGCTTTTGGAACTTTGGTTGGGACAGGACCTATAATCCTGCCCTCAATTGGTTAATTAGCTAGGCCGTTGGTTCCGGTCCTGGCTTCAGGGTCCAAGTACCCCCTCTGTGCACGGTTTCCGGGTTGGTTCTCCAGTGTCGGTACCGGTGGGTTCCAACTATGTCCCGGTCCACCTCGGATCTCCAGCAGCCATCTTCCCGTCTCCTGTTAGATACGGACCACCGTCTGCCACCTACCCAGTACGCCGGGGCTCCAACCCCAACGCCTTTCCTTTTTGAACTTGAGCTTCACCTCCTCACTACTCCACTCCTCTCCTCCTGTAATGCCTGATCGGAGCCACAGACTCAGACTGGCTGTAAGGGGAGTCTAGAGTAAGGCTGCTCACAAAGCCGGACCCCAAGAACTCTGCAACCCTTTAACCCCTATACAGGGATGTGGAATTACACAGAGCCGCAGAGATCACTACCTGTGGCAGGCTGTAGTCCGTGGTCGTCAGGCAGGGTCAAAAACCAGGAGATGCAAAACAGGAACAGAATCGGAATGCAAGGGCGTAGTGAGGAGACAAAGCAGAGGTCAAATCCGGAACTAGCAGCAGGGTACAAAAACGACAGGCTGGAGGGTAGTTAACAACAAGCAAAGGTCAGCGCACAGGAATCACAATACAAACAGCACATGAGCCAGGAGTACAGAACTATCTCTGGCAGTAGTCATGTGACAGGAGGGGAAATCAGAAGGGTGTGGTGTCTTCCCATTGGCTGCAGGTGAATGTTGGCAACATCAGCTGGAAGACACGCCACCTACAGTCAGCCAGTGGTACTGCAGGTTCCAGGGAAGCCCAGCCTAGTGGATGAGCGGAGCCTGTGCTCCACAGAGCCACGTGCACCGACTCCTCTCCCATCACCAGCACTATCCATGGTGGGAACATGGCGTCGTCTGGCGATTAGAGCAAAAGTCGCAGGAGCGGAATCTGGTGGGGACGGGACACCTCCTGAATTTAACTAACTGCTTTTCCCGCCCCGGGTTCTCCAGACCCCTAGGTGGGCGCTTCTCATCCGCCTGGTCTGGCCCACTGGTGTGTCTGTCCTACCCTAAGGGGGGTGGCTAGGGTTTCAGGTCGGCTGTATGTAACCCTCTGTGGGAAGGTGTTGTGCGGGGGCCTCTCTGTGTGACTACCTGGTTTTGCCAGGGTGTCACATATCCATGGCTACGACCTCTCATATAGTGACAGTTAGTTGTGTAGTGCCCGTAAGACCTTCAGGGCACTACAGGGAACTGCATCCTCTTGGGGATGCAGGACCTACCCCCTGGGACCTGGAGTACCAGTGCCGATTCCACTAACACACATCTAAAATCCTAGTTCTCCTCTCCACCCTGGGCATAAAGGGTTAACCATGTAAGGGGATGGTCGCCATGGGAACGAGTCCCTGGGTATAGCCAGCCTGCTGGGAGGGGTCAGTAAGTCGGAAGTGAGGAAGAGAGAAGGGAGCACAAAGGAGAGGTGTGTGGACGTTCCTTGTGCTGGGTCCATGTAACGGTGACCCCGGGGGCACAGGAGAGAGGTTGCCTGGACGGGTACTGAGATATCGCTAGGACCAGAGCTCGAACAGGGCACAGGGCCCTAGGTCAAATATCAAGTTTCAAATGGTTTGATAAATACCTGCACGGTGAGGACACTTTCACGGACTTCATGGAACTAAATAATCCGGGGGCATCAGCAGTAAACTAGGATCAGGGTTCAGACACTTACCTCCCCGCAGGGTCCGCACTGCTCGCCGAATGGAGAAGGAGACTGTACCCCAAAAGGGACAGACTGGGTTCCCAAACGCTGCAAGCTATGGGGACTCAATCTACAGAGAGTCTCGCAGACAGAGCATCCTGGGTCACTGCATTAGCACTGGTCCTCCTGGAAACTGAACCAGCAATCCCTGGGTCCACAGTGAGTAGAGACTGTTAAAGACAACCTGTTGAGGTCTCCATTATTGTCCCACTACATCTCCCAGGCACAGCCCTACCTGCAGAGGGCCTACCATAACAGCTGCCACTACCACCATCCCTTGGAGTACCCACATTGAGCAGCATGGTGGTTTCCCATCCTTAACCACAACCCTCAGGTGGCGTCACATGACAAAAACTTTTATCTCCCCTGTAAATACCCCCCATTAATAAAAGGGGCACAGAGCACGGGACCGGGCAACGGCCACAAGAGTGACATCTATATGTTGATGATGTTTAATAATTTCATTCAGTTGTATTAAGTTCTATGAACAATAACATTTAATGATAATGTATATATTTTACCCTGTCTATTCATTGTATTATTCTTAAGTTTTCAAAAATAAACTACATACATATTCTAGAATACCCGATGGATGTGCTTGAATCGGACCAGCATCTAGTTTGATAATAATAGATTATAATATCCAGACAATAGATATCTAAATCTGTCTATTATCCTCTTGGGGGAAATAATAATCAAAAAAATTTAATTGCGTTCTCATTAACATACACTGCTAAAAAATTATTTCTCCATGTAAAAATGTCCATAAGGAAGAAAACATTGCAATTTCTAAACACATCTATAAGCAGAAAAAAAATTAAACAAAATGGTCATTAATAAGTATATACCACTATGCCTAACAACTATTTCATAGTGTAAAAAAAATCTCCCAATTTTTCAGTAAAACACAAAGTTGTTACAAGAGTAAACCTGACGGTACAGATTATTATTAATTTTTGCCATATAATCTGGTTCAGAAGCAGAGCTATGCACTATATAAATATAAATTATTTATATTACAGTGATCTCACATACAATATACCTAAACCAAACACCCTAGCTTATGCGGGCTTCACACGGTACGATCTATCGTGAGATTGCACGAGCGATCGTACCCGCCCCCGTTGTTTGTGCGTCACGGGCAAATCGCTGCCCGTGTCGCACAAAGTCGTTAAACCGCCGTCACGCGTACTTACCTGCTGAGCGACCTCGCTGTGGGCGGTGAACATCCTCTTCCTGAAGGGGGAGGATCATTCGACGTCACAGCGACGTCACACAGCCGCCGGCCAATAGAAGCGGAGGGGTGGAGATAAGCGGGACGTAAACATCCCGCCCACCTCCTTCCTTCCTCATAGCCAGCGGGTGCCGCGGGATGGAGGTAAGCTGTGTTCATCGTTCCCGGGGTGTAATACGGAGCAACGTGTGCTGCCCCGGAACGATGAACAACCTGCGCAAATAAGATTAAACAATTTTTTTAAAATGAGCGACGAGTACACGATCCACGATTTATAACCGATTTGGAGTCGCACGTAGGTGTCACATGAGACGACGTCGTGAACGATGCCGGATGTGCGTCACGAAAACCGTGACCCCGACGACACATCGAACGATATATCGTCTCGTGTGACGCCCGCATTAGACTTGATGGCAATTTTTTTCCCCCATTATTTCTTTTTTTGGAAATAAGGGTGCTATGGCAAAAAAATTAAATCATCAGAGAGAAACACAGTGGGCCAAGCTTATTAAAAGAAACATACACCAAAAAGTGGCATCAAATTTATGGCTCACACATGCATAGCCAGCTTCATTGGTTGTGACGAACTAAGCAATAAATTGCAACAAATGGCTGTAAGCAGAAGTTGTGCAAAAATATCCATAGATGATCATTGCTTTGTGGAAATGGCACGCATTATTTCTAAATTAAATGTATAAATGTGACCCAATGTGGAACTAATTCACCATTCACATTACTTGTGCACATACTGTACCTTTCTGTATTGCAAAGCTATAAAGTTAGAAAACGTTAGTTTGTTCCTGTAAAAAATAATTTCTGATTATATACATAGCGTTCATGTGTCCCTTTCCCTACTAGAATTGATTCCCTAACATTGAATCTTTAACATAACTTTATGGAAAACAACACAATTTTTTAATATAAAATTAGTGATGAGCAATGGTGCTCGCCACTGCTCGATACTGGATAGAGTATCGGGGTGCTCGGCCCACTCATTGGTTGGCCAAGTATGACGAGTGTTTGAGCGCCATACTCAAGTCCCCACCCAGCATGTTTCATCACAGTTAGACAGCCAGTAAGCATAACGAATTGCCTGCTATACACGGTAATGCCGGGATTATTGGGATTGGCAGGCCACATCCCGTCTTTGGATCTCATATGAGACCCAGGGACACGATGCTCAGCACACTGTTCTCTAGAAGCAGTTCAGTGATAATTGATCTAAGAAAGAGAGCTTAGATTACAGCAGGCATATACAGAGTGTTTATTTTCTATTGTAGTAAAGTATACAGTACGGAACAAACGTTTGGACACACCTTCTCATTCAAAGAGTTTCCTTTATTTTCATGACTATGAAAATTGTAGATTCACATTGAAGGCATCAAAACTATGAATTAACACATGTGGAATGAAGGACTTAACAAAAAATTGTGAAACAACTGAAAATATGTTTTATATTCTAGGTTCTTCAAAGTAGCCACCTTTTGCTTTGATTACTGCTTTGCACACTCTTGGCATTCTCTTGATGAGCTTCAAGAGGTAGTCACCGGAAATGGTTTTCACTTCACAGGTGTGCCCTGTCAGGTTTAATAAGTGGGATTTCTTGCCTTATAAATGGGGTTGGGACCATCAGTTGTGTTGTGCAGAAGTCTGGTGGATACAAAGCTGATAGTCCTACTGAATAGACTGTTAGCTGCTTTTTTCTTGCCATAATACAAATTCTAAGTAAAGAAAAACGAGTGGCCATCATTACTTTAAGAAATGAAGGTCAGTCAGTCCGAAAAATTGGGAAAACTTTGAAAGTATACCCAAGTGCAGTGGCAAAAGCCATCAAACGCTACAAAGAAACTGGCTCACATGAGGACCGCCCCAGGAAAGGAAGACCAAGAGTCACCTCTGCTGCGGAGGATAAGTTTATCTGAGTCACCAGCCTCAGAAATTTCAGGTTAACAGAAGCTTAGATTAGAGACCAGGTCAATGCCACACAGAGTTCTAGCAGCAGATACAGCACTAGAACAACTGTTAAGAGGAGACTTTGTGCAGCAGGCCTTCATGGTAAAATAGCTGCTAGGAAACCACTGCTAAGGTCAAGCAACAAGCAGAACTGTACTGTATATTGTCCACTTACACCCTTTAGTGCCTTTCATGTGTCACTTAACAGTGTTTTTAACCTTGCTTAGCCTCATAAATAAATATATAATTTAAAAAACCAAAACACGTGGGGTCTCCCTATTTTTGATAACCAGCCTAGGTAAAGCAGACAGCTGGGCCCTGAGAAGGCCCATAGTTATTTGGCTTTTTCCAGGCTAAAAATACCAGTTCAATTCTCGCTCTTTGCCTGGCTCTTCTCTTTTGCCCTGGTGCAGTGGCAATTGGAGT
The DNA here is from genome assembly GCF_048569485.1 of Anomaloglossus baeobatrachus. NCBI lineage: Eukaryota > Metazoa > Chordata > Amphibia > Anura > Aromobatidae > Anomaloglossus > Anomaloglossus baeobatrachus. Next base: position 200,311,027 of record NC_134353.1, on the reverse strand, counting down.
AATATTTTTTGGTGTTGATGTCAGCTGTGCAATGTCAGCATGCATCAAGCCCCTGATGTTAGTAATGGAGAGGCGTCTATCAAACACCCCCATTACTAACCCAGTAATAGTTTATTTGAATAAAGACTCCCCCACACTATCCCTTGGTCACCAATTAAATATAAAAATGTTCCCATAAAGTTCCATCCTAGTCCACATTCACCAAATGCAGCTCCGGCAATTGTGAATAGCAATAAGGTACAACTACACATAGTAACCAGGTAGTAGTGACAACTCTCTTCAGAGCCGCTGACTCAACACTGCTCTCAGCGAAATATGGCAATGGTGATGAGAATTGGCATTACTACTAGCGGACATTACACTGCTGACATCAACTCCAAAAATATTACCCCAAATGCCACCGCACCAGGGCAATCGGGAAGAGATGAGCAAAGCACAAGTGGTGCATTTAATGAAATAAGCCAATGCTGGTGCGGGGGCGGGTTAGTATTTTTACACTAGGAAGAGGCTAATATCCATGGACTTTATGAGCCTGATAATATCAACCTTAGCTGGTTATCATTAATCGGTGAACCTCATGTTGATTTTTCATTTATTGATATACTAGCTGTAGTACCCTGCGTTGCCCAGGGTAGTAACTGTCTCTCTGTCTCTCCCAGTCTCTGTATGTCTGTCTGTGTCTGTCTCTTTGTGTCTGTCTGTCTCTGTGTGTCTGTCTCTCTGTTTGTCTCTTTCCCTGTCTGTCTCTGTGTGTCTGTCTCTATCCATGTCTGTCTCTGTCTTTATCCATGTCTGTCTCTGTTTGTCTGTCTCTGTCTCTATCCATGTCTGTCTCTGTCTTTATCCATGTCTGTCTCTGTCTGTCTGTGTTTATCTCTATGTCTGTCTCTCTCTAACTCTGTCTGTCTGTCTCTATCTCTGTCTGTCTCTCTTTATCTCTATGTCTGTCTGTGTCTTTCTCTATCTGTCTGTGTCTGTCTGTATCTATCTGTCTGTGTCTGTCTGTCTCTCTATCTCTACGTCTGTCTGTCTCTATCTCTGTGTCTTTCTGTCTGTCTCTCTTTATCTCTGTGTCTGTCTCTCTCTGACTCTTTCCCCATCTCTGTCTCTTTCCCCTCTCTGTCTCTTTCCCTGTCTCAGTCTTTTTCCCCGTGTCTGTCTCTTTCCTTGTCTCTGTCTCTTTCCCTGCCTGTCTGTCTTTTATTCCGTCTGTCTGTCTCTTTCCCTGTCTTTGTCTCTTTCCCTATCTCTGTCTCTTTCCCCATCTGTCTGTCTCTTTCCCCGTCTGTCTGTCTCTTCCTCGTCTGTCTGTCTCTTTCCCCATCTGTCTGTCTTTTTTCCCATCTCTGTCTGGAGGCAGGTTTTTTGGAGAGTAATTGTAAAGCGTGGGGCTACATTTTCCCGTCAAAACATAGTCTACGACGTTCCCCGAGTCACATGCGGCGTCTGTGCAAAATTTTATGATTGTAAATGCGACGGCGCAAATTCCTTTAGCGGACATACATACATACACATATACATTCACACATACCCACATACACACACTCAGCTTTATGTATTAGGTTTCATTCACAGCAGCGATGGGGGAGTCAGATGCATCCAGGCGTCTTCCCCATGCTGTTCCCATTCATTTGAGCATTGTTTCCATCCATTTCTGCAATTTTCCTCCCCCCCCCCCCCCAAGTCCTCCTGTTAGGATATTCTGGAAAAATGTTTCGCATTGACTTCTGTTGCAGTTGCGGACGGGGGACAGACCTCTGCAGGGGGCTGCTCGACACGCTCGGATCCGGGATCGTGGATGTGGCTCGAGTGGCAGCCGGATCCGGGCTCATGCAGCTGTCCATCCTCACAACTTTATAAAGGGGTTATTTACAGGGGAAAAGTTTTTCAGTGACGCCACCCATGGGTTGCGGTGAGGGTTGGTAGCACCGCCGCTGCCTTGATATGGCACGCCCGGGGCTGATGGAGCGGGGCAGCAGGATGGTATCCCCTCCACGGGAGGGGGAGGTGTTGTCCCAGGGCCCAAGTGTAGTGGAAAAGGATGCTGCGGAGAGTGTCGTGCAGGGTTGGACCGGGCAGCAATGGTGTACTCACAGTTACAGAGAAATTCACACAGAGTCCAGTGGTAAACCAAATTACCAGTGACCGGTAACCTCCGGCGGGTGTATTCGGGTCCCACACCCTGGTACAACAAACAGGGGTCCCTTCCTCCTGCACTCAGTGTTTGTGTCTTCAATAGCACAACTCCGCTTGGAACGGGGAAGTCCAATCCCGGTAACTTTGTATGTTGGGAGCTGTGGCCCGCGAAATCTGACCCGTGGGATCTCTGTGGGTTATGGCAGACACCCTATTCCCCGGGTTGGGCTTCCGTTTTGCTCTCTGGGCTTGCTGGTGGGACAAGACGTGGAATCTTGTCCCCAGCTGGCTAATTAACAAGGGGCTTGAAACCTTCCTCGCCCTAGGGTCCAGGCACACCGACTGTGCACGGCCTCCGGACCGGATTCCCGCTGTCGGCACCAGTGGGCTACAACCCTGCCCCGGTCCACTTAAGGTCTCCCGCGACCAGATCTCCGTCACCTGTGGCCCTGTCTGCCGACTGCCACCTAGTCAGTAGTCCGGTAGTCCAGGGACTCTAACCCCTGACTCCGCTGTGACTCCACACTCCTCTCACTTCCTCTCTCCAAACTCAGACTATCTTGTTCCCTCCCAGAACACCTCAGGACCCCTAGGTGGGCGCTCCCATCCGCCTGGTCCCGCCCACTGGTGTGTCCCTATTGCCCTGGGAGGTGGCTAGGCTTTGCTGGCTGGTGTTATGTACCTAGGTGTGCGTTTGTGTTGGTATGCCAAGGAGGATGGAGTCCTGCACCTGGAAGATTTGTGCAGTCTCTGTGACAGCCTGGTTTTGCAAGGGCGTCACACCTCCATTATACTCGTCAATCGAGTCGAACCCGTCCGAGTGTCTTACCTCTAGCATTTTAGTGGTCACTCATCACTACATAGAATATGTAAGAAAAGAATGTAGCTGGAAGCATGCAGTGGTGTTGTATAGACCAGGGTGTATATGCCAATTCTTGGTATACTGGCGTTTGTTACGTAACAGTATTGTGATAATACTTTTTACTTGTGTAATGAGAAACCATAGAAATATAGGCGTAATTGACGGTGTAAATATAAGGTAATTAATGGGTAAATAAACATGCCATATAGTTTTCTTTTAAGCTGCTTTTTATTGTAGAAAATGTGCATAAATACAGCCAGAAAAAATTGTCAGATAGATTACAAACCTGAATGATTAGAACATGTAAAAATACCAGAAAAAAAAAGGTTTGGAGGAGGAAAAGAAGTCCCAATTGAGGAATAGCATATCCTTGGATAAAAAACATAGGATCAAATACAAGATAATAAGGATCACAGTCCTAATAGTTAAACTCCCATATAACACGTAGAAGAGAGGGTAGGTCACACAAGGTCACTTATTAATCCACCAAAGACTCCATAAGCATGTCCTGTCATATAAATAATATAGAGGGTTAAAGTAGCTTGGTGATAAAGTGAAACTCGGAGACCTACCTACTGTCACAGATCCAAGAGGTATGCCAGACCTGACAACTGTCCCATTACTTGGACAGTCCCTACTCATTCCTCTTGTTCGTTCCCGTAGATATAAATAAGCCTATACTCCCCTCTGGAGGGCCGTTGTTCCAGCAATTTCTGAAGCAACGATCCCAGGGCCCAAGTCTGTCTCCCCGCATTTAGACATTTGCGCTGCACTAGGTTCCTGCTCATATGTGTGAAGGCAGGGAGAAGGATGCCGGGTGTGAGGCCCACGTGTCATATCAATGTCACATGGGCCCCAGGAACAAGGCTTCAGACATCGCTGGAACCGCAGCCACACTGGAGGTGAGAATAGGCTTATTTTTACGGGGGCAATCAAAGGGAATGAGGAGTAGTAGACAAACCCTGTAAGGTTTTTTTCTGCCTCAGTTTAATAAAAATCATGGGACTTTCTATTACAGCTAAGGTCCTGCGTGTGTTGTGATTCTAACAGGATTTTCCTGTTGTCTCTTCTGAAAAGTGGCCAATGATGTACAGTGCCTTCCGAAAGTATTCGGCCCCCTTGAATTTTTCAACCTTTTCCCACATTTCAGGCTTCAAACATAAAGATAAAAATTTTAATATTATGGTGAAGAATCAACAACAAGTGGAACACAATTGTGAAGTTTAACGAAAATTGCTTATTTTAAACTTTTTTTAAAAAATAAATAACTGAAAAGTGGGGCGTGCAATATCATTCGGCCCCTTTAAGTTAATACTTTGTAGCGCCACCTTTTGCTGCAATTACGCTGTAAGTCGCTTGGGGTATGTGTCGATCAGTTTTGCACATTTAGAGGCTGAAATTCTTGCCCATTCTTCCATTGCAAACAGCTCGAGCTGAGTGAGATTGGATGGAGAACGTTTGTGAACAGCAGTTTTCAGCTCTTTCCAGAGATTCTCAATTGGATTGAGGTCTAGACTTTGACTTGGCCATTCTAACACTTGGATACGTTTATTTGTGAACCATTCCATTGTAGATTTTGCTTTATGTCTGGGATCATTGTCTTGTTGGAAGACAAATCTCCGTCACAGTCTCAGGTCTTTTGCAGACTCCAACAGGTTTTCTTCAAGAATGGTCCTGAAATTGGCTCCAGCCATCTACCCATCAATTTTAACCTTCTTCCCTGTCCCTGCTGAAGAAAAGCAGGCCCAAACCATAGTGCTGCCGCCACCATGTTTGACAGTGGGGATGGTGTGTCCAGGGTGATGAGCTGTGTTTCTTTTCGGCAAACATATCATTTGGCATTGTGCCCAAATAGTTCTAATTTGGTTTCATCTGACCAGAGCACCTTCTTCCACATGTTTGGTGTGTCTCCCAGGTGGCTTGTGGCAAACTTTAAACAACACATTTTATGGATATCTTTGAGAAATGGCTTTCTTCTTGCCACTCTTCCATAAAGGCCAGATTTGTGCAGTGTACGACTGATTGTTGTCCTATGGACAGACTCTCCCACCTCAGCTGTAGATCTCTGCAGTTAATCCAGAGTGATTATGGGCCTCTTGGCTGCATCTCTAATCAGTATTCTCCTTGGAGATGAAAGTTTGGATGGACGGCTGGGTCTTGGTAGATTTGCAGTGATATGATACTCCTTCCATTTCCAACTGATCACTTGCACAGTGCTCCTTTTGATGTTTAAAGTTTTGGAAATATTTTTGTAACCAAATCCAGCTTTAAACTTCTCCACAACAGTATCACAGACCTGCCTGTTGTGTTCCTTGCTCTTCATGATGCTCTCTGTGCTTTAAACAGAACACTGAGACTATCACAGAGCAGGTGCATTTATACGGAGACTAGATTACACACAAATGGCTTATATTTATCATCATCAGTCATTTAGGAGAACATTGGATCATTCAGAGATCCTCAATGAACTTCTGGACTGAGTTTGCTGCACTGAAAGTAAAGGGGATGAATAATATTGCACGCCCCACTTTTCAGTTATTTTTTAAAAAAGTTTAAAATAAGCAATACTTTTTGCTCAACTTCACAATTGTGTCCCACTTGTTGATTCTTCACCATAACATTAAATTTTTTATCTTAATGTTTGAAGCCTGAAATGTGGGAAAAGGTTGAAAAATTCAAGGGGGCCGAATACTTTCGCAAGGCACTGTATATTGCATTCATCATGTCATCTTGTACCAGTTAACAAGGAAATTGCAATAATTAACAATTAAGTTCAATGAGATTTCTGACTGCTCTGAACAGATTACTAAGTACTAGTAAAGGATACTTTTTATTTAACTAATAAATAGCGTGAGCCACAAGATTTTGGCAGTCAAAAGCCAAAAGTGAGCATCAGTATAGACTGTTCTTGTCTTATCTCTCGTTATGTTCACATTTTGGCAGTTCCCCTTTGATATTTAAACAAAGTATTTACTGAAACTAAATCAATATCTATCTGAACTTTGGAGCACAAAACCTTTGTTGGGTTTTAAGTCAAAGTTCCTATTTGTATACATGTAAAAAAAAATTGGCCGAATGCATGTTCTATGTACTGAAGCTTATAAACACTAAAACAGCAAAGTGTACGGCTTAAATAAGGTTTTAATAATAATGTAACACTCAAAGACCCAATATACTGTAAATCCCAAAACATTATGCTCCACACATAATTACACTGACGAGTAAAAAAATAACAATGCTTTTAACTTTTGACTTTCAGGCTCCATATCTCCCCATCCACTACAGCTTTGAGCATGAGACAACCTTCTTTTATAGACAATCATCTTGGCTATCTCATACATAAATTTGACATGCCAGTTTTTAGCCTATGATTAGTTATGCGAATTCCTGTAATGTTACTGCTTTGTTACTGTTTTGCTCCTAAAAATCTAAATTTACATTTTTATTATTTTGTTAGTGTTCTGTAAACCCACCTTTAGCTTTCAACACTGCCTGAATCCTTCTGGGCATGCTTATGATCAGATTCAAGTATGCCTTGACCAAAATCTGATCCCAGGTCTCTTCTACACTTTCTCAATGTTGGTGCATACTGGTCTTCTCACTTGGGTATGTATACAGCTTTTTCTTTAACTCTACCCATAAGTGTTCAATTGGTTTGAGGCCTGGGGACTGTGGGGGCCAATCCAGCACCTCTACTTCATTGTCTTTGAACCATTTCTTCGCCAATCTCTGTGTATGTTTTAGATCTTTGACCTGATAAAACACTATATCGTCCTTTACATACCCATAGTACTCGAGTGTACGAAGTAATTCATTTTGTTGGATACTCACATATAGCTTAGCATTGAGACCACAATCAATCCATCAATCCTGGTCAAGTATCCAACGCCTTTGGCTGTGAAACAACTCCATATCATCAGGCTTCCTCCACCAACCAGGAAATAGATTTTTTATAACAATGAAAGATAATTACCTTTCACAAATGGTACAGGACCCCACAAGAGGGGGAGCACTACTAGACCTTGTACTAACCAATAGGCCAGACCGCATATCAAATATACAAGTTGGGGGTTACTTGGGGAATAGTGATCACAAAATAATAAGTTTTCATGTATTCTTTAGTAAGATGTCTAGTAGAGGGGCTACAAGGACACTAAACTTCAGGAAAGCAAATTTTAAACGGTTGAGAGATGATCTTAGTGCAATAAACTGGGATGATGTACTAAGTAATAAAAGTACACAAAGCAAATGGGAGACTTTTATGAGCATCCTGAATAGGGCTTGTGCAGAAAATATACCCTATGGGAACAAACATGCTAGAAATAGGAGGAAACCCCTATGGCTAAATAGAGCTGTAAGGGAAGCAATAAAAGAAAAACAGAAAGCCTTAAAAGAATTAAAGAGGGTAGGTAGTGATGAGGCATTATATAATTATAGAAAATTAAATAAAATATGTAAAAAGCAAATTAAGTTAGCTAAGTTTGAGACAGAGAGACTCATTGCGAGAGAAAGTAAAAATAATCCTAAAATATTCTTTAACTACATAAACAGTAAAAAACTGAAAAGCGATAGTGTTCGCCCCCTTAAAAATAGTCTTGGTGAAATGGTGGAAGGGGATGAGGGTAAAGCCAACCTGCTGAATGACTTTTTTTCTACGGTTTTTATACAAGAAAATGCCATGGCAGATGACATGACCAGTGATACCATAAATTCACCCTTGAATATTACCTGCTTAACCCAGCAGGAAGTACGCCGCCGCCTCGAAATCACTAAGGTTGACAAATCTCCGGGCCCGGATGGCATACACCCCAGAGTACTACAGGAATTGAGTTCTGTCATAAATAGACCATTATTTTTAATCTTCTCAGATTCCTTAATAACAGGGTCGGTACCGCAGGACTGGCGCATAGCAAATGTGGTGCCAATATTCAAAAAGGGGACAAAAACTGAGCCGGGAAATTATAGGCCGGTAAGTTTAACCTCTATGGTTGGTAAAATCCTTGAGGGTTTCTTGAGAGATGCTATACTGGAGTATCTCAAGAAAAATAACCTTATGACAGAGTATCAACATGGGTTTATGAGGGATCGATCCTGTCAAACTAATTTGATCAGCTTCTATGAAAAGGTAAGTTCAAGCCTGGACCAGGGAAATGCAGTGGATGTTGTGTATATGGACTTTTCAAAAGCTTTTGATACGGTGCCACACAAAAGGTTGGTACATAAAATGAGAATAATGGGATAGGGGAAAATATGTGTAACTGGGTTAAAAACTGGCTCAGTGGTAGGAAACAAAGGGTGGTTATTAATGGAACGTACTCGGACTGGGTCTCAGTTCATAGTGGGGTACCACAGGGGTCAGTATTGGGCCCGCTTCTTTTCAACATATTTATAAATGACCTTGTTGGGGGCATGCGGAGTAGAATTTCAATATTTGCAGATGATACTAAACTCTGCAGGGTAATCAATACAGAGGAGGATAATTTTATATTACAGGGAGATTTATGTAAATTGGAGGATTGGGCTAAGAAGTGGCAATTGAAGTTTAATGTAGATAAATGTAAGGTCATGCACTTGGGTAGAGGAAATAACATTTATGATTATGTACTTAATTAGATCAAACAAAACAGCATAAGTTGGATAACCATTGCATCAATTTAGGCCAGAGAAACAAAAATGGTATAACTCCAATATAATTAAAATATTCAATTTTATTGCAAATTCATAAAATCAAGACATAATAAAGACAAACACAATATTCACAGCAGTAAATCCTCAGTAGAAGGTGGACCGGTATCATACATAAAAGGAATGTGATATAAGAAAAATTTCAACACATGTCAACATACATTTAGTAACAGTATTTTATCCTTAATCCATAGGGAAAGGGAAAGATATACTCAATTCATTACTGGGGTTTCAGCAATTAATCACCCTCAGAGATGTATAATCCCTATAGGTGTTGACATCATGCAAAGAGGTATATGAAATATTTCAAAAACATATGTCAGCATACAGTTGGTAATAGTATGTAATGCCTATTTAGTAAGGGCAAAAATACACTCACACAATTACTGGGGTTTTAACAGTTAAACACCCTCACGGATGGTATAATCCCTGTGAGTAGAAAACCAACCATATACTGACCAGTAAGATAGATACCTCAACACCTGCCTGTCCCAACGCGCGTTTCACCCTCTTCCTCAGGGGACGTATGCTGGGTAAGTATGGATCAGGGGTATAAATGCCCCGGACAATCACCTAATTATCACAAAAATATGTGCTAACCTCGTTATTTGGGTTGTGTACACCGGGCAACGTGTCCACCTCCAGGGCGTCACTTCCACCACATCACACTGATGGCTCTAGTAACCAATCGTCTATGTTTACATCAGTATTAGACCACCAATCGGGTGCAGTGTAGCTGTGATTCACTTCCGGCTGGCCGGGCCCATCATCCCATAAGGTACTCGAGTTACGTAAAAGAATTAAATCCAAAAAGGTGTATGTATATGCCTCGGCATCTCCGGCCGCCGCAGCAAGTCTAATCATCATGATTTGATTACAGTGTATGTCTATCGGGACATTTGCCTCCAGACAAAAGCCTTTCATTGGTTATGACGTGGTCATCCGGTACGTCAATAAGGCGTCTCCAATCTATGTCCAATCACCGGCCGGCCAGACACGTCAGTCCGCACAGCGTGTAAATAGTGCTAAACCGAGCATGCGTGGACATATTGCGGCGTCCCTGGTTACCATATTATACAAGGGAGGCTTAAGGCAAAAAATATATATACAGATATCTTAACGTCACCGGATACCACGGTCGACTCAATAATCATGATTAAATCAAAAATTTAAATATATCGGAGCAATTACCCTCAGTTGGAAGCGTCCCATTGGTTATAGCCTGGTAACACAGTACGCCAATAGGCATTTCACGTCCATAGCCATTCTCCGACCTACCGGACGCATCAGCCTGTATACCATGCAATTGGCATTAGAACTAAACATATGTACGGCAGTATAGGCATCCGGCAGCGTCCTTCATTACCATACTAACCATCATGACTCGATTGCCATACCCACCAGGACATTACTTGCGACTCGTCCCACCAAAAGTCAGACATTAAACTATCATGTCAACACTTAATCAACTCAGCCCGCTAGGAGAATACGGACAGCCTATAAGCCTTTTTTATTAATAGACCATATCAGTCCATATTTGGGCAGATGTCTGAAAAAATCCCGGTATGTACCAGGGTCACCACTTAGCCTCTAATGGATTTTTCATTTCCTTCACATATTCAGTCATTCAATGGCCCATAGGCCCTACGTCCTATATCATATTCCATTAGCTGTCTCTCTGGCTTAAACAAGGTCTATACTGAATGGTCCGGGTATCACCTATATAACATCCCTACCCCCAATAATCAATTCTGAATTTTTCACCATAAATTCTATTTAATTTCTCCATAATGTTTATTTAGCCAGAACCCATTCCAAAATTTGCCACAAGGCTTTATAGCATGGTAACCATGGGGACAGGAATCAATCCTCCACCCCACTGCGGCACCAAGCGTAACCAAACGCGTCAGACATCTAAGTTCCGACAAGGTTGGCCACCATGACGCCGCAATAAGGACGAGACACTCGTGATCCCAATGGTCCTGCGCTTAGCCAGTGATGAGGAGAGAAAAAAAAAAAAAAAAGGAAAGAAGGAGGACCAATTGAGGAAGATGTCTTCAATGCTGTATAAGAAAATCCATATTCAAAATCCGTGGGTCCAATGTCCTGAGGGTCCACCAAGATTACACACATACCATCATACACTTTAAAGTGAGTATCAACGTATTCCCAAACCCTAGGAGAAAGTACACAAAACAGTTAGTAAATCAAGCATCCACTATAGTAGTTATCCTTAGAGTCACAGATGCTGGAAGGTGAAAATCCAAGGCCATATATCCAAGATCCAAACACTATTGAATAAACACTGAACAGCTATATTAAAAAGGGTTAAAATTAAAATAAAATGAGATATTAAGACATATCTTGAAATCCTCGTTCAGCTTACAAGAAAGAACCAAAACCAAAGTGCTCATTAAGCCCCTTGGGTGCCACAGTGTCCAGTAAGTAGATCCATTTGCTTTCTAATCTACCCAAAATTATATTATGATCTCCCCTTCTAGGGTCATCCCTAATTTGATCTATCGCCTTGATTTTCAATGATACGGGATTAGAGTTGTGGAATTTTCTGTAATGCCTGGGGAGAGTTTTAAGATGTCCATTTTCCAAAGCAGTTTTGGATTTTTCTGTCACGCACATGTTCACGTGTGCGGATTTTAAGTTCTCTACTCGTAAGGCCAACGTAGAATTTACCACAACCACAAGTAGCCTGGTAGATTACATTTTTGGATGAGCATGTCAGATGTTGCCTGATGGTATACTCCCTTGGTTCTCTATTGCCCGTAAAGGTTTTAGACTTTACCATATTCAAACATCCTTTGCACATCCCACATGGGAAGAAGCCGGGAGAAAGAGGGGTTTTTAATGCATTTTTAAAGCCCTGATATGAGCTATGCACTAATAAGTCCCTAAGATTTTTCGATCTTCTTGCTGTAACCAAGGGGTGATCAGGCAGACACCTTTTCAAAATGGGATCCATCATCAACACTTGCCAGTGTCTGTCAAGGATCACCCGAAGATCTCTCCAATGGTTACTATATGTGGTGATAAGCCTAACCGGTTGTTCCACCTTGGTCGATTCACGGCTAGAATATAGTAGCTGTTCCCTCGAGGTATTCAAGGCTCTCCTATGCCCTTTTCGAACACATTTCTTGCTATAGCCTCTTTTTAGGAACCGATCAGTTAGATCCTCAGCTTGAATATGGAATTTCTCATTCGAAGAGCAAATTCGCTTAACTCTCAAAAACTGGGATGTAGGGATGCTTCTGATGGTTGATGGGTGATGGCATGATTGGGCATGGAGAAGGGTGTTTGTAGACGTTGGTTTTCTAAACACATCTGTACTAATGTCCCCATTTGGAGAGGCATGAATTTTGATGTCCAAGAATTCCACTGATCGACCGTATTTATATGTCAAGAAGATGTTCTTGTTGTTGGTATTGAGTCGATTCATGAATGAATCCAGCTGCTCCACTGTGCCCTCCCAGATGAACCAAATGTCATCTATGTACCTGATCCAGTTCTGGACCAGGCACACAGACTCATCTGGCTCTGTCTGGAAAATTTGCCGTTCCCATTCTCCCAGAAACAGGTTAGCATAAGAGGGGGCGCAGGCCGCCCCCATTGCTGTACCCTGAATCTGGAGGAAGATTTCATCCTTGAACATGAAGCAGTTACGCTGCAAGATGAAGTTGAGCAATGTTAATATAAGGTCCACCAGTCCTTGCTCCAAATTACTGGATTGTAAGAAAAATTCAACTGCCATCATCCCATCATGATGCCTAATGGAGGAATATAGGGCCTCCACGTCCGCTGTTACCATCAGAGCTCCATTCCCTATATTGAGATTATCAAGCCTTCTCAAAGCCGCAGTCGTATCCTTAATATGTGAAGGTAAAGTAAGGACTAGTGGCTGTAGATAGTATTCAATGAACTCACATACCCTCTCGCATAGCCCACCATTACCGGAGACTATGGGTCTTCCGGGAGGGTTATGTGAGTTCTTGTGCAGCTTCGGAAGTATATAGAACGTTGGCATCCGAGGATTAGCAACCAAAAGTGAATCTGAGAATTTCTTAGGGATGAATCCCATTTGAAAAGCTCTATCTAGAATTTCAAATAATTCTGCCCTATATTCCACAAGCGGGTTAAATGACAGTTTTCTGTAGTTGGCGGTATTTTTCAGTATTTTATACACCTGTGCCTCATACTGAGTATTAGGCCAAATAACCAGGTTCCCGCCTTTATCGGCGGGCTTAATTGTGACTCCGGGCAGCACTTGTAGTTCTTTTAGTGCCTTCCTTTCCGCATAATTGAGGTTAGAGGACTGGTGCTTATAAAGCTTCAAGTCCTCAATCTCTTTGCTGACCAATTTTACAAAAATGTCAACCGCAGGGCATGAGCTAAATGGAGGAAACTTTTTGGACCTTGGATATAGGTGTCCTGGAAAACTTCCAGCCTCCTGCACTGGTTCCTCTAAGGATTCAATATTAGATTCAACTCCTAAGGGTTCACTTACATAATCATCCATATGTCCAATGTCCCCCTCCATGGCCAAGGAGTTTAAAGCTGATATGGCTTCTTGTTCTTTTTTGGAGCTGTAAACTTCTCCTAAATTGGGTTGATAAAAGAAACGTTTGAGTAGAATCTTTCTTGCAAAAAGATGTAAATCCTTGACAGTGGTAAATTTATCAAGATTACTAGAGGGCGAAAATGACAATCCCCTCTCCAGTACCCTTATTTGGTAATCTGTTAATGAGTGTGTAGATAAATTAATTACCTTCAGTTGGTCATCACGGACGAAGCCTTCATGATGGTATATTTTTGGCTGGGTCCTATTTCTCTCCCACTGTCTAGTTCTCATGTGTCGTTTATCCCATGTCTCCACTTCGCTTAGGGAATTTTCTCCTTCGCTGGTGGAGGCAGCTGAAGAGATGGAGGAGTTCCTGAACTGTGTTTTTTCCTTTTGTTTCGGGATCTGCCATCTAAAGATCTTCTGGGACTCAAAGTCCGCCACATCCCGGTGGAATTTTTTCCCTTTCAGTTGGCTAATCTCCGCCTCCCATTTTTCGATATCCTTTTCCAACTCAGAGAAAAATTTACTAACCGCCATTTCTTCAATGTCCTTGGTTAAATTTTTTTGTAGTTCCTCCAACTCTAGATCAAGAGCCGCTAGAGATAGCGCATTTTTGTCCACAATAATCCGCATAAATTCATTTGAGCATGTAAGGGAAGCTTCAATCCATCTTTTCATCAGGTGCTCATCTTCTAAAGGGAATGTAGGGTAGATCTGGATTCTCAGACCCCTAGGCACTATTTTGGCTGATAGATAATTTTCCATGGAGGTTTTGGTCCACCACATTTTCATCTTTTTATGTGTCAAACTTTTGTATTTATTAAATCCTTCCTTGCCAGCTGAACGAGGATTATTAAAATCAATTGAGGACCCCTGCTGGAATATATTAGTAGCCTTGTTACGCCAGGAAACCTCCTTGGCTTTGAAATCCATAACTGGTCAATAGTGACCTTATTCTGTAATGAAACAGATGTACAATATTAGATCAAACAAAACAGCATAAGTTGGATAACCATTGCATCAATTTAGGCCAGAGAAACAAAACTGGTATAACTCCAATATAATTAAAATATTCAATTTTATTGCAAATTCATAAAATCAAGACATAATAAAGACAAACACAATATTCACATCAGTAAATCCTCAGTACAAGGTGGACCGGTATCATACATAAAAGGAATGTGATATAAGAAAAATTTCAACACATGTCAACATACATTTAGTAACAGTATTTTATCCTTAATCCATAGGGAAAGGGAAAGATATACTCAATTCATTACTGGGGTTTCAGCAATTAATCACCCTCAGAGATGGTATAATCCCTATAGGTGTTGACATCATGCAAAGAGGTATATGAAATATTTCAAAAACATATGTCAGCATACAGTTGGTAATAGTATGTAATGCCTATTTAGTAAGGGCAAAAATACACTCACACAATTACTGGGGTTTTAACAGTTAAACACCCTCACGGATGGTATAATCCCTGTGAGTAGAAAACCAACCATATACTGACCAGTAAGATAGATACCGCAACACCTGCCTGTCCCAACGCGCATTTCACCCTCTTCCTCAGGGGACGTATGCTGGATAAGTATGGATCAGGGGTATAAATGCCCCGGACAATCACCTAATTATCACAAAAATATGTGCTAACCTCGTTATTTGGGTTGTGTACACCGGGCAACGTGTCCGCCTCCAGGGCGTCACTTCCACCACATCACACTGATGGCTCTAGTAACCAATCGTCTATGTTTACATCAGTATTAGACCACCAATCGGGTGCAGTGTAGCTGTGATTCACTTCCGGCTGGCCGGGCCCATCATCCCATAAGGTACTCGAGTTACGTAAAAGAATTAAATCCAAAAAGGTGTATGTATATGCCTCGGCATCTCCGGCCGCCGCAGCAAGTCTAATCATCATGATTTGATTACAGTGTATGTCTATCGGGACATTTGCCTCCAGACAAAAGCCTTTCATTGGTTATGACGTGGTCATCCGGTACGTCAATAAGGCGTCTCCAATATATGTCCAATCACCGGCCGGCCAGACACGTCAGTCCGCACAGCGTGTAAATAGTGCTAAACCGAGCATGCGTGGACATATTGCGGCGTCCCTGGTTACCATATTATACAAGGGAGGCTTAAGGCAAAAAATATATATACAGATATCTTAACGTCACCGGATACCACGGTCGACTCAATAATCATGATTAAATCAAAAATGTAAATATATCGGAGCAATTACCCTCAGTTGGAAGCGTCCCATTGGTTATAGCCTGGTAACACAGTACGCCAATAGGCATTTCACGTCCATAGCCATTCTCCGACCTACCGGACGCATCAGCCTGTATACCATGCAATTGGCATTAGAACTAAACATATGTACGGCAGTATAGGCATCCGGCAGCGTCCTTCATTACCATACTAACCATCATGACTCGATTGCCATACCCACCAGGACATTACTTGCGACTCGTCCCACCAAAAGTCAGACATTAAACCATCATGTCAACACTTAATTAACTCAGCCCGCTAGGAGAATACGGACAGCCTATAAGCCTTTTTTATTAATAGACCATATCAGTCCATATTTGGGCAGATGTCTGAAAAAATCCCGGTATGTACCAGGGTCACCACTTAGCCTCTAATGGATTTTTCATTTCCTTCACATATTCAGTCATTCAATGGCCCATAGGCCCTACGTCCTATATCATATTCCATTATGTGGACAAAAATGCGCTATCTCTAGCGGCTCTTGATCTAGAGTTGGAGGAACTACAAAAAAATTTAACCAAGGACATTGAAGAAATGGCGGTTAGTAAATTTTTCTCTGAGTTGGAAAAGGATATCGAAAAATGGGAGGCGGAGATTAGCCAACTGAAAGGGAAAAAATTCCACCGGGATGTGGCGGACTTTGAGTCCCAGAAGATCTTTAGATGGCAGATCCCGAAACAAAAGGAAAAAACACAGTTCAGGAACTCCTCCATCTCTTCAGCTGCCTCCACCAGCGAAGGAGAAAATTCCCTAAGCGAAGTGGAGACATGGGATAAATGACACATGAGAACTAGACAGTGGGAGAGAAATAGGACCCAGCCAAAAATATACCATCATGAAGGCTTCGTCCGTGATGACCAACTGAAGGTAATTAATTTATCTACACACTCATTAACAGATTACCAAATAAGGGTACTGGAGAGGGGATTGTCATTTTCGCCCTCTAGTAATCTTGATAAATTTACCACTGTCAAGGATTTACATCTTTTTGCAAGAAAGATTCTACTCAAACGTTTCTTTTATCAACCCAATTTAGGAGAAGTTTACAGCTCCAAAAAAGAACAAGAAGCCATATCAGCTTTAAACTCCTTGGCCATGGAGGGGGACATTGGACATATGGATGATTATGTAAGTGAACCCTTAGGAGTTGAATCTAATATTGAATCCTTAGAGGAACCAGTGCAGGAGGCTGGAAGTTTTCCAGGACACCTATATCCAAGGTCCAAAAAGTTTCCTCCATTTAGCTCATGCCCTGCGGTTGACATTTTTGTAAAATTGGTCAGAAAAGAGATTGAGGACTTGAAGCTTTATAAGCACCAGTCCTCTAACCTCAATTATGCGGAAAGGAAGGCACTAAAAGAACTACAAGTGCTGCCCGGAGTCACAATTAAGCCCGCCGATAAAGGCGGGAACCTGGTTTTTTGGCCTAATACTCAGTATGAGGCACAGGTGTATAAAATACTCAAAAATACCGCCAACTACAGAAAACTGTCATTTAACCCGCTTGTGGAATATAGGGCAGAATTATTTGAAATTCTAGATAGAGCTTTTCAAATGGGATTTATCCCTAAGAAAATCTCAGATTCACTTTTGGTTGCTAATCCTCGGATGCCAACGTTCTATATACTTCCGAAGCTGCACAAGAACTCACATAACCCTCCCGGAAGACCCATAGTCTCCGGTAATGGTGGGCTATGCGAGAGGGTATGTGAGTTCATTGAATACTATCTACAGCCACTAGTCCTTACTTTACCTTCACATATTAAGGATACGACTGCGGCTTTGAGAAGGCTTGATAATCTCAATATAGGGAATGGAGCTCTGATGGTAACAGCGGACGTGGAGGCCCTATATTCCTCCATTAGGCATCATGATGGGATGATGGCAGTTGAATTTTTCTTACAATCCAGTAATTTGGAGCAAGGACTGGTGGACCTTATATTAACATTGCTCAACTTCATCTTGCAGCGTAACTGCTTCATGTTCAAGGATGAAATCTTCCTCCAGATTCAGGGTACAGCAATGGGGGCAGCCTGCGCCCCCTCTTATGCTAACCTGTTTCTGGGAGAATGGGAACGGCAAATTTTCCAGACAGAGCCAGATGAGTCTCTGTGCCTGGTCCAGAACTGGATCAGGTACATAGATGACATTTGGTTCATCTGGGAGGGCACAGTGGAGCAGCTGGATTCATTCATGAATCGACTCAATACCAACAACAAGAACATCTTCTTGACATATAAATACGGTCGATCAGTGGAATTCTTGGACATCAAAATTCATGCCTCTCCAAATGGGGACATTAGTACAGATGTGTTTAGAAAACCAACGTCTACAAACACCCTTCTCCATGCCCAATCATGCCATCACCCATCAACCATCAGAAGCATCCATACATCCCAGTTTTTGAGAGTTAAGCGAATTTGCTCTTCGAATGAGAAATTCCATATTCAAGCTGAGGATCTAACTGATCGGTTCCTAAAAAGAGGCTATAGCAAGAAATGTGTTCGAAAAGGGCATAGGAGAGCCTTGAATACCACGAGGGAACAGCTACTATATTCTAGCCGTGAATCGACCAAGGTGGAACAACTGGTTAGGCTTATCACCACATATAGTAACCATTGGAGAGATCTTCGGGTGATCCTTGACAGACACTGGCAAGTGTTGATGATGGATCCCATTTTGAAAAGGTGTCTGCCTGATCACCCCTTGGTTACAGCAAGAAGATCGAAAAATCTTAGGGACTTATTAGTGCATAGCTCATATCAGGGCTTTAAAAATGCATTAAAAACCCCTCTTTCTCCCGGCTTCTTCCCATGTGGGATGTGCAAAGGATGTTTGAATATGGTAAAGTCTAAAACCTTTACGGGCAATAGAGAACCAAGGGAGTATACCATCAGGCAACATCTGACATGCTCATCCAAAAATGTAGTCTACCAGGCTACTTGTGGTTGTGGTAAATTCTACGTTGGCCTTACGAGTAGAGAACTTAAAATCCGCACACGTGAACATGTGCGTGACATAGAAAAATCCAAAACTGCTTTGGAAAATGAACATCTTAAAACTCTCCCCAGGCATTACAGAAAATTCCACAACTCTAATCCCGTATCATTGAAAATCAAGGCGATAGATCAAATTAGGGATGACCCTAGAGGGGGAGATCATAATATAATTTTGGGTAGATTAGAAAGCAAATGGATCTACTTACTGGACACTGTGGCACCCAAGGGGCTTAATGAGCACTTTGGTTTTGGTTCTTTCTTGTAAGCTGAACGAGGATTTCAAGATATGTCTTAATATCTCATTTTATTTTAATTTTAACCCTTTTTAATATAGCTGTTCAGTGTTTATTCAATAGTGTTTGGATCTTGGATATATGGCCTTGGATTTTCACCTTCCAGCATCTGTGACTCTAAGGATAACTACTATAGTGGATGCTTGATTTACTAACTGTTTTGTGTACTTTCTCCTAGGGTTTGGGAATACGTTGATACTCACTTTAAAGTGTATGATGGTATGTGTGTAATCTTGGTGGACCCTCAGGACATTGGACCCACGGATTTTGAATATGGATTTTCTTATACAGCATTGAAGACATCTTCCTCAATTGGTCCTCCTTCTTTCCTTTTTTTTTTTTTTTCTCTCCTCATCACTGGCTAAGCGCAGGACCATTGGGATCACGAGTGTCTCGTCCTTATTGCGGCGTCATGGTGGCCAACCTTGTCGGAACTTAGATGTCTGACGCGTTTGGTTACGCTTGGTGCCACAGTGGGGTGGAGGATTGATTCCTGTCCCCATGGTTACCATGCTATAAAGCCTTGTGGCAAATTTTGGAATGGGTTCTGGTTAAATAAACATTATGGAGAAATTAAATAGAATTTATGGTGAAAAATTCAGAATTGATTATTGGGGGTAGGGATGTTATATAGGTGATACCCGGACCATTCAGTATAGACCTTGTTTAAGCCAGAGAGACAGCTAATGGAATATGATATAGGACGTAGGGCCTATGGGCCATTGAATGACTGAATATGTGAAGGAAATGAAAAATCCATTAGAGGCTAAGTGGTGACCCTGGTACATACCGGGATTTTTTCAGACATCTGCCCAAATATGGACTGATATGGTCTATTAATAAAAAAGGCTTATAGGCTCTCCGTATTCTCCTAGCGGGCTGAGTTGATTAAGTGTTGACATGATGGTTTAATGTCTGACTTTTGGTGGGACGAGTCGCAAGTAATGTCCTGGTGGGTATGGCAATCGAGTCATGATGGTTAGTATGGTAATGAAGGACGCTGCCGGATGCCTATACTGCCGTACATATGTTTAGTTCTAATGCCAATTGCATGGTATACAGGCTGATGCGTCCGGTAGGTCGGAGAATGGCTATGGACGTGAAATGCCTATTGGCGTACTGTGTTACCAGGCTATAACCAATGGGACGCTTCCAACTGAGGGTAATTGCTCCGATATATTTACATTTTTGATTTAATCATGATTATTGAGTCGACCGTGGTATCCGGTGACGTTAAGATATCTGTATATATATTTTTTGCCTTAAGCCTCCCTTGTATAATATGGTAACCAGGGACGCCGCAATATGTCCACGCATGCTCGGTTTAGCACTATTTACACGCTGTGCGGACTGACGTGTCTGGCCGGCCGGTGATTGGACATAGATTGGAGACGCCTTATTGACGTACCGGATGACCACGTCATAACCAATGAAAGGCTTTTGTCTGGAGGCAAATGTCCCGATAGACATACACTGTAATCAAATCATGATGATTAGACTTGCTGCGGCGGCCGGAGATGCCGAGGCATATACATACACCTTTTTGGATTTAATTCTTTTACGTAACTCGAGTACCTTATGGGATGATGGGCCCGGCCAGCCGGAAGTGAATCACAGCTACACTGCACCCGATTGGTGGTCTAATACTGATGTAAACATAGACGATTGGTTACTAGAGCCATCAGTGTGATGTGGTGGAAGTGACACCCTGGAGGCGGACACGTTGCCCGGTGTACACAACCCAAATAACGAGGTTAGCACATATTTTTGTGATAATTAGGTGATTGTCCGGGGCATTTATACCCCTGATCCATACTTACCCAGCATACGTCCCCTGAGGAAGAGGGTGAAACGCGCGTTGGGACAGGCAGGTGTTGCGGTATCTATCTTACTGGTCAGTATATGGTTGGTTTTCTACTCACAGGGATTATACCATCCGTGAGGGTGTTTAACTGTTAAAACCCCAGTAATTGTGTGAGTGTATTTTTGCCCTTACTAAATAGGCATTACATACTATTACCAACTGTATGCTGACATATGTTTTTGAAATATTTCATATACCTCTTTGCATGATGTCAACACCTATAGGGATTATACCATCTCTGAGGGTGATTAATTGCTGAAACCCCAGTAATGAATTGAGTATATCTTTCCCTTTCCCTATGGATTAAGGATAAAATACTGTTACTAAATGTATGTTGACATGTGTTGAAATTTTTCTTATATCACATTCCTTTTATGTATGATACTTATGTACTTAATTGTAGAACACTGGGTAAAACAGACACAGAAAAAGACTTGGGTGTATGGGTGGATGGTAAACTTCACTTTAGTGGACAGTGTCAGGCAGCTGCTGCCAGGGCTAATAAAATAATGGGATGTATTAAAAGAGGTATAAGTGTTCATGAAAAAAATATAGTTCTACCTCTGTACAAGTCACTAGTGCGACCGCACTTAGAATACCGTGTACAATTCTGGTCACCGATATATAAGAAGGACATAGCTGAACTGGAGAGGGTGCAGAGAAGAGCGACCAAGATTATTAGAGGAATAGGTGGGCTGCAATACCAAGACAGGTTATTAAACTTGGAGTTATTTAGTTTGGAAAAACGAAGGCTTAGGGGGGATCCAATCACAATGTATAAATATATGAGGGGACAGTACAGAGACCTTTCCAAAGATCTTTTTACACCTAGGCCTGCGACTGGAACACGGGGGCATCCGCTACGTCTTGAGGAAAGAAGGTTTAATCATAATCACAGACGAGGATTCTTTACTGTACGAGCAGTGAGACTATGGAACTCTCTGCCGCATGATGTTGTAATGAGTGATTCACTACTAACATTTAAGCGGAGCCTGGATGCCTTTCTTGAAAAATGTAATATTACCAGTTATGTATATTAGATTTTATGACAGGGTATTGATCCAGGGAACTAGTCTGATTGCCGGATGTGGAGTCAGGAAGGAAATTTTTTCCCCATTGAAACTTGTTTGCCACATTGGGGTTTTTTTTGCCTTCCTCTGGATCAACATGTTAGGCTACGGGTTGAACTAGATGGACTTAAGAGTCTCCCTTCAACCTTAAAAACTATGATACTATGATACTATGAACTTGATAGTTCCTTCAATTTCTCAATCCGTGACCCCATTTTTTCCCTTGTTTCTTCCAGACCCATTTGCACAAATCAGAGCCTAGTCTATTGAATTTTGTATAATTGTTCAAAATCACCTGTTTCTAATTTTCTACTGGCCACTTTTTGTACTTTTTGATAAACTCAAGCCAACACTTTTTTGGCAATATTGAAATTGAGGCTTCTTTGCCTTCTTTCGGGTCACCACTCTAGATTTGTCTAAAGTGCATCGCATGGTGCTTTCTTGGACATCTGTCATCTCACTATTATGTAGCATATGAGCCACCTCCACTGCCGCATTTGTCGCGCCAGAATTGATAGACTTTGTGATGAGCCAACTTGTTGACTCCAATATTTTCCTGGTCGTCTACCTTTTGGCTTTTATATGGATGGACAGACTTAATTTTGTGTTATTACAACTGTCATGGCACTCACATGATGTATTTTGGCAATTTTCTTGGCTGAGAGACCACAATCAATTAGATTAGTAGGAAGGTCTTTTATTTTAACTGGGGGAAACAAGTGGAATAAGAAAGGTTGTCCTAGTAGTGTATGTCTCTATCAGTTCTGCACATCGAAAGAATGAAATTCTTGCCCATTTTTCTTTTGCAAATAGCTCGAGCTGAGTGAGGTTGGATGGAGAGCGTTTGTGAACAGATGTTTTCAGCTCTTTCCACAGATTCTCGATTGGATTCAGGTCTGGACTTTGACTTGGCCATTCTAACACATGGATACATTTATTTGTGAACCATTCCATTGTAGATTTTGCTTTATGTTTGGGATTATTGTCTTGTTGGAAGACAAATCTCCATCACAGTCTCAGGTCTTTTGCATATTCCAACAGGTTTTCTTCAAGAATGGTCCTGTATTTGGCTCCATCCATCTACCCATCAATTTAAAGCATCTTCCCTGTCCCTGCTGAAGAAAAGCAGGTCCAAACCATAATGCTGCCACCACCATGTTTGACAATGGGGATGGTGTGTCCAGGGTGATGAGCTGTGTTACTTTTACGCCAAACATATCGTTTGGCATTGTGCCTAAATAGTTCGATTTTGGTTTCATCTGACCAGAGCACCTTCTTCCACATGTTTGGTCTGTGTCCCAGGTGGCTTGTGGCAAAGTTTAAGCAACAACCTTTTATGGATATCTTTGAGAAATGGCTTTCTCCTTGCCACTCTTCCATAAAGGCCAGATTTGTGCAGTGTATGACTGATTGTTGTCCTATGGACAGACTCTCCCACCTCAGCTGTAGATCTCTGCAGTTCATCCAGAGTGATCATGGGCCTCTTAGCTGCATCTCTAATCAGTATTCTACTTGTTTGATATGAAAGTTTGGATGGATGGCCAGGTCTTGGTAGATTTGCAGTGGTATGATACTCCTTCCATTTCAATATGATCTCTTTCACAGTGCTCCTTTTGATATTTAAAGTTTTGGAAAATCTTTTTGTAACCAAATCCGGCTTTAAACTTCTCCACAACAGTATCACGGACCTGCCTATTGTGTTCCTTGGTCTTCATGATGCTATCTGCGCTTCAAACAGAACACTGAGACTATCACAGAGCAGGTGCATTTATACGGAGACTTGATTACACACAGGTGGCTTATATTTATCATCATCAGTCATTTAGGACAACATTGGATCATTCAGAGATCCTCAATGAACTTCTGGATTGAGTTTGCTGCACTGAAAGTAAAGGGGCCGAATAATATTGCACGCCCGACTTTTCAGTTATTTATTTTTTAAAAAAGTTTAAAATATGCAATAAATTTCATTCAACTTCACAATTGTGACCCACTTGTTGTTGATTCTTCACCAAATTTTTATCTTTATGTTTGAAGCCTGAAATGTGGGAAAAGGTTGAAAAATTCAAGGAGACCAAATACTTTTCCAAGGCACTGTATGTACAATAATGGGGCCATATAATGCCAGGATGGGGTCCAAGTAATAACAGGATGGAGGCCATATAATACCAGGATGGGGACCATATAACATCAGAATGGAGCCATGTAATACCAGTATAGGGCCATGTAATACCAGTATGGAGGCCATATAATACCAGGATGAAGATCATATAATACCAGGATGGGACCATATACAAGGATAGGGACATATATACTTGGATGGGGGACAAAGATACAAGCATGGCATTGGAAAGCTGTTTGCTGAGGGAAAGAGGCTCTATCTGCCATCAGCCAGCTTTCCAATGCTCTGCTATACACTTTCTCTCAGCATTTAACTTTCCCATGCTCTGAGGAAAAGATGTATAGCTGAGCATAGAAAAGCTGGATGCTGAGGGAAACATGTATGGGAAAGCATGAGAAAGACGGGTGCTGAGTGAAGAATGCAAAAGCTGGGTGCTGAGGCAAAGATATATAGCAGAGTTTAGGAAGCTGGGTGCTGAGGTCAAGATGGATAGCAAAACATAGAAAAGCTGGGGGGAGGGGGACAGGTCCAAATTTTGCATCAGGGCCCATCGAACTCTAGTGGTTTGGCCCAGAATCCAAGGGTACTTTGTTTGGCAGCAGTGACACCTGGGTGCTCTCCCTGTAGATACAGTGTTGTGGCCATGGTGGCTGCCATAAACTGCTACATCTTAAAGAAAAGAGACCCACTACACAGCTTGCTGTCATGTGCTAGTGGGTTTTATATACTTTGGTCAAATTATGTTCATTTATGAGAAAAGTAGCTTAGCCACAGTAGATCAATGTATAATACTTGGATGTGCGGTCCATGAGTTTTTTCTACAGTAATAGTGTCGCGGGCGGAGGAGGGGATGCTGCGCTGCTGCTCGGTAGTGGCTCGAGCGGTGGGCCGGATACCGGGGACTCGAGCAGCGTTCCTCGTCCGTGAGTGAAAAGGGGGGGGGTTGGTGTGTGGTTTGGGGAGATATTGTCCGTGACGCCACCCACGGTTGTGGTGAAGTTGTGACACCACCGCTGGTCTGGACGGGGATCCCGGGAGCGATGACAGGGAGCAGCTTGGATGTTGGTTCTCCCCTTCGTGGGTAGGGGGTTGGTTGTCCCGGGGTCCCGGTGAAGGTTTTAGGGATGGCAGGCGGGTTACGGGGCCTGGTGAGGTGCAGGGTCGCGGGGCAGCGCTGTGCCGCACGGCACGGTGGTACTCACTCAGCCAGTAATTCACACAGAGTCTCTGGTCAAACAAACGGCTGGATGGACGGGTCCCACAGGACACAGCTGCGATTGTTCTCCTCCCGGCAGGTTGATGGTGACTGCCTTTCCCTGCACCTGTGTTGTGTTTACGGTTCCAATGGCTTCCCACCGGTAACCCGCTCCCCAGCTTGGATGGATGCTGAGGGAGCCCCTTTTGCCTGCAGGCTCTGGCCCTGGGAACTGTAGCCTTGGCGGTGACTGTGTTTCCCTCTACGGTGTGAGCTGTTGCCTTCAATCGGGTCTTGGCTGCTGGGAAACCCCGGAGGTTCCCTTCGCTGACGGATTTGACCGGTTTTACGGCGACTCCTAGCCTGGTCGGGGTCTGTAGGCCCTGCCGAATGGTGCTGGCTTCTCTTCACTCCCCGATCCGGTAGCGGCGGGCCACCGCCTGTCCCCGGTCTATACGGTTCACTCCAATCAGCCTCTCCTGCAGACGGTCACCACCGTCTACCAACCTTGCTGGGTGCCCGGGCCACACACCCGGACACGGTCAGTCTCCTCTCTTACCACTTCACTCTCTAAAACTGATCTCACTACTTTTCCCGCCTCCAGGACTGTGAACTCCTCAGTGGGCGGGACCAACCGCCTGGCCCACCCCCTGGTGTGGACATCAGCCCCTGGAGGAAGGCAACAAGGATTTGTGTTTGACTTCGGTGTGCCTAGCTGGTGTGTAGGGTGTGTTGGTGTAGTACCTGTGACGACCTGGCTTGTCCAGGGCGCCACATTCCCCCTTAGTAAAATGCAGACCGTCCGCGGGCTGCACGTCCATCACCGGTTTTATTTTCACAACTGAAAAAGAGTAAAAACGGTAAAACATGTAAAAACATTACAAACAGTTTCAACGGTACGGCTTCCGCTCTTCTCCCACCCAAACAACCTGGCCCTGATGCTGCCCCTAAGAAGCGGGCAGCACCCCTTAACCCCAGTCCAGCAGCAAGTTGCCCGAGCGGGTTCTGTCTCTTTCAGGGGACCCGCGTCCAAAGGGACCCCTGAACCCCCGGAGGATTGCCACCGGTTACGGTAGTGGCGGGCCTCGGCCATCCCTTTCCTCCAGGCCCATCCTCCCAAATCAGCCTCTCTGGAGGCGGCAACGGTGTCAAGCCAAAACACATTTTTATTTACATTCCACTAAGTTTGTGGTTGCCCTGCAAGTTCTCGGGCTTGTCCGTAAGCAGTTCCTTACGCAACGGTTGCAGACAGTCCCTACGGGGACAACAGTTGCCGGCAACGGCCGGTTCAATCACGGTTCAATCAGGTAAACTTCTTCGGTTGATTAATCTTCACTTATCATTCAAAAACTTTCAACTTGTTAACAACAACGGTGCTGATGGTCCCAACGGGGACAACTTTTTGGCGGGGGAACCGCCGACTTCACTTCAGATCCAGCTTACCGACCGGGGTAGAGGGCTGAGCGGGCGCTTGAAGTCCCTGGCCTACTCTCAGCCGGACACCCAGGGCATACCATCCCTTCTCCCCACAATGTCGGGTGTAATTGACGAGGTCACCGGGGAGCAGATTGCGGCTGGGATGGTCTTCCGGTAGGTGATCATTCACATCTCTCCGGGCCACGAAAACTTCGGCCTCCAGGCCCGGTTCATAAATGAAGCCATACCCCCTTCGGGTATCAAATCGCCGGACCTGTCCCTCGTATCTCGGGCCCCGCACCCGGAAGGTGGCTCTTCGGAGGCACTCCTTTTCTTCAATGGTGCGGGCCACCAGCTCCGCCTTCCTTCTTTCCCTCTCGGCAATCTCCAGGCCCAGCGGTGTCGGCTCCCTGTCCCAATACGGGGCTGCAGCGAGCCCCTGCGAACGGGTCGGGCCCCGCGAGACCTCCTGGACGCTGCCCACTACTGGCAATCTGGGTGGAAGGTCCCGCGGTGACTTGGCCTGAGGTGCTGCCTTGCAGCGGCGACCCGGTGCAACCTCAGCCGAGGTGTGGGGAACGGGCACAGGGATCCTCTCCCGCTGAACCTCCGCCTCTTCCTGTACGAGACGGGCTGCCGGGGCCGATGCGGGGTCAGGCACGATCAGCGGTGCCTCCGGTACAACTTCACCAACGGGCTCGGCCTTTGGCGTCTTCCACGGGTGCGGTGCTGCACGGTCACGGGCTTTGGCTGCAGATCGGTCCGCTTGGACGGACAGGCGGGGGTACCGCTACCGGTTGGGCGGGTAGCGGGCCTAGTGGCGGGGCGGTAACGACTAACGCGGATAGCGAGGGAGGCGGCAGGGTGAGCGGGCGCGAGCCGGGCCCCTCAGCCGCAGTGGCCGATCCTTCCGGAATACAGGGACGTGGGTCTCTTACCCGCTCCTCCAAATCCTCCTCCTCGCGTCTCCTTACAGCCGCCAACACCTCCGCCATGTCGGCCTCCCACTCCTCCAGGAGGAGCTGCATGCGGATCTGCAGCCTTTGTTGTAGCTGGGCGGTCCGGACCTCCACCCACGCCGCGGTCCTGGGCGCGGGGGCTACGGTGCTGCGGGACGGATGATGCATCACTGCGGCGGCCTCTTCCAGGAACAAAAAGATGGCCGCAGGGTCCTGGCGTCCCCGCTTTTATAGCCTCGGGCTACATGCGGCCAGACGCCATCTATTTCCGGCTCCTCCTCTACAGGAGCGGGGTTTTGGTATTCTCGCCTCCACTACTCGGGAAGACGCTCAAGCGGGGACTTTTTGCGCCCAAAATGGCGGCTTCTCCAAATTTTCAGCCGGACACCTCCGGCGGTCACAAGTCGCACCTCTACCAGACGGCAGAGCGGTAAGATCCTGTTCGTGACGCCAAGTTGTGGCGGGTGGAGGAGGGGATGCTGCGCTCACCCACTGCTCGGGTCCGGCTGCTGCTGCTGCTGCTCGGTGGTGGCTCGAGCGGTGGGCCGGATCCCGGGGACTCGAGCGGCGTTCCTCGCCCGTGAGTGAAAAGGGGGGGGCTGGTGTGTGGTTTGGGGAGATATTGTCTGTGACGCCACCCACGGTTGTGGTGAAGTTGTGACACCACCGCTGCTCTGGACGGGGATCCCGGGAGCGATGACAGGGAGCAGCTTGGATGTTGGTTCTCCCCTTCGTGGGTAGGGGGTTGGTTGTCCCGGGGCCCCGATGAGGGTTTTAGGGATGGCAGGCGGGTTACGGGGCCTGGTGAGGTGCAGGGTCGCGGGGGCAGCGCTGTGCCGCACGGCACGGTGGTACTCACTCAGCCAGTAATTCACACAAAGTCTCTGGTCAAACAAACGGCTGGATGGACGGGTCCCACAGGCGGCTGCGGTTGTTCTCCTCCTGGCAGGTTGATGGTGACTGCCTTTCCCTGCACCTGTGTTGTGTTTACGGTTCCAATGGCTTCCCACCGGTAACCCGCTCCCCAGCTTGGATGGATGCTGAGGAAGCCCCTTTTGCCCGCAGGCTCTGGCCCTGGGAACTGTAGCCTTGGCGGTGACTGTGTTTCCCTCTACGTTGTGAGCTGTTGCCTTCAATCGGGTCTTGACTGGTGGGAAACCCCGGAGGTTCCCTTCGCTGACGGATTTCACCAGTTTTACGGTGACTCCTAGCCTGGTCGGGGTCCGTAGGCCCTGCCAGATGGTGCTAGCTTCTCTTCATTCCCCGATCCGGTACCGACGGGCCACCGCCCATCCCCGGTCCGTACGGTTCACTCCAATCAGCCTCTCCTGCAGACGGTCACCACCGTCTGCCAACCTTGCTGTATGTGCTGGGGCCACACACCCGGACACGGTCAGGCTCCTCTACTGCCACTTCACTCTCCAAAACTGATCTGACTCCTTTTCCCGCCTCCAGGACTGTGAACTCCTTGGTGGGCAGGACCAACCGCCTGGCCCACCCCCTGGTGTGGACATCAGCCCCTGGAGGAAGGCAACAAGGATTTGTGTTTTACTTAGGTGTGCCTAGCCGGGGTGTGGTGTTACGAGGGGGACCCGGGGAAGCGTGCCAAGATGGAGAATGGACAGCTTCCGCCGGTCAAGGTCCACTGTGCAGTGTAAGGGACCGCTGCTATGGTGGGTGAAGAGTGAGCGGGTTGCTGCTAGCGATCGTCTGGAATGTCACAGACGATCTATGTACACCGGTCTGCCCTAACCCGTGAGGGTTGTATGGCAGGGATCACACGGCTCGGTGTACCTGTTGCACGGGGAAGCACAGAGGTGCCCATGCACGTGTGCCAGTGGAAGTCACGAGAATATGGCACGAGGGTAGCACAGAGGTGCCCACGCACGTGTGCTTTCAATAACCAGGTGAGTCCGGTGGAGACTCGAGGAGCTCACCTGGAACAGGAACACGGCCTGTCAAAGGAGCTACTGCCGGAGCAGCAAGGCAGGGACA
Organism: Anomaloglossus baeobatrachus; assembly: GCF_048569485.1. Lineage (NCBI taxonomy): Eukaryota > Metazoa > Chordata > Amphibia > Anura > Aromobatidae > Anomaloglossus > Anomaloglossus baeobatrachus. The sequence goes on along the minus strand of NC_134353.1, from coordinate 200,281,581 downwards.
CGGCCTGCAAACCAGGTGCTGCCTAAGCAGCAAGGGCCAAGCCCACAGAAGACGATAATGCCTGAGCAGTGGCGTGGCAGCACGCTGCCAGACATCCAAACATAGAAGGACAGTCGCGCGCCGCCATGATGGCAGGAGGAGCTTTTAAGGAGGTGTAGCTCCAGCCAAGGGCGGGCGCGAGGCGGAGATGACGGACTTGACCCAATCAGGATCCACGACATCCCAGCCTGGCCAGTCAGGATTCACCACGTCACCAGCCTTGTCATCAAGCCGTGTGACGTCAGTGGGCGAATCAGGATCCACCAAGCATAGCACATGCTCACCCTCCTGCCTCTGGGAAATAGAGGCGGGATCCTCGGTCTCATAATGTGTAGAGATAACGGGAGTCTCACTGCTTCCCTGAACAGCAAACCTCTGCACATTGCGCAACCTCACAGACCTTCGAGGCTGCTGAGCAGGAGGAGCTGCGGCAGGCAAGGAATGGGAGACCGCCTCATCTCTTGCAACAGGAGTACCACTAGGTGTCACCCTCGTGCTGCCTCTCTGAGGAGGTTTCTCCTGCAGTCTGGCAGACCTTCGGCGCTGCTGAGCAGGAGCGCTCGTGGCAGGCAAGGAGACTGTCTCATTCCTTGCCACGAGGTGTAACAGTGTGGGGTGTGTTTGTGTAGTATCTGTGACGACCTGGCTTGTCCAGGGCGCCCCAATTCAAATACTGTAATTATTTTATAATAACATGATTAGAATAAAACAAATTCAAATACAAGAACGTTTCAGCACAGAGAAAAGCAGCAGCACATGGAATGATCTGCAATGTGTAGAATATCTGTCACGGAGCATAATATGCGTACCATGATCTGGAATGGCAAAAATCAAGTGACATGCTGGGCGCTTGCATAAGATCAATCACAGTGCAGGCAAAGTGTTCCTACCAAAGAGTATTGTGTAATGCATAAGCCCTAAGCTTAACAGTATGAAAGACAAATTGTTTGAAATGCATTACAAAAGTGTGGGAAAGTGCTGGGAAACATAAATCACATAAACACAGCATAAATCTCTGTGAATTCAGCATGTTCCTACTAAACATGGATGGTATATTGCACAAGATCCAAGCCTCACAGCACCCAGTATAAATTAAAAGGAACTTTTCATGTCCGATAATGCTAGTAACCTGTAGATATAGGGTTAATCTACAGGTGAATAGGTTTACGGTGGTGCCCAGCAACTGTACTGTAAGTTATAAACAACATATACATGGCTTGATTCGGTAATCACTGGGGGAAACACAACCTGGAGTTCCCACAGGGGGGGGTGCCTACTTCAAAGAGCATTTTGAACAAAGAGGGAAGAAGAGATATGGCACCAAAATTAATTGCAAAAGTATTAAATTTTATTCACATAAAATAGATGAAGATACAACTTTTTTTCATAAGAATAAATAGTACAGTATCAAATTAGAACACAAATTGGAAAGAATGAGGCAACCCAGGGATGAGGATGCAAGTATAGGTAGAACACAAAAATGGGGGGGGGGGGGGGGAGGGGTATGAAGTCCTACTCATTGCCAGTAACGAAACCCTGGGGGGGTGGTATATAACTGGAGTGTATTGGTCCAAAAATTGGACCCCAGCCCCCCAAGGTAGTAAAAAGACCAAATGACCCTCCACAGGGGATGTATGGTCAAAGATTGAAGTGCATGACCAAAAAACAGGTAGGCAAAGGTGGTTAGAAAAAGTATAAAGAAATAATCTCCACCAGAGTAGTCGTGGGGCAATAAAGAGGAGGCTGAAGTGTTGTGTGTAATAAATTCTAGTCGTGAAGCCGAGAGGTGCCAGTTAGCACAGAAACGGCTAATAAAAATTACACAATACACACACACAATCAGGTCCTTTATGCCCGGGCTAGTCGTGGAGCTGGAGAGGAAGGGAAATGCACACACACAATCAGAGCATAAATGCCCTGACTAGTCGTGGAGGTGGAGAAGAAGGGAAGGAATGTGAAAGGTCCCGTAAAAGGGCGCAGAGAAGGCAGATAAAAACAGTTAGAGGAGTGTGCAGCCCAGCTCAAGAAGTGGACTAGTCATGTGGCAGAGAGAGGAAGCAAGTGGATACAAAGCAGGGAGAGTAAACGTGGGGCCGGGCGGTGCAGTACAGCACAATGACGGCCAGAGTCAAAGAGGGAGGGAGAGGAAAAGCGAGTCTCTAGACCCACAATAGTTATGTGAGTCAGAGGGGAGTAGGAAAGAGGAAAAGTGAGACAAATGAAGACTACCTGTGCAAGTGGAGGGGGGTCGCGGCAGGAGGACGAACCCAACAGCTGTTTCGCCTAAGCGCTTTTTCGAGGGAAGTGGAGAAGAGAGTGGGGCTGGCCGCTATATACAGGGGCAGCACAGTTGTTTTCAATCAAATAAAGATGGTGTCCGAAGGATGCGCATGCGCCGGAAGTCGAGGCCAGCGGGCGGAGCGAGCCGAGACCGCCGAGGGTAGTGCGCATGCGCGGGAGAACGGACGTCTCCATGACTCCCACGCATGCGCACAAGATGGCCGCGGCCAAGCAACGCCGCGTCAGCAGTCAACGGACCGGCAGATGCGCAGGGACACCAAGTATGAGTGGAACAATGAAAAGGTAACAGGACAAAAATATTAGTAACATTTGGAATCGGTAATGCAAAACAATACATAGGGGAATGAACGGCATAATAAATGGACAGCATGGACACATCAGGAGACGAGGCGTCAACAGGGTATGTGAACTGGTGGTTATAAGATGCCGGTATACTTCAATCCAGACAGACCATGCCAAAGGACCTGATTGTGTGTGTGTATTGTGTAATTTTTATTAGCCGTTTCTGTGCTAACTGGCACCTCTCGGCTTCACGACTAGAATTTATTACACACAACACTTCAGCCTCCTCTTTATTGCCCCACGACTACTCTGGTGGAGATTATTTCTTTATACTTTTTCTAACCACCTTTGCCTACCTGTTTTTTGGTCATGCACTTCAATCTTTGACCATACATCCCCTGTGGAGGGTCATTTGGTCTTTTTACTACCTTGGGGGGCTGGGGTCCAATTTTTGGACCAATACACTCCAGTTATATACCACCCCCCCAGGGTTTCGTCACTGGCAATGAGTAGGACTTCATACCCCTCCCCCCCCCCCCCCATTTTTGTGTTCTACCTATACTTGCATCCTCATCCCTGGGTTGCCTCATTCTTTCCAATTTGTGTTCTAATTTGATACTGTACTATTTATTCTTATGAAAAAAAGTTGTATCTTCATCTATTTTATGTGAATAAAATTTAATACTTTTGCAATTAATTTTGGTGCCATATCTCTTCTTCCCTCTTTGTTCAAAATGCTCTTTGAAGTAGGCACCCCCCCCTGTGGGAACTCCAGGTTGTGTTTCCCCCAGTGATTACCGAATCAAGCCATGTATATGTTGTTTATAATTTGCTTCTTTTCTGTGTGTTCCACAGCTCCCTTTATGGCTAACATGAATTTCAGAGCACGCGACCAGGCGTGGCTCACCCATTTGAATGAGGTCACAAAAGGATGCGGTAGCACAGCCCCCAATCCTAACACCATTGACGGGGGACCCCCTGAGGACCAGTCTTTGCGGACCCTCATGCACAAATACAAGGATCTCTACAAAAAAAGAACACGCATATGGTGGAACCGGGCCTTCCTTACAAAATATTTGGAGAGCGGTTGGATACCTCGCGGCCTGCGAGTTCAGGTTTTTCCCTCCTTCCCAGTACCAGAGGGGGACTTTAAGTCCACTTGGGAAGGTCATTTACATGCATGCTCTGTGAATCTCTTGGAACTTTTGTCCAAACAGAACACATCCACGCTTGACCATATGGAGAGCGAGCTCGAGACACTGGAGGCCTCCATTCAGAGCCTCTGTACTCCCGAGGCTTTGGCTAAATTTTATGATGAGGTGGGCCTGGACGCCCAGAAATGGGAGAAGGAGGTCTGCGACTTTAAATCTAAAAAATTCCAGCGTGACGCCACTGATTACCATACAAATAATGTATATAGGTGGAGTCATCGCTTTTCAAGGGGCAGGAGTTCATCCAGGCAGAGTCGTCCCTCTAGGTCCCGATCCACCTCGCTGTTCTCAAGTTCTTCAGCTGATGAAATGCCTCCAGCTCCATCTGACAAGACACTTCAATTACCGTACAATGGTGGTGTAACGACTCGCAGTCGAGGAAGGGAGCCACGAGTTCCACAGAAATCGGTGGCCGAGGCTAACACCTCCAAACATAAATTGCAGGTAATTAATTTGTCAACGCGTGTCTTCTCAGATGTTGAGCTTGAGGTATTATCTATGGGTCTGAATTTCTGTCCCACGAATTCTTTTAATCTATTTTCAGCTTTGAAAGACACAAATCTTTTTGCTAGAAAAATCCTTTTCAAAAGGCTGTACTCTCGGAAACAATCATTCAGCGAGTTGGATCCGACCGAGAGGAATGCTCTGCAGGATCTCCAAGACCTTCTGGACGAGCAGAATCCCAATACTGGTAGGTCTCCTGATTTTCTCAAACCCAGGTCGACGAGGTTCCCCCCCTTGTCCCTCTGCCCAGCAATTGACATCTTCACTAGGCTTGTAACCGAAGATTTTAAACAACTTTCTACTGTACGCCGTTATGATAATCTTACTCACCATCAAAGATTGGCTATTAAACGGTTGCAGCTGTGTGATGATGTCGTTGTTAAGGCGGCGGACAAGGGGGGCAACATCGTCGTCTGGCCTGTTGATAAATATGAGAAAGAGGCCTACCGGCAACTTCGCGATAAATCCACCTATACACGTCTTTCATGTAGTCCAATGACCTCCTTCTCCTTGGAGCTTAGGAAAATACTTTCTAGGGCCCACAACCGGGGAACTATTGACGAGAAGATGTTCGAGGGCCTGCTCACTGGCTGTCCTCGCGTTCCCACTTTTTACCTTTTACCCAAAATCCACAAAGATGCCCTCAACCCCCCAGGACGCCCGATAGTGTCAGGCATAGGAGGGGTTTGTGAACCCATTTGTAAGTTTATTGATTTTTATTTAAAACCTCTAGTTGAGTGTCTCCCCTCCTATGTCAAAGACACTACGGACGTCCTGCGGCATCTTGATGGCATCTTTGTGGATGATAGTATGCTCCTGGTCAGTGCCGACGTGGAGTCTCTCTACACCTGCATCGGACATAAGGACGGTCTGGAGGCTGCCCGCTTCTACCTCTCAACCTCCGGTCTCGATGGCACCTTGGTGGACCTTTTGCTCGAGTTGCTTGACTTTGCCCTGACCCATAATTTTTTTGTTTTTAAAGATGTATTCTATCTGCAGCAGCGGGGCACTGCGATGGGCGCGGCCTGCGCGCCGGCCTACGCCAACCTCTTCCTGGGTTTCTGGGAGAGGTTGGTGTTTGGCGACGGTTTCCCGCAGGCTAGCGCCCATGTGCAGTGCTGGCTGCGTTATATTGATGATATCTTTATTTTGTGGCAGGGCACCGTCGAGCAACTCGAGTCTTTCATGTGTGGCCTTAACAGGAATTCCTTTAACATCAAGTTAACTTATAGGTATAGTCGGACAAACTTGGATTTTTTGGATATTGGAATTTCGGTGGATCCTCAGGGGGGCATTCAGACGGACGTTTTCCGCAAGGACACGTCCGTCAATGCTCTTCTTTTGGCATCCTCCGGCCACACTCCCTCCACCATACGTGCCATCCCGACCGGACAGTTTTTGAGGATGAAGCGGGTGTGCTCTACTACTTCCAACTTCGAATCCCAGTCGTCCGATCTCCGATGCAGGTTTAGGGAGCGGGGGTACAGCAACAGATGTATAAAAAGAGGTTACCTCCGCGCCAAAAACACCTCGAGGGACCAGTTGCTTTGTTACCGACCACGTCGGCCGACCATGGATACTCACATCAGGTTTATTGGTACTTATAACCATCAGTGGGACGCAATGAGGGGGATTCTCGATAGGCATTGGCCTGTCCTGCTTACGGACCCTACTTTGGCCGATGTCCTGCCCTCGAGACCCCTCATGACAGCCAGGAGGGCAAGGAACCTCGGGGATCTTCTCGTTAATAGCCATTACATCCCCCCCCGCCTCAATCCATTTGGCTCTGGTGGCCCGATTCGTGGTTGCTACCCATGTGGCCACTGCGTGGCATGCCCCAACATCTTACGGATTTCTTCCTTTGCTTGTTCCAAGGGGAAGAGAACCTACTCCATTGACGAACGTATCACGTGTGCCTCCACACACGTGGTATACTATGCGACCTGCCCGTGCTCCCTAATCTACATCGGTCTCACCTCACGCGAGTTGCGCGTGAGAGTTAGGGAGCACGTCAGGGATATAACTGCCGCTATCTCCGTGGAGGATGTCTCTCTTCTCAAAACCCTTCCCCGCCACTTCCGTAAATTCCACGGTTGTGACGCAAGGCTCCTGAGTGTACGTGGCATAGACATTATCCACGCGGGTATCCGGGGAGGCAATCTACGGAAGACTCTCGCTCAGCGGGAGTCGAAGTGGATTGTCTCCCTTGATACCTTGGTCCCCAACGGTCTCAACGAGACCGTTAGTTATTCCCCATTTTTGTAGAGATCCCGCCCCCTCCACCTTTGGCATTTGGTGTCTCCCTTCGGACCCCTTTTTTTTATATGGTCCTTTGGCCCCCTTACCGGTTCATATTTGGATATGGACCACTTTTTTGTGCTTTGGTCCGCATGCGGGACCCCTAGGGGGTACCACTTAAATGAACACAAAATGTTTTTACATTGTTTTTAATCTCTTGTTGTTTTGTATTTTTATTTATTTTGTTTCTTTTATCTCTGTGTTTGGTTTCCTTATATAGGTTTCAGTTTTGTGGGGATTTCCATTTCCTTTATTTCTTCTTTATTCCCCTTCCATCGGTGGATAACTTGGATGGCATGGTCTGTCTGGATTGAAGTATACCGGCATCTTATAACCACCAGTTCACATACCCTGTTGACGCCTCGTCTCCTGATGTGTCCATGCTGTCCATTTATTATGCCGTTCATTCCCCTATGTATTGTTTTGCATTACCGATTCCAAATGTTACTAATATTTTTGTCCTGTTACCTTTTCATTGTTCCACTCATACTTGGTGTCCCTGCGCATCTGCCGGTCCGTTGACTGCTGACGCGGCGTTGCTTGGCCGCGGCCGTCTTGTGCGCATGCGTGGGAGTCATGGAGACGTCCGTTCTCCCGCGCATGCGCACTACCCTCGGCGGTCTCGGCTCGCTCCGCCCGCTGGCCTCGACTTCCGGCGCATGCGCATCCTTCGGACACCATCTTTATTTGATTGAAAACAACTGTGCTGCCCCTGTATATAGCGGCCAGCCCCACTCTCTTCTCCACTTCCCTCGAAAAAGCGCTTAGGCGAAACAGCTGTTGGGTTCGTCCTCCTGCCGCGACCCCCCTCCACTTGCACAGGTAGTCTTCATTTGTCTCACTTTTCCTCTTTCCTACTCCCCTCTGACTCACATAACTATTGTGGGTCTAGAGACTCGCTTTTCCTCTCCCTCCCTCTTTGACTCTGGCCGTCATTGTGCTGTACTGCACCGCCCGGCCCCACGTTTACTCTCCCTGCTTTGTATCCACTTGCTTCCTCTCTCTGCCACATGACTAGTCCACTTCTTGAGCTGGGCTGCACACTCCTCTAACTGTTTTTATCTGCCTTCTCTGCGCCCTTTTACGGGACCTTTCACATTCCTTCCCTTCTTCTCCACCTCCACGACTAGTCAGGGCATTTATGCTCTGATTGTGTGTGTGCATTTCCCTTCCTCTCCAGCTCCACGACTAGCCCGGGCATAAAGGACCTGATTGTGTGTGTGTATTGTGTAATTTTTATTAGCCGTTTCTGTGCTAACTGGCACCTCTCGGCTTCACGACTAGAATTTATTACACACAACACTTCAGCCTCCTCTTTATTGCCCCACGACTACTCTGGTGGAGATTATTTCTTTATACTTTTTCTAACCACCTTTGCCTACCTGTTTTTTGGTCATGCACTTCAATCTTTGACCATACATCCCCTGTGGAGGGTCATTTGGTCTTTTTACTACCTTGGGGGGCTGGGGTCCAATTTTTGGACCAATACACTCCAGTTATATACCACCCCCCCAGGGTTTCGTTACTGGCAATGAGTAGGACTTCATACCCCTCCCCCCCCCCCATTTTTGTGTTCTACCTATACTTGCATCCTCATCCCTGGGTTGCCTCATTCTTTCCAATTTGTGTTCTAATTTGATACTGTACTATTTATTCTTATGAAAAAAAGTTGTATCTTCATCTATTTTATGTGAATAAAATTTAATACTTTTGCAATTAATTTTGGTGCCATATCTCTTCTTCCCTCTTTGTTCAAACTGTACTGTAAGTGTAGCACCCTGGAGAAAATTAACTTTTTTTCTCCCTAAAGCTGCCGGCTTTCAGTCATGCAAACGTGCTGGAGAGGATTCAGTCACCACTCACAGCACTAGGAGCAGGGGCTATAAGCTGACTGAAAGCCGTCTCTGTACTGATGCACTGTAGATGTCAGTAAGTGCCAGGTCATGATTTAAGTCAATATCCACAATATAGCGAGCAATGACTGTAGCCAAGCTGACACAACTCCATGAGTGAAAGTAGGCGGCATCCAGATAAAGAGAAAAAAAGTTAATTTTCCCCTGGCTGCAGAATTTTTTGTATGGCTACAGGTTAATAAAGTTATCAAACCTGACAGATTCCATGTCAAAGTAATACTATGACACATGTACTTTTACCAAATTCAAGCTGCAGCCATCACACATTTCACTTCACGCTTTGTTGAGGGAACCATTATTAAGACCTCCTTCACAGGTCCGCATAAGACACACATGAGTCCATGGTGTAGGTGCGTATATGTGTCGGTGTGTGTGTTCTCCGTGTGCTGTTTGTGTGATAGCCATGTGACATTCGGATAGCACATGGACAGCATGATTTTGCATAATTCCCTGTCTCCGGCGCTGCTGTCTTCTGCACTGCTATTACTTCCAGGTCCGCAGTCAGCGCAGTGAATATGCAAAGAGCATGAGTGGGCCCAGAAGCAACAGCAGCGCTGGCGACAGCACCGCCGGAGACAGGTAAATATAAAAATTCTTTATTTTTATGTGACCTGTGTGTTCTCCCGTACATGTTACACTGATGCCACACGGATTACATCAGTGTGCGGTCCGGGTGACACCTGTGCTGCCAGAGAAAAACCGACATCTCTCCATGTGGAGCACACAGACACACATGTGCTCCACACAGACCATGTGAAAACACAGACGTGGGGATTGAAGCAACCTCCCACTAACTCACATCTGCAGTTTAATCTATGCATATGTGACGCCCTGGGCAAGCCAGGGGTCACAGGTCACAACATCACATGCACCCCACATTCCCGGCAGGTACACCAAGGCTAACCTAAAATCCTTGTTGCCTTCCTCCAGGGGCTGATGTCCACACCAGGGGGTGGGCCAGGCGGTTGGCTCCGCCTACCAAGGAGTTCACAGCCCTGGAGGCGGGAAAACCAGGCAGTTGAGCTCAGGCAGAGCTTGAGTGAGAAGCGAGAACAGTTTAGAGGAGTGAAGTAGAAGGAAGTGGTAAAGGAGGACAGTGCGAGTAGAGACAGTGCAAAGGAACAGTTAAGAAAGCCTGAAGTTGGTCCGGGTGTGTGCCCCGGACTGAGACAGCAAGGTCAGCAAACGGCGGTGACTGTCTGCAGAGGGACTGCTTGGAGGTTGCTGGAAGGACCGCGGATGGGTGGTGACCCGGCGGTACCGGAGCAGTATACGAAGAACAGTCAGCACCAGGGCAGGGGCCTTTCGGATCCCGGCAAGGCTAGGAGTCGCCATAATTTGCCAAATCCGTCAGTGAAGGGGACCTCTGTCTCCTAACAACCAAGTCCCTATTGAAGGCAACAGTCCGACCGTTAAGGGGAGACACCGCCACCGCCAAGGCACCAGTTTCCCAGGGCCAGCGCCTGCGGGCAAGAGAGGGGCTCCTCCGGCTCATGTCCAGGTCGGGGAGTGGGTAACCGGTAGGAACCCATCGCTACCAAAAAGACTTTACATAGGTGCAGGGAAGAGACTGTCACCGCCAACTGCAGGGAACATCAGCACCGTAACCGTCCGAGGGACCCGTCCAACCAGCCGTTTGTTTACCGAGAACTGTGTCGTGTTTACTGGCTGAGTGAGTACCTCCGTGCCGTGCGGCACAGCGCTGCCCCTGCGCCCCTGCACCTCCACAGGCCCCATACCCGCCTGTCCACCATACCAACCCCATCACTGGGCCCCGGGACCACCAAACCCCCTACCCACGGAGGTGCAAATCAACACCTGGCTGCTCCATACCATCACTCCCGGGCTCCCCAGACAGAGCAACGGTGGTGTCCACTTAATCACCACAACCGTGGGTGGCGTCACGGACAATAAACTATCCCAACAACCAATCCCCTTTCACTCATGGGCGAGGAGCGCCGCTCGAGTCCCCGGGATCCGGCCCATCGCTCGAGCCACCGAGCAGCAGCAGGCCGCAGCAGCCGCGGCAGCCGGACACGAGCAGTGGGAGAGCGTGGCGTCCCCTCCTCCGCCCGCGACACATATCCTACCTTTAGTTATATTTGTAGGCTCTATATACTGGCAAATTTATGCAAAATGAATACTACATATGAAACCGTTATTGAAACATTGCAGTTGAGTTCTTGCCCTGATTTCTGCTTGTTTTTTTCAAATCCCTCATTTCAAGGCCATCTTTAGCAGAATCAGCCTGCACACAGAACATTGGACTCTAATGTCAATAGGAGTTAGGGCTATCTCAAAAGGAACAAAATAACAAAATGTCTGAGCTGTACAAATTAGTCAGTATTCATATACTGAAAAGACTCAGAAGGTTATTTATCAATATTTTTTTTATCATTAATGCCCAAGTATAATGAAGATCAATTATAGGGGTTGTTCTAGTTTGAGATGAAAAACCTGCAATCCCTCTATTCTATGTCACTGCAGACTTTCGCAGTGTGTACACTGCACACTGTCAAGATTCTTCAGTGTCACAAGAGAGAGCAGTGATGTGATCGCAAGTATGTAATTTGCATACATGCGGTCACGTGCCAACTTGATGTGCACTGCTCAGCCTTGCTCAATTCATTTGTATTGGGGGAGCCCACGCACATCTAGTTGGAATGTCTCCGGAAGTTTGGAAATCACATAACCTGCGGTAATATAACCGCCCAGTCTCACCACCGGCATCAGTATACAATGTGAGATCTGCGAGGATTCAGAAGTTTGCAGTCATTTAAAGTGACCATAGACTTTCATCCTAAAGCTGGATAACTCTTTTAACTGTCATTCATCCATGAGCTAACGACTCCCCACACACATGCATGCTCAATTCGGCCAATCATGCATGTGTTGTTAATAAAAAGAGGTAAGTAAGGCTGCTTTCACACTATGTTTTTTTAAGATGCGTCCTGAACGTTTTTTTAACGCAAAAATGGATCCAATGCAAATACGCTTTCATTTCAATGCATTTGCAATGGACTCGCGTCAACATGCGTTCACCTGTGTCATAGTGAGGATTCAGCGACTTGCAGTTTTTAATATTTTTCAAAAACGCTACTTGTAGCATTTTTGAGCTGCGTCCAAATACTGCAAATTGCTGGATCCTGATTATACTGCATGCAAATGCATGTGAACGCTGGCATGCTGATAGACAGGATCCTGCTTGCTCTACTGAGCATGCCCAGAAACCAGCCTCGGGTGATCAGTCTCTCGCTCCCCCTCCCTCTCTCCCCCTCCCTCTCTGTCTCTCTCCCCCTCCCTCTCTGTCTCTCCCCCCTCCCTCTCTCCCCCTTCCTCTCCCTCTCCTCTCTCGCCCCCGCCTGAGAGCTGCAGACACTCGTAACCAAGGTAAATATTGGGTAACCAAGGAAAGCGCTTCTCTTAGTTACCCGATGTTTACGTTGGTTACATGTGCAGGGAGCAGGCAGCCCGGCTCCTAGCAGCTGCGGACGCTTGTAACCAAGGTAAATATTGGGTATCCAAGCAAGTTACCCAATGTTTACCTTGGTTACGAGCCTCAGCAGCTGTCAGATGCCGGCTCCCAGTCTATCACATTCAGTTCCACTGACTCCCGATCACATGATTCCAACGCCCGCCCATAAACTTAAAGTGACAGGATCCTGCAAAATAACATATGCGTTTGCATGCGTTTTTTTTGCTGTAAAAGCAGGATCCACTTTTACAGCAAAAAAACGTTCATGACGCATGTTAAAAAAACGTAGTGTGAAAGCAGCATAAGCTGCTGCTAGATACCTCTGGTGGTGGCATATTTGTCCTGTTGGGTTTGGAAGCTGAAATTCGATAACACTGATCCTTTGCGTCCTGAACATCATCTGTGAGGAAGAGTAAGGAGACCCTCACACATTACACGGACAAGTGTACGTATATAGGCACCATACATTTCTAACTCATTGTTATTCTACAGTTCATGACAAAATGTAAAGCACAACAAGCTGAACATCTCTCCTCAATTATTACATGTAGTCCATCTCTTGCAGATCTAGCTATATGTGTGCAAAACAAAGTCTACCTTCATTTCTGATACAGCAAGTAGATGCCTGTCAGCAGGGCCGTATTTACCATTAGGCACCCGTGGTCCGGTGCCTAGGGCGGCAGATTGTGAGGGGCGGCACCTTCTGGCAGCAAAAAAAAAAAAAAAAAAAAAAAAATTTTTTTTTTTTTTTTTTTTTTTTTTTACATTTTTTTTTTTTTTTTGTGGCCGCTGAGCACAGGGAGCTGATTGACCCCGGAACTGCCGGCGCCTGCACTTCCGGGGTCACAGGCGCGCGCCAATCAGCTCCTTCCTCTGTGCTGCGTCCACTGCTGTGTGGACGTCACATGCAGAGCTCACAGCAGGACGCAGCGGAGGACGCCGTGATGGAAGCCGGTGTCAGAAGAGGATACTCACGTGAGCCAGGAAGATGGCGGCGGGCACTGGAGCAGGTAAGTGGATTCATAAGGAGCGTGGGAGTGTCTCTAATGCAGACCAGAGATCTGCGCATGCGGGGGGGGGAGGCGGCAAAGGCAGATACTGGAGGGAGGCAGAGGCTGAGACTGGGGGGAGGCTGGAGGGAGGCAGAGGCTGAGACTGGGGGGAGGCTGGAGGGAGGCAGAGGCTGAGACTGGGGGGAGGCTGGAGGGAGGCAGAGGCTGAGACTGGAGGGAGGCAGTGGCTGAGACTGGGGGGAGGCTGGAGGGAGGCAGAGGCTGAGACTGGAGAGAGGCAGAGGCTGAGGCTGGAGGGAGGCAGAGGCTGAGACTGGAGGGAGGCAGAGGCTGAGACTGTGGGGAGGCTGGAGGGAGGCAGAGGCTGAGACTGGGGGAGGCTGGAGGGAGGCAGAGGCAGAGACTGGGGGGGGGGGCTGGAGGGAGGCAGAGGCAGAGACTGGGGGGGGGGCTGGAGGGAGGCAGAGGCAGAGACTGGGGGGAGGCTGGAGAGAGGCAGAGGCTGAGACTGGGGGGAGGCTGGAGAGAGGCAGAGGCTGAGACTGGGGGGAGGCTGGAGGGAGACAGAGGCAGAGACTGGGGGGAGGCTGGAGGGAGGCAGAGTCATAGACTGGGGGCAGGCTGGAGGGAGGCAGAGGCAGAGACTGGGGGGAGGCTGGAGGGAGGCAGAGGCTGAGACTGGAGGGAGGCTGAGACTGGGGGGAGGCTGGAGGGAGACTGAGGCTGAGACTGGGGGGAGGCTGGAGGGAGGCTGAGGCTGAGACTGGAGGGAGGCTGAGGCTGAGACTGGGGGGAGGCTGGAGGGAGGCAGAGACTGGGGGGAGGCTGGAGGGAGGCAGAGACTGGGGGGAGGCTGGAGGGAGGCTGAGGCTGAGACTGGAGGGAGGCAGAGGCTGAGACTGGAGAGAGGCAGAGGCTGAGACTGGAGGGAGGCTGGAGGGAGGCAGAGGCTGAGACTGGAGAGAGGCAGAGGCTGAGACTGGGGGGAGGTTGGAGGGAGGCAGAGGCTGAGACTGGAGGGAGGCAGAGGCTGAGACTGTGGGGAGGCTGGAGGGAGGCAGAGGCTGAGACTGGGGGAGGCTGGAGGGAGGCAGAGGCAGAGACTGGGGGGAGGCTGGAGGGAGGCAGAGGCAGAGACTGGGAAGAGGCTGGAGGGAGGCAGAGGCTGAGACTGGGGGGAGGCTGGAGAGAGGCAGAGGCTGAGACTGGGGGAGGCTGGAGGGAGGCAGAGGCAGAGACTGGGGGGAGGCTGGAGGGAGGCAGAGGCAGAGACTGGGGGGAGGCTGGAGGGAGGCAGAGGCAGAGACTGTGGGGAGGCTGGAGGGAGGCAGAGGCTGAGACTGGGGGGAGGCTGGAGGGAGACTGAGGCAGAGACTGGGGGGAGGCTGGAGGGAGGCAGAGGCAGAGACTGGGGGGAGGCTGGAGGGAGGCAGAGGCTGAGACTGGGGGGAGGCTGGAGAGAGGCAGAGGCTGAGACTGGGGGGAAGCTGGAGGGAGGCAGAGGCAGAGACTGGGGGGAGGCTGGAGGGAGGCAGAGTCAGAGACTGGGGGGGAGGCTGGAGGGAGGCAGAGGCAGAGACTGGGGGGAGGCTGGAGGGAGGCAGAGTCAGAGACTGGGGGCAGGCTGGAGGGAGGCAGAGGCAGAGACTGGGGGGAGGCTGGAGGGAGGCAGAGGCTGAGACTGGAGGGAGGCTGAGACTGGGGGGAGGCTGGAGGGAGACTGAGGCTGAGACTGGGGGGAGGCTGGAGGGAGGCTGAGGCTGAGACTGAAGGGAGGCTGAGGCTGAGACTGGGGGGAGGCTGGAGGGAGGCAGAGACTGGGGGGAGGCTGGAGGGAGGCAGAGACTGGGGGGAGGCTGGAGGGAGGCTGAGGCTGAGACTGGAGGGAGGCTGAGGCTGAGACTGGAGGGAGGCTGGAGGGAGGCTGAGGCAGAGACTGGGGCAGGCTGAGGCTGGGGGGAGGCAAAGGCTGAGACTGGGGAAGAGAGGCTGATGCTGAGGGAAGATAGAGGCTGATGCTGGGGGAGAGAGGCTGATGCTGGGGGAGTGGGAGAGAGGGGCTAATGCTAGAGACAGAGGACAAGGGATGAGGGATAGTGCAATGACAAAATCGATTGGGTGGGGGGAGTGTAAGGACTCAGAATAAGAGGGGGCAGCATTGGGAGCTCATTGTGAAGAAGGGGCAGCATGTGTGGGATCAGTATGGAGTGGAGCAATGTAGGGGAGTCAATATCAAGAGTGGGGTAGTGTGTGTGTGGGGGGGTCTCAGCATAAGCGTTAGTGTGGTGGTCTTAGCATGAGTGGGGCAACATGAAGGTCTCATTATGGAAAAGAGGAAGGCAGCATTAGGAGCTCATGGAGAGGGACAGCATGCATGGGACATTGTGAGAAGGGGGCAGCATGCATGGGACACTGAGGAGGGGGCAGCATGCATGAGACATTGTGAGAAGGGGGCAGCATGCATGGGACACTGAGGAGGGGGCAGCATGCATGAGACATTGTGAGGAGGGAGCAGCATGCATGGGACATTGTGAGGAAGGAGCAGCATGCATGGGACATTGTGAGGAGGGAGCATCAAGCATGAGACATTGTGCGGAGGGAGCAGCATTCATGGGACATTGTGAGGAGGGAGCAGCATGCATGGGACATTGTGAGGAGGGAGCAGCATGCATGGGACATTGTGAGGCGGGAGCAGCATACATGAGACATTGTGAGGAGGGGGCAGCATGCATGAGACATTGTGAGGAGGGAGCAGCATTCATGGGACATTGTGAGGAGGGAGCAGCATGCATGGGACATTGTGAGGCGGGAGCAGCATACATGAGACATTGTGAGGAGGGGGCAGCATGCATGAGACATTGTGAGGAGGGAGCAGCATTCATGGGACATTGTGAGGAGGGAGCAGCATGCATGGGACATTGTGAGGAGGGGCAGCATGCATGGGACATTGTGAGGAGGGAGCAGCATGCATGGGACATTGTGAAGAGGGGGCAGCATGCATGGGACATTGTGAGGAGAGAGCAGCATGCATGGGACATTGTGAGGAGGGGGCAGCATGCATGGGACATTGTGAGGAGGGGGCAGCATGCATGGGACATTGTGAGGAGGGGGCAGCATGCATAAGACATTGTGAGGAGGGGGCAGCATGCAAGGGACATTGTGAGGAGGGGGCAGCATGCAAGGGACATTGTGAGGAGGGAGCAGCATGCATGGGACATTGTGAGGAGGGGGCAGCATGCATGGGACATTGTGAGGAGGGGGCAGCATGCAAGGGACATTGTGAGGAGGGGGCAGCATTCATGGGACATTGTGAGGAGGGGGCAGCATGCATGGGACATTGTGAGGAGGGGGCAGCAAGCATGGGACATTGTGAGGAGGGAGCAGCATGCATGGGACATTGTGACGAGGGAGCAGCATGCATGGGACATTGTGAGGAGGGGGCAGCATGCATGGGACATTGTGAGGAGGGGGCAGCATGCATGGGACATTGTGAGGAGGGGGCAGCATGCATGGGACATTGTGAGGAGGGGGCAGCATGCATGGGATATTGTGAGGAGGGGGCAGCATGCATGGGACATTGTGAGGAGGGGGCAGCATGCATGGGACATTGTGAGGAGGGGGCAGCATGCATGGGACATTGTGAGGAGGGGGCAGCATGCATGGGACATTGTGAGGAGGGGGCAGCATGCATGGGATATTGTGAGGAGGGGGCAGCATGCATGGGACATTGTCCTCACATCATGCTGCTCCCTCCTCACAATGTACAGATCATATTTCATAATCGAGGAAGGTGTGGTGGATATACAGTAGTTTATAAGGGAGGGCAGTGTGGTGTTTATTAGGGGCAGTGTCACAGTCACAGTATATAAGTGGGGACGGTGTGGTAGGAATATTTTATACTCATGCTATGTTTTGATGTGCCTGTGGTGATTCCCATTGGGGGGGGGGTTTCGTTTCTTATTGATACTTTTTAAAGTGTGCTACAGAGTAGATCTGCCTTAAACAGATGTCGTGTGCGAAAACTCAGTTTTACGTTGTCACTAAGGGGCGCGACCACTTAAAGTGCCTAGGGCAGCACGAAGGCAAAATACAGCCCTGCCTGTCAGTGACAATGCCACTGATTACCCAAAGAGTTCTCCCTTTTCTGTCTCAGGGTGCATTTATTGTGTCCGATAATCAGGAACGGGAGTTCCTAGGAATGCTTATTGCCAATTATTGGCATCTTTAAACAAGTTGCCAATTAGGAAAAATTATTTTTAGGGTTACAGAAAGATCATCATTGAGGCTCATGAGCTCATGGGCCCCAAAGCAAAAGTTCCAACGGAGGCCCCCAGTTATTGCAAGTCTATCATAATATGGGAGGATGTCAATTTATTTGTGACACCCTGGACTAGCCAGGTAGTCACAGGTAGACCCCCTACACAAACACCAGCCCCTAATAAGGTGACAGCAGCCAACCTACAAACCCTTGTCACCTCTCTCAGTGTTCAATGGTCACGCCAGGGGGCGGGGCCAGGTGGTTGGCCACGCCCACCTAGGAGTCCAGAGGGCCTGTGACAGGAAACAGTCAGTGATTCAGTGCAGAGAGTGCAGTCAGTTTGGTGCTAGAGTTCTAGTTCAAGTGCAGCAGGCCTGTGGCGTCAGGACTGCAGCGACAACACTGACCGGTGCCGGGGTCGTAGCCTTGGTACCATGGCAAGGAGGCAGATGGTGGTTGCCGCCTGCAGGTGCCAGGAAGACGGCTGGTGGAACTGTAAGGGACCGGGACAGGGTAGTGGCCCGCCGGTACCGAACCGGGGAGCCAACTGGAAACCGGAGCACCAGGAGGGGTACTCAGACCCAGAACAACGTCCAGAAGCCACTGGACCACGTCGATTTCACTGATTGAGGTCTGGACCTTAGGTCCTTTCCCATCCCAAGACCCGAAAGATGGCAACAGCCCACCGAGGGGGATAGAAAGCCACCGCACAGGCAGAGAGATCCCACGGGCCAGCGCCTGCGGGCAAATGGGTTCCCTGACACACATCAAGCCGGGGAGCGGACTACTGTTGCTGAAGCATAGGCAGTCAAGTTCTACCACAGAGGTGCAGGAGAAAGGTGGGAACCACCAACCTGAGAAAGGGGCAAAGCGCAGCCGGCTGCGGGCACCGACCACCATCCTTTTTGGTTTACCAGAGACTCCGGTGTATCTGTCACAGTGAGTACAATAGTGCCCTTGGGCCGCGCGCTGCACCACACCATCTTGCCCGCACCTCACAACCACCGGGCCCCGGGACCATCACCCCTTGCCCACGGAGGGGTCAACACCAGGCTGCATAACATCGTCCCCAAGAGCCTAATTAACGGCAGCGGTGGTATCCACATTCACCACAACCCATGAGTGGCGTCACGAACTTACACCCTTAAATCCACGGCCTCGGCCGTGAACCTTCCCCACCGAAATCCCTACACGTAACACCAACTCCCCTTCAGAGCGACGTGACCTCCGGGTCTGGGAGGAGCTCGAGCCACCTACCGAGGAACACGGACCCGAGCGGCTCGGCAGCCGGCCGAGCCCCGGGGCGGTACACATCGACTATTCTGGCGTCACGAACAGGATTGAACCCATCCACTTACCGGTGGAAGTGGGCCTTGAAGCCGAAGTCAGCGGTGACCCGTTGAAAAATTTCAGAATCCGCCTTCTTGTCACTATCCCTTGGTGCGAAGTTTCCCGCCAGGCCTGTATTCCCCGCGAAAAGAGCGCGAGAGTTGAAGCCCCGCCCCCTGGGAACAGAGCGGTGCAGAAGTTTGTGCGGCTAAAAAGTGAAGCTGAACAGAAAGAGAGCGGAGTGCCCCGAAAAGACCAAGGGGGGGGCGGGTGAAGATCCCGTGCCATGTGACCGAGTGGATAAAGGGCAGGGACTCCAGGACTCTGATACCCGTTGTGTTCCTGGACCCCGAGAGTGCACCATGTCCGCCCCGTCTGGCAAGCCTGAGATCCCGGAGCCCGCGCCTGGAACAGTGGCGTGGGTGGAAGCCCGGACCGCACAGATGAGCTGCCGTCTCCAAGCGCAGGTGCGTTTCCTCCTGGAGTGCTGGGCGGCCGAGATGGAGGGGATAGCTTCCGCCGTGCGGGCACGTGAAGTGGCGGCAGCTTTGGAGGGAAAGTTATGCGACCCACGCCCCTGTGTCCGAGAGGGATCGGCCGCTGCAGCTGAGGGACCCGGTCTGCTCCTGCCTTCCATGCTGCCTCCCCCACCGCCCGTATCGGTTGCCGCTGCCTCTCCACCCGGTTCACCACCCCCGACATCGGTGGCGGAGTCCGTCCCAGACGTCCACGAGGATCCACTTGCAGAGCCGGCCCGCGACGGCCACATGATCGGCCTGCACCGACTCCGTTGCCCTGGAAGGACCATTCCCGGAAGGTGCCCATTCCTGAAGTGGTCCCGCCGGTCCCGGAGGAAGCCGCGCCTGAAGACACCCTGGCCCCGGCAGTCCACCCGGCAAAGAGGGAGGTGGGCGCTGCCCGGAAGAAGGCCCAGCAGGTAAGGCTGGTCGCTCCCGGGTCGCAGGCCTCGGCTGAGGCCTTGCGGGGTGGCCGCTGCGAGGCAGCAGAGCCGGCCGCGATACAGCGGGGTGCCCCACGGAGGGTGTTGGTCGTTGCCGACACCGGGGAGCTCCGGCTGGTCAGACCCCCGCACCACGAGACCCCGGGCAAGCAGACGCCCCGTATTGGGAGTGGCGGCCGAGCCAGCTGGGCCGGGAAATTGAAGCCCGGGAGAAAAGGAAAGCCGAGATCCTAACCCATACCATCCGGGAAAAGGAAAATCTCAGGAGCGCCATCTACCGGGTGCGGGGCCCGACTTATCAAGGCTAAGTCCGGCGATTTGACCCCAACCGAGGATGGGGGTTTATATATGAGCCCGGCCTGGAGGCTGAAGTATTTGTGTCCCGCCGGGACGTGTACACGCACTTGCCCGTAGGTCACCCGGACCGTGACCTGGTACCCGGCGACCTTGTCACTTACACCCGGCATTGCGGGGAGAGGGGCTGGTTTGCCCTCAGCGTAAAGAGAAAAGGGTACCCCCAGTCCCCTCCCCCGCCGTACAGCCCTGAGGTGATGGTGGAAGAGGAGTGCGAAGATGATGAGGAGTAAAAGGTAGCGGATCCCGGCTACCCCAGTTGTTGTCCCCATTGGGACTATGCTGCCCGTCCCCGTTGGGACTTTACTGTTTTACCCTGTTCTAATATGGACAAGGCCGTGAACTTGTAGGCCACCCAATACCTTTTGGGCTTGTAAATAATTCCCTGACCACCCTTCAAATCCCACAGCCTCCAGAGAGGCAGACTGGAGGAAGGACCTGCAGCAGAGGAGACCGAGGTCCCGTCACCAATGCAACCGGTGACAACCCTCCGGGTCAGGGGTCCCCTGGATGTGGGGCCTCTGAGAGACTGCCGGGTAAGGAACTTTTTACCCGGCCCACAGGGGCAATACCCGGGCCTTGACCCATTCCTGGACTGAGGAAAAGGGGTGCTGCTTGTTTCTTAGAGGCAGCATCAAGGCTAGGTTTGTTTGGGTGGGTGACTGAAGGACCTGGTCCCGTTCCCGTTAAATAAAACTGTTTTATTATGCAACGTTTAAAAATGTGCCTCCCGCAAGGGATGATTTACAAAAGTATGCTTGAATTGTAAAAAGTTTAGTATACTTGTATTTATGTTTTTCCCGTTTTATCTTTTCAGCAAACAAAAATAAACCGATGGTGGTCGGGCAGCCCGCGGACGTTCTGTACTAAACCAAGGGGGAATGTGATGCCCTGGACTAGCCAGGTAGTCACAGGTAGACCCCCTGCACAAACACCAGCCCCTAATAAGGTGACAGCAGCCAACCTACAAACCCTTGTCACCTCTCTCAGTGTTCAATGGTCACGCCAGGGGGCGAGTCAGGCGGTTGGCCACGCCCACCTAGGAGTCCAGAGGGCCTGAGACAGGAAACAAACAGTCAGTGAGTCAGTGCAGAGAGTGCAGTCAGTTTGGTGCTAGAGTTCTAGTTCCAGTGCAGCAGGCCTGTGGCGTCAGGTCTGCAGCGACAACACTGACCGGTGTCGGGGTCGTAGCCCTGGTACCGTGGCAAGGAGGTAGACGGTGGTTGCCGCCTGCAGGAGCCGGGAAGACGGCTGGTGGAACCGTAAGGGACCGGGACAGGGTAGTGGCCCGCCAGTACCGAACTTGGGAGCCAACTGGAAACCAGAGCACCAGGAGGGGTACTCAGACCCAGAACGAGGTCCAGAAGCCACTGGATCACGTCAAATTCACTGATTGAGGTCTGGACCTTAGTTCCTTTCCCGTCCCTAGACCCGAAAGACGGCAACAGCCCACCGAGGGGGATAGAAAGCCACCGAACAGGCAGAGAGATCCCACGGGCCAGCGGGCAAACGTGTTCTCCGACACACATCAAGCCAGGGAGCGGACTATCGTTGCTGAAGCATAGGCAGTTTAGTTCTACCACAGAGCTGCAGGAGAAAGGCGGGAACCACCAACCTGAGAAAGGGGCAAAGCGCAGCCGGCTGCGGGCACTGACCACCATCATTTTTGGTTTACCAGAGACTCCGGTGTATCTGTCATAGTGAGTACAACTGTGCCCTCGGGCCGCGCGCTGCACCACACCATCTTGCCCGCACCTCACAACCACCGGGCCCCAGGACCATCACCCCCTGTCCACGGAGGGGTCAACACCAGGATGCATAACATCGTCCCCGGGAGCCTAGTTAACAACAGTGGTAGTGTCCACATTCACCACAACCCGTGGGTGGCGTCACGAACTTACACCCTTAAACTCCACGGCTTCGGCCGCAAACCTTCCCCACCGAAATCCCTACACGTAGCACCAACTCCCCTTCAGAGCGACGTGACCCCCAGGTTCGGGAGGAGCTCGAGCCAGCCACCGACGAGCACGGACGAAGCAGCTCGGCAGCCGGCCGGGGCGGTACACATCTATTTATTTTTTTGTACCACGGTAGACGCACTTAGCGTCTGTGATTGGAAGCAGCCAGACACGCTGTCACTCAGAGTGGGGGCGCATCTGACTGCAACCAATCACAGATGCCTGTGGGCAGGGAAATCAGTGCATATGCAATGAAGGATAATGCACGACCCTGATAGTGAATGGATGGCCTGGAAGCAGTTACAGCCGTGAAGCAGCCTTGGTAAGTACAACACGCTTGCTCCTATCACCATATCCCTTCTCTTACCATTTTTAATCGCCAATTTCTGGTCCCCATAGATTCATATAGAGACCGGCATCTGGCCCGGAACCGGATTTTAAGAACCAGATAACTGGGACCTGTCAGTCTCACTTATCTGCGAGTCCACTCATCACTACATAGGACCCATTTGTCACATCTCTACCCTGATCTGCTCTAACTACATCTGCTTCAGTCCACAAGTGCTGTCCAGCTACAGATTAGTCAGGCTGAAACCCATGATTCTCCTCATGTTGGCTAACAGGTGTTTACTGTCCAGCAGTCCAGCAGGTGTCATATTTTCCCTGCTATGGTCAATGGAATAGTACCACATCCAATATGAACTCCTTGCCTTCTACCTTAGTTTTCAGATATTGAATCCAGAAGCTTCCTGATCACTGGTACTTTGTTTTTTTTATTTTCTGTTCTTCCTGATACTGACCCAGCTTGTACCCTGACTTTGTCTTGTCCTGTTATTCCTCTTTTCCTGATCTTGACCTGATTGACTTTGTTCTGACTAATTACCTAATATTTGGCTCTGCCCCTTGATTTTCACTTTCCATCATTTGTCTTGTCACTCCAATTTCTGAACCGGCTGGCTAAATTTCTCTTGCCTCAGGCTCACTTGTCTGGCCAGCAACTACTGTGTAAAAACAATATAATGTACACCACTTTAAGTCCAGATCCCTTTACAGGGATTAACGGTTGAAGGCTGGTGTTTCCTCTGGGACCTAACGGATTGAGTAGCTAGCACCAACTCTGTCTGAGGTAGCCTTTTTGATGATAATCTCCTCTACCAGTTTCCCAAAACTTGAGGGGCTTTATTATTGTAGTATATTATCACGTTACTGATTTCCTATGAAAGCCAACCACAGGCTGGACTTATAAGACTATCAAGATGACGGTGACAGGGATTTTCAGCCAGGCCCTGGCTAATAGGAAATCCTACCAGCACCAATGGATCATGTCATTGAGGGGTGAGGGGAAGATAAATGAGAAATGGCAGTCACCATGACCTAATAATTTAAATGGTTGGTCTACTACTAGATAACCCCTTCTCAACTGCTAAAGTGGTTCAGATAAAATAAAAAATTTTTTTAAAAAATCCCCTTCCGGTTCCGGCGCTGTGATGTGAGGACGCGGGAGACAGAGCTCCGCACGTTCCTCAGCCCCACACACCGACTACAGGAGCCCCACGGCCGGGGGAAAAGGCAGAGAGGGGGAGGCGAGGAGCGGGAGGTGACCGTGCATGGAGCGGTACCTCCTCCGGAGCGGCGGCAGACAGCTGGAGCAGGGTGCTGCAGAGAAAGCAGTGCACATGGAGCGCAAGATGGCGGCCGCAGGCCGCGGCGGTGTGCAGGGAGGTGAGCGGGGACGGATGGAGGAGGAGGAGGGGGAGCAGCTGAGAGAGCAGCAAAGAGCTCGGCAACACGTGCAGCAGGTAGCCGAGCAGCACGAACAGCAGGCAGCTGAGCAGCACGAGCAGCAGACAGCCCAGCAACTCCAGCAGCAGACAGCCCAGCAGCACCAGCAGCAGACAGCCCAGCAGCACCAGCAGCAGACAGCCCATCAGCACCAGCAGCAGACAGCCCAGCAGCACCAGCAGCAGACAGCCCAGCAGCACCAGCAGCAGACAGCCCAGCAGCACCAGCAGCAGACAGCCCAGCAGCACCAGCAGCAGACAGCCCAGCAGCAGACAGCCCAGCAGCAGACAGCCCAGCAGCAGACAGCCCAGCACCACGAGCAGCAGACAGCCTGGCAGCACGAACAGTTCCCAGGCCTGCAAATTGATTATGACCGTCTGGCTGGAGCAGTGGCAGTGCACCTGGCAGACAAAATTAAAGACTCTCTAGAGGCTATGGTGGGGGCAGTGCTAGCACCCTTAAAGGAACAGATCGCACAGCAGGGAGCCAGGATGTCAGAGATGGAGCAAAGAATCTCTGACACAGAGGACGAGGTGGCAGCATTAAAGGGGCAGCTGCAGGAGATGGTGGAGGGATCCCAGGCCATGAGAGACAAACTAGAGAATCTGGAAAACCACTCCAGAAGAAGCAATTTAAGGCTGGTGGGACTGCCGGAATCTATAAGCATGCGGCAATTGGACAACATATGTGAAGCAGATCTCCCCAAGGCGCTAGGTCTAACGCACAAATGCAGGGTGGAAAGAGCGCACAGAGTGGGCCCTGTAAGAGAGCGTCCAGGCACAAGAGGAACAAATGGGAAGGAAGACAGCACGGGAGTGACGGGACCAGCCAGGCCGCGCCAAGTGATAATAAAATACTTGGAATACAAAGACAAAGAAAAGATGCTGCGAGCGTTTAGAGGAAGGAGGACCCCACTGTCTTTACAAGGGCATAAGGTGATGATCTTCGGGGACTACTCGGCGGAGGTTACACGCAAAAGGAAAGCCTTTAGTAAGATTTGTACCGCGCTGTATCGTAAAGGCATAAAATTCCAACTGCTGTATCCTGCAATACTGAGAGTAACAAGACGTGATGGATCCCTTTTTGCGACGAAAGATTTGATTGAGGTGGAGAGATGGATGGAGAAAATGGAGAACAGAAACCAGACGGAGGACTTCCCGGAGAGGCAACATACTAGGCAAGGAAGAGGAGGAGAGCCGGGCATCGGGCCGGAACGACTGAAAGGAGATGCATGCAGGAAATCCAAAAGCAAGGAGGTCGCCGTCGCGTTGGCCTGGAAACCAGAGGATGGGAGCACCATGAGAGAGGCTGCAGGGAGAAGAATCGATATTTTTGAACTGAACTGAGGGGCCCGAGGGAGAGGGGACTGACGGAATGCAGGGGATGAGTAACATCTACTGTTTATTATTGCATTTTTACTTTCTGCTTCCGCTTCCTACTTCCTCTTCCGCCTCCCCTTCCGCTTCCTGCTTCCCCTTTCACTACCTCTTTCGCTTCCTACTTCCTCTTCCACCTCATACTGCCTCTTCCACTTCTCTTACACTTCCTTTACCATCCCGTCTACCTCTTCCTACTTCTTTTTCCACTTCCTCTTCTAATTCTTACTTCCTCTTCCACTTCCTCTTCCACTTCCTACTTCCTCTTCCACCTCCTACTTCCACTTCCTACTTACTTCCACTTCCTCTTCCACTTCCTACTTCCACCTCCTGTCCCACTTCCTCTTTCACTTCTTACTTCCTTTTCCACGTCTACTTCCTCTTCTACTTCCTTTTCCACTACCTACTTCCTCTTTCATTTCCTCTTCCACTTCCTATTTCCACTTCCTCTTTCACTTCCTCTTCCACTTCCTTTTCCACTTCCTCTTCCACTTCCACTTCCTTTTCCACTTCCTCTTCCACTCCCTCTTCCACTTCCTACTTCCTCTTCCACTTCCTATTTCCTCTTCCACTTCCTTTATCACTTCCTACTTCCTTTTCCACTTCCTACTTCCTCTTCCTTTTCCACTTCCTACTTCCTCTTCCACTTCCTTTTCCACTTCCTACTTCCACTTCCTATTTCCTCTTCCACTTCCTCTTCCACTGCCTCTTTCACTTCCTTTTCCACTTCCTCTTCCACTTCCTTTTCCACTTCCTACTTCCTTTTCCACTTCCTTTTCCACTTCCTGCTTCCTCTTCCACTTCCTACTTCCTCTTCCAACTTTCTCTTCAACTTCCTCTTCGACTTCCACTTCCTTTTCTACTTCCTCTTCCACTTCCTTTTCCACTTCCTTTTCCACTTCCTACTTCCTCTTCCACTTCCTTTTCCTCTTCCTCTTTTTTTTCCCCTCTTGTAGGCTTTTCCTTTCTTTTCTCTTTCTCTTCAGTTCCCCTCGCCTCTTCAATCTATATGGACCAAGGTGCCCTGCCCCCTCGGGGGTGTAGGGGATCCCAACATCTATGGGGGACCGGGTTTCTCTCTTTTTAGTATCTACTGATAAATCGCTCTTCTGGTAGCCAGGCCACTTATGCTGATGGGAGGTGAAGTGAAATTGAGACCAGAGGCAACAAATAATAGGTATGGGCAATGAGGGAGGGGGTATTGTATGCTGGCATGGCTATTGACCAGGAAGGCCTTGCTCTGGTGTGTTAGATAACAGAACAATGGGGGACAGGCCATATGTAAATGTGAATCAGTAGGCTGAGAGGGCATTGCGGAGCCAGGAGCATCACAGAAAAAATGGAAGTGACGAGACGATTGATTGTAAAGGGGGGGACAGTTGAGGGGTTGTTAGTTGACAATAGATTTAGGTTGAATAGTTGGGTTCAGGGAAAGCAACGCTATAAGCACACCGAAAGAAAACTGAGGGCAGTTGGGGGGGGTAGCCAACAGGTTTATAGTTAATGCCAAGATGGGGACACAAGGTTGCGCCCAGGCAATACATAGTTGTCAGTACGCAGCGGAGTTAAGGCAGGGAAAAGACCAGGGAAAGGCGCCAAGACACACACAAGTTAGAACATATAGCGACATAAATGGCCCGAGATGTTGGGATAATGGTTAAATTAGTCACTTGGAACGTAAAAGGTTTGAAGTCTCCACATAAGCGCATGATGATATTACGACACCTTAAAAGACTGAAGGTAGATATCGCACTACTGCAGGAGACCCACCCGCAAAAAGGGGATTTTTTTCGTATGCAAAAATTATGGGTGGGGGCGGTAGTCGGGTCGGGATCCCAGGGAAGGAAGGCAGGGGTAATGATCTTAATAAACAAACACTTTACTCACGAAATAGTGTCCCAAGACAGTGATGATGGTGGGAGGTACATACATATCAAATTAACTAGCCCACAGGGAGAGTTTAGTATACACAATATATACGCCCCTAATAACGAACAAAAAGCCTTCTTTGACTTTATCACCAACAAATTGGGAGTGGATGTAGACCCAAATAAGATAGTGGGGGGAGATTTTAATGCAGTAGTTTCGAAAGAGGAGGATAGGAGGTATGGCAAGGAACAAGGTAGGCAGAGTAGGAATACAAAGGGTTTGATGGCCAAATTACTGGAAGACACAAATCTGCAGGACAGTTGGAGAACGCAACACCCATATGAACGTGAATTTACACACTACTCACACCCACACGAAGCATGGTCAAGGATTGACTTTATGTTAGTAGACCAAAGACTCTGGCACAGGGTCAAGGATGTAGACATAGAGAACATGGTTATATCCGACCACAGCCCGGTGACCTTAGACTTAAATGACAGAATACAGAGGGGCTCGGATTATATATGGAGATTTCCATCATTTCCTACTCAAAGATAAAGATTTTATTAAAACATTAAAGGAGTGGTGGGAGGAATATTGCGGCACTAACAGCGGGCACGAGGAAGAGGCAATGCTATTCTGGGAAACAGCGAAAGTAGTATTAAGGGGGAGACTGATGGGGCATGTAGCCAAAATCAGGAAACAGACGCAAAAACATTACCAGGAGGCAAGCACTAGTTTGAGAGAGAAATACACAAGGTACCTAGAAAACAAATCCCAAAAAGCAAAAGAAGAGTGGAAGGAAGCAAAACAAGAGTTTGACATGTGGGTAGGAAAACGAGAAGAACTAGTAAGGTCTCAGCAGGAGGTTGACTTGCACCGATTTGGCAATAAGGCAGGTAAACTGCTGGCTAACCTGGCAAAGGGAAGACAACCGTTGACGTTAATAGCTAGTATGACAAGACAGGATGGGACCAAATCAACGAATCCACAGGAGATCAACCAGATCTTGGGGGAATACTATGCCAAACTATATAGTAAAGGGGATGAAAATGGAGAAGGAGGGAGGGAGTGGCTAAAGACATTAGGACTTACACAAATAACCGAGGACGAACTGACTAGACTGAACGCAGACATCACAATAGAGGAAGTGCAAACAACAATAGGAGAACTGAGTATACATAAAGCACCGGGGCCTGATGGGTTCAATGGGGAATTCTATAAAGTACTAAAGGAGGAAATATCACCGACGCTGACACGTTTGTTTAATAAAATGTTAGGGGGTACGGGAATGTCTAGCCACCTTAACACTGCATATATAAAACTTACCCAAAGGAGACAAAAATGTGGACAATCCAACGAATTATAGACCAATCTCACTAATCAAACAAGACCTTAAACTAGTGGCCAAATTGATGGCCAATCGATTAGCAGAGGTATTACCAAGGCTAATTTCTCCCGCCCAATCGGGGTTTGTAAAGGGGAGAGCAGCCGTGACAAACGTAAGAAAGGCCATGATAGTAATGGATGCCATCAGACACAGGGATCTACAAGGAGGGGAGTTGCCAGCCATGATCACGTTGGATGCTGAAAAAGCGTTTGATAATGTGCAGTGGCCATGGCTGGAAACAGTCCTAGATAATATGGGCTTCAGGGGAGCATTCAGAACATTTATAGGTATACTATATGCAAACCCTCAGGCAAGAGTGGCGACACCCGGATTTTTGTCACGACCCTTCTCTTTGACCAAAGGGACGAGACAGGGGTGCCCGCTATCTCCTCTCTTGTTCAATCTAGCCATTGAGCCATTATCAAAACTGATCAATGGAGGAGATTGCTTTGAGGGCATTAACATTGGAACGGAAAAAGTACATTCAGCTCTATTCGCGGACGATATCATATTATTCATGAATAGACCACAGAATGACCTTTTAAAAACAATACAACAGATAGAGAGATTTGGGTCTATGGCAGGTTTTAAATTGAACAAGACAAAATGTGAAATACTGTTTCTGAATGAGCGAACCATGTCATCCCTGAAAACCTATGGAATAGGGGATAACATATGTGGGATACCGATAGCAAAAACCCACCTTAAATACCTGGGGATCCAGATGGGACGCCAGCCTGCCTTGATTTATGAATTAAACTTCAAACCGGTGATACAGAAAATAGAACGAGAGCTAAAGATGTGGGAGGGGCTGCCGCTATCCCTGCTAGGTAGAAACCACCTCTTAAAAATGATGAGTTTCTCGAAGCTGTTATACCTGATGCATACTATCCCTATATTATTAAAGCATGCGGATGTAAATAGACTGAATAAAGCATTTACAAGCTTCCTATGGAAGAGAAAAAGACCAAGAATTAGGGCGGAAAAACTAATGCTACCACTGGAAAAGGGAGGAATCAAGATGCCAAATGTGAGAGGCTACAACCTTGCATGCTTGATGAGGCACGTAATAGACTGGCTGAGGAAGACAAATAGCTATTCTAACATAAAATTGGAAAGTGAGTACTGTAGACCATGGGACTTGGGGGCAATATTACACACGTCATTGGCCAATATTCCGAGGAAAATTAAGCACTCCCTGGTATGTAGAGATACGATAATGGCGTGGAAAGCAGTGAGGAAAAAGTTTAACCTGTCCTGGCGAATCTCCAAATACCTAAATATCTGGAATTTTCCGGAATTCCCAACAGGGAGGGAAAACAAACTATTTTTAGAATGGAGAAATAAGGGGATCGGTGGGGTGAAGGATCTGCTCCATGAAACGGAACATAGATGGTTGACCCTTGAGGAGTTGGTGAACAGGTACGGGCTTTCCCCATTCCAAATCATACAATACAAACAGGTGGAAAAGGGAATAATGGGACTATTGAGGGATGTTAGAAAAGAACAGGTAATGAATGAAATGGACCAATTTATAATGAAGGATAAACAGGAGATTACTATCTCCTCCCTGTACAAAGATCTGAGAACAGCACTGGTACCACTGCACTCGGACCAGGTCTGGGGAGCATGGGCACGACAACTAAAAGATACAGAGGCAGGGGAAAAGATACAGCAGGGATGGATGAGGATGAGGAAGGAGGTGATTAATGAGGGCTGGAGGGACACACAGTTTAGATTAATGCACAGAGCAATTTATGGTTTTAACATCCCTACCAAGCAGATGATGAATAAAATAGAACATTGCCCCAAATGTAAACAGCCGAAAACGTACTTATACCACGGGATTTGGCAGTGCCCAGAAAGTCAGAAATTTTGGGGAAAAATGAAGACACTTATAGAAAAAGTATGGGAAGTGGAAATGGAACTAGACCCATTGTTATGGATTTTCCACCACAGGACTAAAGAAAAGGAAGGAGGAGATACACGGGGGACCACGATTCCAAGACTCTTTCATAATATTGCTATGATAGGGAAAAAGGCCCCACTATGCAGATGGCTCGAGGAATCTGTTCCATCAGAGGAGGAGGTGGTCAATCAGATTAAAAAGCTGCTCAATATTGAACAGTTGGAAGCCGAAAGAAATAAGGACAAACTAACGGGAAACTTTTTTAAAAAATGGAAGAGATTTATAGTACAACAGTATGCAGTTGCAGAAATACGGAAAGTGGTATCTCCTTTCACTAATACGGAATGGTATCTACTGGGAGACTTGCAAGGCACATTGGGAAAGCTGAAAATACACACGCAGTAGAGACACGACAGTAGGGCGAGACGAGGGTTTCAGAGAAATAGGGCTTCAAATGGGAATCAGAATATAGAGGAGCTGTGTGTTCTTCCGCGACTTATACCTGGTGTTCTGTGTATTAAAAATGTTGGGGGGGATAAAGTGGGAATAAAAGAGGGTGGGTTAAGACAAGGGTGGGTAAATTGGTAAGGTGAATTTATTCTTGTTCAAATGTTAGACATATTGTAATGATTCTGAAAACTGCAATAAAATTTATGTTTAAAAAAAAAAAAAAATCACATACTCTACCCCCAGATATGCGCCGTTCCAGTGATGTTGGCATTGTGTCTCCCATCAGTCATTTTACATGGTTAGGTAACATGACCACTGTAGCCAACCAACGGCTGTCACACATCCATCAGATGGACTTTTCATGACCTAACAAAAGCACAGTACTCTGCAATGTAGATTATAGACCAGTGTGCTACTATCAGGCCATAAAAAGGCCTGTACATTGAAGTTTTCTGTGATACATCTGTCTAAGGCCCGTTTCACACGTCAGTGAAAAACACAGACGTTTTTCACTGGCGTGTAAAACACGCACATGTCCCTGCGTGTGCCGTGAATCACGGCACACGTGGGTTGTCTAAGTGCAATCCGGGCTCCGTTCTCCGTGGCCCGTGATTGCACTTAGAAATCAACTCACCTGTGCCCGCTCCCGCTCTCCGTGGTGCTGATCGCTCCCGCGGTGCAGCATCCGGCCGGCGCTGACCCCTGCAGCAGCTGCTTCCGGGTTGGCTGTGTCGTGCATCATTAATATGCGCGACAGTAATCAGCTGGCTTAGAAGCAGCAGGCTGCACGGGCTGCAGAGAGCGCGGCTGAAGCCGGGTGAGTAAAAATGTTTATTATTTTAAATGCACGTTTTTTTCTGGCACGTGTTTCACGGACCACACCACTGCGTGGTCCGTGGGACATCAGTGATGCCAGAAAAAAATGGACATGTCTCCGTGCGGCAATCACGCACACGCGGGTACGCCGCACGGAGACACGTGCAGTGAAAAATCACTGACGTGTGAGCAGACCCATTCATTATAATGGGTCTGCGTATGTCAGTGATTCTGGTACGTTTAAAAAAAAGCACAAACGTACCAGAATCACTGACGTGTGAAAGGGGCCTTATACAAGTAGTGTCGCGGGTGGGGAGGGCGCTGCGCTCACCCACTGCTCGAGTCCGGCTGCTGCTGCTGTTCGCTCGGTCGGTGGCTCGAGCGGGGGGCCAGATCCCGGGGACTCGAGCGGCGCTCCTCGCCCGTGAGTGAAAGGGGTGGTTTGGTTTAGGGGTATTGTCCGTGACGCCACCCACGGTTCGTGGTGAGGTTGGGACACCACCGCTTCTCTGTATGGGGATCTCGGGAGCGTTGACAGGGAGCAGCTGAGATGTTTTCTCCCCTCCGTGGGTAGGGGGATTTTGGTGGTCCCGGGGCCCGGTGGTGGAGGTCGGAAGGTGGGTTGCGGGGCTGGGCCAGGTGCAGGGTCGCGGGGCAGCGCAGTGCCAGACGGCACGGTGGTACTTACTCAGCCAGTAATGCACACGGAGTCTCCGGTAAAACAAACAGCTGGATGGACGAGTCCCACAGACGGCTGCGCCGGTCACTCCCGGTAGGTTGGCGGTAACTGTCTCTCCCTGCACCGGTGTTCTGTTCTCGGCCCCAATGGCTTCCCACTGATAGCCCGCTCCCCAGCTGTATGTTGGCTAAGGGAGCCTTTCCTTTGCCCGCAGGCTCTGGCCCTGGGAGCTCTAGCTCTTGCGGTAGCTTTATCTCCCTCACGGTTTGGACGGTTGCCTTCAGTCGGGTATTTACTGCTGGGAAACCCCGGATGTTCCCGTCGCTGACGGATTTGACCGGTTTTACGGCGACTCCTAGCCTGGTCGGGGTCCGTAGGCCCTGCCGGATGGTGCTGGCTTCTCTTCGCTCCCCGATTCGATACCGGCGGGCCACCGCCCGTCCCCGGTCCTCACGGTTGTGCGTCAATCGGCCTCTCCTGCAGACGGTCACCACCGTCTGTCAACCTTGGTGCCCGGGCCACGTATCCGGACACGGTCAGTCATTTCCTCCACCACTACTTCCTTACTCTACAACTCCTAAAACTCTTCTGTCTTCCTTTTCCCACCTCCAGGACTGTGAACTCCTTGGTGGGTGGAGCCAACCGCCTGGCTCCGCCCCACCTGGTGTGGACATCAGCCCCTGGAGGAAGGCAACAAGGATTTGTGTTTGACTTTGGTGTTCCTAACCAGGGTGTAGGGTGTGTTGTTGCAGTACCTGTGACGTCCTGGCTTGTCCAGGGTGCCACGTTCCCCCTTGGTTAAATGCAGACCGTCCGCGGGCTGCTCGTCCATCACCGGTTTTATTTTCACAACTAGAAAAACAGAAAATGGTAAAACACATATAAAACATAAGCATTCTTTATAAACTTCCCATAACGGGAGGCACTTTCTTTTAACGTTACTAAACGGTTGTCTTTTATTAACGGTAACGGCTTCCGCTCTCCCCCCGCCCAAACAACCTGACCCTGATACTGCCCCTAAGAAAATGGGCAGCACCCCTTGCCCCAGTCCAGAACCAAATTGCCCGAGCGGGTACGGTCTCTTTCAGGGGACCCACGTCCATGGGGGACCTCTGACCCCTGGAGGATTGCCACCGGTTACGGTAGTGGCGGGCCTGGGCCATCCATTTCCTCCAGGCCCATCCTCCCAAATCAGCCTCTCCGGAGGTGGTTACGGTATCAAGCCAACAATTTATTTACACTCCACTAAGTTTGTGTTTGCCCTGCAAGTTCTCGAGCTTGTCCGTAAGAAGTTCCTTATGCAACGATTGCAGAAAGTCCCTATGGGGACTAGTTGCCGGCAACGGCCGGTTCAATCACGGTGTCAATCTGATAAACTTCTTCGGTTGATTCAATCTTATCATTCAACAACATTTAACAACATACAGGAACATCAACAACGGTGCTTGTGGTCCAAACGGGGACACTTGCAGCGGGGAACCGCTGACCCTGGGGCGGCTACCACCACGGAGGGTCGGCCCAGTCCGGGACCGGACGGTACATCGGGTTCTCCTTCCATAAGCAGTGCAGTCCAGAACCGCTGATCGCTGTTGGAAACGGCGGCGGGGGCAGCGTGCTTGGGACCCCCTCCTCCATTAGCTGCACTCTCTCCGGACCCCTTGGGGCAGGGCCGGTCCCCGGCTCCCACTCAATCAGGGCTGGTTCGGGAACTTGAGTGGCCTGGTCACGGCGTGCCACGGCCGCCGCGGCCCCTTGCTCCCGACCACGGCGACCATCCTGTGCACCTCGGCCCGCCAATCCAACAGCTGCTGCAGGCTCTGCGCCCTGACCTTCATACAGAACCGGCCCAGATCTCGTTCCAGCCACGTAGCGGTCCCAGTGGGGAGCTCACCCGGGCTGCCGTCTTCGAAGGCTACTCCCCCTCGGCTCCTCCAAAGCTTAGACGCTTCGGTGGCGGGTGCTCCCGCGCTCCAGCCCCAAGATGCCGCAATTTCTCCATCCGCATCCCCCTTTGGTGTCTTTCTGGCACCTCCTCTTCAGGGGCGGAGCTTCGGCTTTCGCGCCTCCACTCCTCGGGAAGACGCTCGAGCGGGGACTTTTCGCGCCCAATATGGCGGCTTCTGAAAATTTGCGGCCGGACACCTCCGGCGGGACACAAGGCGCACCTCTACCAGACGGCAGAGCGGTAAGATCCTGTTCGTGATGCCAAGTTGTCGCGGGCGGGGAGGGCGCTGCGTCGGTGGCTCGAGTGGGGGGCCGGATCCCGGGGACTCGAACGGCGCTCCTCGCCCGTGAGTGAAAGGGGTGGTTTGGTTTAGGGGTATTGTCTGTGACGCCACCCACGGTTCGTGGTGAGGTTGGAACACCACCGCTGCTCTGTACGGGGATCCCGGGAGCGTTGACAGGGAGCAGCTGAGATGTTTTCTCCCCTCCGTGGGTATGGGGGTTTTAGTTGTCCCGGGCCCGGTGGTGGAGGTCGGAAGGTGGGTTGCGGGGCTGGGCCAGGAGCAGGGTCGCGGGGCAGCGCAGTGCCAGACGGCACGGTGGTACTTACAAACGGCTGGATGGACAAGTCCCACAGACAGCTGTGGTGGTCACTCCCGGTAGGTTGGCGGTAACTGTCTCTCCCTGCACCGGTGTTCTGTTCTCGACCCCAATGGCTCCCCACTGATAGCCCGCTCCCCAGCTGTATGTTGGCTAAGGGAACCTTTCCTTTGCCCGCAGGCTCTGGCCCTGGGAGCTCTAGCTCTGGCGGTAGCTTTATCTCCCTCACGGTTTGGACTGTTGCCTTCAGTCGGGTCTTTACTGCTGGGAAACCCCGGAGGTTCCCGTCGCTGACGGATTTGACCGGTTTTACGGCGACTCCTAGCCTGGTCGGGGTCCGTAGGCCCTGCCGGATGGTGCTGGCTCCTCTTCGCTCCCCGATTCGGTACCGGCGGGCCACTGCCCATCCCCGGTCCTCACGGTTGTGCGTCAATCGGCCTCTCCTGCAGACGGTCACCACCGTCTGCCAACCTTGCTGTCAGGTGCCCGGGCCACGTACCCGGACACGGTCAGTCAGTTCCTCCACTACTACTTCCTCATTCTACAACTCCTAAAACTCCTCTGTCTTCCTTTTCCCGCCTCCAGGACTGTGAACTCCTCGGTGGGTGGAGCCAACCGCCTGGCTCCGCCCCACCTGGTGTGGACATCAGCCCCTGGAGGAAGGCAACAAGGATTTGTGTTTGACTTTGGTGTTCCTAACCGGGGTGTAGGGTGTGTTGTTGCAGTACCTGTGACTTCCTGGCTTGTCCAGGGCGCCACAGTAGCATGCAGAGCTAGATATAACATGTGTCAGACGAATAATCACATCACACATCAGAGCCTGTCTCTTGTTAATTAACAAACAGAAGGCAGCGATAGACAGATAGAAAAGCAGAAGATAAATGAACTGCTATCACAAGGAGATTTTTGCAGCCATCATCAACTGTAACAGTGGTGTCAAGATTTGCAGAAACTACAGATTCTGGCACTCTTCCTGCTAACTTCTCTTATGTCTGTGTCTGTGATCAGCGCAGGGAGATGTGGGTATTGACAGACTTAGGCAGGCTAGCAAGAGTTAATCTCTGCTGGGCTGTTTGTTAGTCTCTTTGATCACATGCTGTGGAGGAGCCAGTGATGTTCCTTCCCCTCTGTCACGCTCCCCGTGTCCCAGCACCACTCCTTACCCACTGATCCAGTCCATGTGTTCACCAGTCATGGCTGCCGCTCTTGCTCCCCTGAGTCCTGTTCCTGGTCTCAGGAGTCTGACTCTGAGTATTAGCCTCATGGTTCTGTATAGGACCAGGCCGCGCCCACTCTCCTGGTCTTATAGGCCCAGCACACCTGAAGCAGGAAATGACATAGGGCTGTGCTGGGTATATAAGACTTGCCTTTCCATGTGGGCGGGGCCTGATCAACGTGTCTTGTAGCTAGTCTTATGAGCTAGGTGCTCAGGTCCCCTGGTACCGTGTCCTGCGGACTTCTTGTCCTAGCTCCTTGGTACCTGTGCCTGATTACATTACTGTCCTTAAGAACTCTGTGACTCTGGTGACCTGTTTCTACTTGTCTCTGCCACGTCAGCGCTCCGGCTGCCGTGTACCCTGCCCTCCGGTGGGGTGCAAGGTCCAGTGGATCCACCTCCTGGGCCTGCCAGCCTTCCTGGCCCTGACACCCTCCTATATATGCTGGCTGGACTATCCCATTAATGCCAGCTATAGTTTTCCTATAGTGGTCTGGTGAGGTGTTGTGATCCAGACTAACTGGTGGTCGTTGTGCATTATTGCTGTGAGCAGTTATGATGTTAACCCTTGTTGTGTTTTTGTTGCTGCCTTCCTGCTCTTGCTTTTCTCCTTAGTTTCTTACTGTTTGTTCCTATGAGTTTGCAGTGTGTCTGATTTTTGGTTTTCACCTGTTTGTCTTAATCTGTGTTTCTAACACACTCCTGCACCTTCCTTCCCTGGGGGGGTACCAGATTAGATCTGATCGAGAGAATAGTGAGGCACCATCAGGGGTAATGGGTAGGATAGGGACAGCCTAGGGTCTCCTAGGAACAGTATAGGAGCCCCATGTTCCTCGCTAACCTGCAGTCACATCGAGACAACTGCAAGTACACTCATTCAACCACTAGTACACTGGCAGTCGAATTTGCGTTAAAAAAACCCAAAGGTTTCTCAACATTGGCATAACTAATCAAGACCAAAGAAGTATTTTTGGATTTGTAACACACTGAACTGTGCAGAAATACATTTGTTTGCAATTAGAAAAAGAAGCTGACAGATTCCCTTTAAATATTTTATTATTTAACATCAAAGCTAAAAAATTATGGAAAAGTACATAGTGATAATGCAAAATCTAATATATAAAGCTGAGTGTATGTATATATGTGTGTATGTAGGTGTGTATGTCCACTAAAGGAATCTGCACCGTCGCATTTACAATCACGAAATTTTGCACAGATGCCCTATGTGACTCAGGGAACGTCATAGACTAGGTTTTGACTGGAAAATTTAACCCCGTGCTTTACAGTTACTCTCCAAAAAACCTGCCTCCAGACAGACGGGGAAAGAGACAGAGACGGGGAAAGAGACAGAGATGACAAAAAAGAGAGACAGCTGGGGAAAGAGACAGACAGACGAGGAAGAGACAGACAGACAGGGAAAGAGACAGACAGATGGGGAAAGAGACAGAGATGGGGAAAGAGACAAAGACAGGGAAAGAGACAGACAGACGGGGAAAAAGGCAGACAGGCAGGGAAAGAGACAGAAACGAGAAAAGAGACAGAGACGGGGGAAAAAGACTGAGATGGGGAAAGAGACAGAGAGGGGAAAGAGACAGAGACGGGGAAAGAGTCAGAGAGAGACAGACACAGAGATAAAGAGAGACAGACAGAAAGACACAGAGATAGAGACAGACAGTCGTAGAGATAGAAAAAAACCTGCCTCAATTAAAGTCAATGGAGTTGCGAGCTAAAGGTTATTAATAGCAGCTGTGGTTCGTTGCTATAGGAACAAAATAAATTCATAGTATAAGAAGCTTATGTATGAGGTAATAAGATGTTGGTGGAGAGACGGATAGAGACAGAGAGTGACAGAAAGAGACAGAGGCAGACAGACAGGGAAAGGGACAGACAGAGACAGAGAAAAAGAGAGACAGACCATCAAAGAGCCAGACACAGACAGACAGGCACAGACAGGGAAAAAGACAGACAGGGAAAGAGACAGAGAGAGACAGACAGTCAAAGAGACAGAGGCAGACAGATACAGACAGGGAAAGAGACAGACCTGGAAAGAGACAGCCGGGGAAAGAGACAGCTGGGGAAAAAGACTGACAGACACAGAGATAGAGACTGATACAGAGACAGATAGAGAGGCAGAAACAGACACATAGACATAGATAGAAACAGAGACACACATGGATAGAGACAGCCACAAAGACAGGGAAAGAGACAGACAGAGAGACAGAAACACAGAGACAGACAGAAAGAGACATAGACAGACAGACAGAGGCATAGACAGACAGACAGAGACTGGGAGAGAGACAGCAGTTACTATCCCGGGCAACACCCAGGTACTACAGCTAGTAAAATAATAAAAGTAAGATAATTTGTAAGTCCATTATTTTCACTAAGTCAAAGTCAATTAAAAAATCAGGAAAAGCAGTGTAGGCATACTCTAAGGCCACGTGCACACATTCAGTATATGGTTTTTTTTTTTACCTTAGAATTTGTAGCCAGTATTGGAAGATTCAGAGGAAAAGTATAGTAGAAACACGAGCACCACTTCTGTATTAGTCACCCACTCCTGGTTTTGGCTAAAAATACTGAGGAAAAAACTCACCAAATACTCAACGTGTGCATATGGGCTAAAACTTGTATATAGGCAAAGACTTTCACTCTTTGGATGTGTGTGGACAGTCCTGGTATTGTACAGTGAGTTATCTATACAGGATGCTTCCTAATAATTACTGATGTATGTAATGCTATAATGGTACTAATGCCCAGATCAGATTCTCAATCAAAAGCTATTAGGCACCAATGCTTACAGTTAAAGGGTGGTATTGTACTTTCAGTGGTATTATTATCTTCAATATTTTTCACATATCCACAGAATATGTCTAAAAATGTCTGATAGATGCAGGTTCGCCCTCTGGATCATGCACCTTTTTTTAGAACAGTGATCCTCTGACTCTTCGATCTGAATGATGCAATATTTGTTGTGAACAAAGAGGTGGCTGCACATGTGTGGCCCTCTCCGCTCTATGGGAGTTATGAATACAGTCAAGCAGACTTGTTAAACTCCTATAAGTGTGAATAGAGAGAGAAAGCCAAGTGCAATAACCTCTATAGTCACAAAGGCCAAGAAACCAGGCAGCACAGTGCAGCACTCCTTCTGGATCTTGTGGTGGGCCTCAGGGGTGGGACATACATGCCTCAGACATTAATGGCATATCCCGTGGCTATATATAAGAACACACATTTAATGATCATATAATATCTACATCCAAAATAACAGTTGCAATCAAAATGATTCTACCTCCATCGCTATTTGACTTGTTTTTTGTTCCATTGGTTCATTGCAAACAGCAGAAAGCTTGTGAGTTCTGCTAATAAAATTTGCAATGGAGGAAGAATAATTTTGTTTGCAACTGTTCTATTGGATTTAGATATTATATGATCATTAACCACATTTCATCCCCAGTCAATTTTTCACTTTTGTTTTTTGCTCTCCTTCTTCCAAGAGCCATAACTTTTTATTTTTCCATCAATTTTGCCATATAGTGTACTGGATAACGTCAAAAAAATTGCAAGTGCGTAAAAATTGCAAAAAAAAAAGTGCAATTGCACAAATGATTTTGGGATATTTTACTCACAGTATTCACTATCTGGTAAAACTGATTTGCAGGTTTGATGCCTCAGGTCGGTATGCATTCATAGAGACCAAATATATATTATCTAAGGGGTTCAAAAAAATTCTGAAGTTTGTCCAAAAAAAGTGGCTCACCTTTTGCTCCATTGTCTGCAACCCGTAGAGTTATAATTTTTTGAGATATGGGGCTCAGTGATGGCTTAGTTTTTGCATCTTGAGCTAACGTTTTTAATGGTACCATGATGCTATGTTTTAGTCGCCTATTTTTGTATTTTGTGCAAAATTTGCATAAGCCACAAAAGTTTTGAAATTTTGTTAAGTGGAGCGATGATACAAAACAAAATTTTCTGGCCTGTGGATCAGTGATATCTCTGGATCAGGAAGAATGAAAAATATGCTGAAAAGAACACCCTGCCTACAGTGAAGCATGGTGGTGGCTTGGTGATGCTCTGGAGCTGCATTAGTTTCTGACAATGAAAACCTACAGTGTTTGGAAGGCTATAAATTCAATCAAATATCAGGAAATATCATGTTGAAAAAATGTCATGCCTTCCATGAGGAAGCTAAAGATTGGGCATCATTCAAACATCCAACAAGAAACAATCCAAAGCCTCAAAGTCCACCAATAAAACAACTATAAGCAAACAAGAGCAAATAGGGTCTTAAATATGAAACATTTGATATATTTAACAGGGGTGATTTTTTATCTTGTATTGTTGTGCCTCACACAACTTTGAACAAATACAAAGACCATCTACTGCAGACACCACAAGCCTTAAGGCTAGGAGTAATCCAAGAAACCAGAATGCTAATGTTGTTTTTCACTGTCCTTCTGGAAATAAAGGAATAGCTAATGCAAGGAAAATGCATAAGGGGTGGATTATTTTATCCATTTCAAAGTGATCCTCACTTCTTCCTCAGGGAAATCCTTGGTGGCTTTCTCGAGGAAAAAGTGAGGATCATTTTAAAATGTGTAGAATAAACCACCCCTTGTGCATTTTCCACACATTGGCTATTTTTTTATTCCCAGCAGCGCAATGAAAAATCACATTATCATTCTGGTTCCTTGGATTACTCAAAGTCCACCAAGTCTTGGTTTCAGGAGTCTTGTAAAATATTGGAGTGGCCTTAACAGTTGCCTGACTTGAACACCTTAGAAAATCTTTGGTGGGATTTGAAGAAGGTTATAACAGAACACAAACCCAAGAATAGTAGTGAACTGGAGGCCATTGCCCGTGAGGATTGGGCTAAGATTTCTTAGGAACACTGACAGAAGCTGTTATCTAGTTTTCCATCATGCTTGCAGTACCCTAAAAGACATAAGGGTTCTACTAGTCATGATGGGTTCAATGATTAAATAATTCTGAGACTGCAGTAGTCATTAAAAGTGGCATTTTGTGTTGAATATTGAGACACCACTTGTTTTCTTAGTTGTGTGCAATTATTTTTGTTCTTGTTTGGTTTATTGCAAATGGCAGAAAGTTTGTTAATTTTAATATTTTACAATCAGGGTTCAATAATTGTGATTGTAACTATGTCCTTGCATTTAGACATATCATTGATGAATGGATATTCTCATCTTTGATAATTATAGCATATCCACAGGATCATGATATTAATGTCTGAAACATGGCGTCCCACAACGGAAACCCACCTCAAGATCCAGAAGGAGTTGTGCCCAGTTTTGTCTGGTGCCTTTCCCTTTGTGAATAAAGCAGTTGCTATAGATGGCCAGCTCACTCTATTCATTTCTTTACGAATGAAGTAAGGAATTTAGAACCTCTATAGGTGTTTAGGATTTTGTGGTGAATAATTGTGGCATATTATTATTCTTGTTTGATTAGTTTATGGCAAAACAGCAGAAAGTTTGTAAGTTTTGCAAATAAGCGTAATTTGTAAATGGGGTCCAATATTTTTTTTTTGCCAATGAAATGTACCATTTAGTAAGTAATAATGTCTCTTGCATTAAAGGAGTGAATATAGATAATAAATTAGTCACTTCATCATGCATCTTCCAATGTTAGCCTATATTCGTCCATACTTTCAAACATCTCCAACTGTTTCATCTCCATTAGAGGCCATAGTTCCTTGAAGCTGGTTGCATTCCTTTGTGAATGTAAGTTAATGAAGCCTATGTTACGCAGAGTTTTGGTGTCATCTATCTGATAACTCTTTATTGTCTCCAAATCTTTCTTCAAGGACCTGTAATTTTCGTGGTTGGTTGTGAATGGCTGGACTTTTTGACATGATCCTTTGCAAGTGCGAATCTTAATGTCAATATCCACCTAAAGAAAAATTAAAACATTACAGATAGAATAACATGTACTATATAACGCACATACAGTATATATCAGATATCATATACAGCTCTGGCAAAAATTAAGAGACCACTGTACATTTTAAAAAAAAATCAGCTTCTCTACAAGTCTGACAGCCATTCCATTGCAGTGTCAGTTGAATTCCAACCAGAGTACAGACCGGCAGAGGGCGAAAGCAACTCTCCACTTACTGGGATGACAGTCATCTTATTCGAATGTCACTCCGCAGGATGACAACAAGTGACCTACAAAAGGAATGTCAACTGGCAGCTGGGGTGAAGTGTATGGTAGGAACAGTTCGTAACAGGCTTCTACACTGTGTGCAGAATTATTAGGCAAGTTGTATTTTAGAGGATTTGTTTTATTATTCATCAACAACTATGTTCTCAATCAACCCAAAAGACTCATAAATATCAAAGCTTAATATTTTTGGAAGTTGGAGTGGGTTTATTTTTAGATTTGGCTATCTTAGGAGGATATCTGTTTGTGCAGGTAACTATTACTGTGCAGAATTATTAGGCAACTTAATAAAAACCAGATATATTTCCATCTCACTTGTTTATTTTCCCCAGATACACTAATATAACTGCACAAAATTTAGAAATAAACATTTCTCACATGCAAAAACAAAACCCAAAAAAATTAGTGACCAATATAGCCACCTTTCTTTATGATTACACTCAACAGCCTACCATCTATAGATTCTGTCAGTTGCTTGATCTGTTTACGATCAACATTGCATGTAGCAGCAACCATAGCCTCCCAGGCACTGTTCTGAGAGGTGTACTATTTTCCCTCCCTGTAGATCTCACATTTTATGAAGAACCACAAATTCTCTATGGGGATCAGATCTGGTGAACAAGGGGGCCACGTCATTATTTTTTCATCTTTTAGACCTTTACTGGCCAGCCACGCTGTGGAGTAGTTGGATGCATGTGATGGAGCATTCTCCTGCATGAAAATCATGCTTTTCTTGAACGATACCGACTTCTTCCTGTACCACTGCTTGAAGAAGGTGTCTTCCAGAAACTGGCAGTAGGTCTGGGAGTTGAGCTTCACTCCATCCTCAACCCAAAAAGGTCCCACAAGTTCATCTTTGATGATACCAGCCCATATCAGTACCCCACCTCCACCTTGCTGGCGTCTGAGTTGGAGTGGAGCTCTCTGCCCTTAACTGATCTAGCCTCTGGCCCATCCATCTGGCCCATCAAGAGTCACTCTCATTTCATCAGTCCATAAAACAGTTGAAAAATCAGTCTTAAGATATTTCTTGGCCAGTCTTGACGTTTTATCTTATGTTTCTTGTTCAAAGGTGGTCGTTTTTCAGCCTTCCTTACCTTGGCCATGTCCCTGAGTATGGCACACCTTGTACTTTTTGATACTCCAGTAACGTTGCAGCTCTAAAATATGGCCAAACTGGTGGCAAATAGCATCTTGGCAGCTTCACGCTTGATTTTCCTCAATTCAGGGGCAGTTATTTTGCGCATTTTTTGCCCAACACGCTTCTTGCGACCCTGTTGGCTATTTGCTATGAAACACTTGATTGTTCGGTGATCACGCTTCAAAAGTTTGGCAATTTCAAGACTGCTGCATCCCTCTGCAAGACATATCACAATTTTAGACTTTTCAGAGCCCGTCAAATCTCTCTTCTGACCCATTTTGCCAAAGGAAAGGAAGTTGCCTAATAATTAAGCACACTTTATATAGAGTGTTGATGTCATTACACCATGCCCCTCCTCATTACAGAGATGCACATCACCTGATTTACTTAATTGGTAGTTGGCTCCCAAGCCTATACAGCTTGGAGTAGGACAACATGTATAAAAAGTATCATGTGATCAATACTACTAATCAATAATAATAATAGTAATCAATGTACTCATTTGTCTAATAATTCTGCACACAGTGTATAGGCAGGGCTCAAGTCATGTAAAGCTAGAAAAAAGCCTTTCATCAGTGAGAAGCAAAGGAGAGCCAGGCTGAAGTATGCCAAATACCATAAGGACTGGACCATAGAGAACTGGAGTAAGGTAATCTTCTCTGATGAGTCTACTTTTCAGCTTTGACCAACACCTGGTCGTCTAATGCTTAAACGGAGACATGGAGAGGCGTACAAGCCACAGGGTCTTGCACCCAGTGTCAAATTTGGTGGAGGATCGGTGTTAATTTGGAGATGCTTCAGCAAGGCTGGAATTGGGAAGATTAAACTTTGAGAAGGATGTATGAATCAAGCCGCATGCAACGTTATTCTGGAAAAAAGTTGCTTCCTTCTGCTCAGGAAATGTTCCCCAACTCTAAGGACTGTTTTTTCCAGCAAGACAATGCGCCATGCCACACAGCTGGGCTAATCAATTAATCAATGTGTGGATGATGGACCACCACATCAAAACCCTGTCATGGCCAGCCCAATCTCCAGATCTGAACCCCATTGTAAACCTCTGTAATGTAGTCAAGAGGAAGATGGATAGTCACAATCCACTAAACAAAGAAGAACTGCTAAATTTTTGCACCAGGAGTGACAGAAGGTCACCCAAAAGCAGTGTAAATGACTAGTGGAAAGCATGCCAAGACGCATGAAAGCTGTGATTAAAAATCATGGTTATTCCACAAA
The DNA here is from genome assembly GCF_048569485.1 of Anomaloglossus baeobatrachus. NCBI lineage: Eukaryota > Metazoa > Chordata > Amphibia > Anura > Aromobatidae > Anomaloglossus > Anomaloglossus baeobatrachus. Next base: position 200,237,100 of record NC_134353.1, on the reverse strand, counting down.
ATATTGATTTCTGAGCTCTTCCTGAGTTAAAACATTATTAGTATCGTTTCTAAATGATTATGAACTTGCTTTCTTTGCATTATTTGAGGTCTGAAAGCAATGCAATGTTTTGTTATTTTGACCATTTCTCATTTTCAGAAAATAAATACAAAATTTATTGCTTGGAAATTCGGAGACTTGTCAGTAGTTTATAGGCTAAAATAAAACAATTTACATTTTACTCAATAATATACTTATAAAGAGAAAAATCAGAAAAACTGAAAATTTTGCAGTGGTCTCTTAATTTTTAGCAGAGCTGTATATTAGATATACACTAAAATACAAAAATATATAGGAATAGATACTGAAATAGCATTTAACAGATTCTACGCTAGATTAGATTGCATTAATTAGAGAAATATTGTTGAAGTCTCTACTGGGAACTGCTCTCTTTACTTCTACAGTGCTTTTTGCGAAAGTATTTGGCTCCCTTGAATTTTTCAACCTTTTCCCACATTTCAGGCTTCAAACAAAGGATAAAAATGTTAATGTCTTGGTGACGAATCAACAACAAGTGGGACACAATTGTGACGTTGAACGAAATTTATTGCTTATTTTAAACATTTAAAAAAATGAAAAACTGAAAATTGGGGCGTGCAATATTATTCGGCCCCTTTACTTTCAGTGCAGCAAACTCACTCCAGAAGTTCATTGAGGATCTCTGATTGATCCAATGTTGTCCTAAATGATTGATGATGATAAATATAAGCCACCTGTGTATAATCAAGTCTCCGTTTAAATGCACCTTCTCTGTGATAGTCTCAGTGTTCTGTTTAAAGCGCAGATAGCATCATGAAGACCAAGGAACACCACAGGCAGATCCATGATACTGTTGTGGAGAAGTTTAAAGCCGGATTTGGTTACAAAATGATTTCCAAAACTTTAAACATCCCAAGGAGCACTGTGCAAGCGATCATATTGAAATGGAAGGAGTATCATACCACTGTAAATCTACCAAGACTTGGCCGTCCATCCAAACTTTCATCTCAAACAAGGAGAAGACTGATCAGAGATGCAGTTAAGAGGCGCATGATCACTCTGGATGAACTGCAGAGATCTACAGTTGAGGTGGGAGAGTCTGTCCATAGGAAAACAATCAGTTGTACACTGCACAATTCTGGCCTATATGGAAGAGTGGCAAGGAGAAAGCCATTTCTCAAAGATATCCATAAAAAGTGTTGCTTAAAGTTTGCCACAAGCCACCTGGGAGACGCACCAAACATGTAGAAGAAGGTGCTCTGGTCAGATGAAACCATAATCGAATTATTTGGGCACAATGCCAAACGATATGTTTGGCGTAAAAGCAACATAGCTCATCACCCTGAACACACCATCCCCACTGTCAAACATGGTAGTGGCAGCATCATGGTTTGGGCCTGCTTTTCTTCAGCAGGAACAGAGAAGATGGTTAAAATTGATGGGAAGATGGATGGAGCCAAATACAGGACCATTCTTGAAGAAAACCTGTTGGAGTCTTCAAAAGACCTGAGATTGGAACAGAGATTTGACTTCCAACAAGACAATGATCCGAAACATAAAGCAAAATCTACCATGGAAAAAACTGCTGTTCACAAACACTCTCCATCCAACCTCACTCAGCTTGAGCTATTTGCAAAGAAAGAATGGGCAAGAATTTCAGTCTCTCGATGTGCAAAACTGATATACACATACTCCAAGCGACTTGCAGCTGCAGTCGAAGCAAAAGGTGGCGCTACAAAGTATTACCTTAAGTTACCTTATCAGTTATTTATTTTTTTAAAAAAGTTTAAAATAAGCAATACATTTTTTTTAACTTCACAATTGTGTCCCACTTGTTGTTGATTCTTCACCATAACATTAAAATTTGTATCTTTATGTTTGAAACCTGAAATGTGGGAAAAGATTGAAAAATTCAAGGGAGCTGAATACTTTCACAAGGCACTGTTAAGTATTTGATTTTTATATAAATAACATAACTGAAGAATAAAAGTCTCTTACCTCCAATATTTTCATTATTGCAAGCTGATCTTCGATCTCAGTTTGTAAATGTCTGAGTTTTGTTATTTGTTCATTAACCTTTGTTTTAAGGTAAATAAGTTGCTTCCTTAATTCGTTTCCAAGTTTGGCAAAGTATTTCACTGTTTCTATAAAAACATGTACTGTTAAGTTCATAATCAAAGTAATGATGAATTTAAATGGATATGCACATGATAGGAATAGCATATTTCTAATCCATCATTTACTAGTTGTGAATGTCTGAAGACTATTATTCTCACCAATTTATCATGAACTACACAAGCACGGCACTAATTATAGATCTGTTGGATATCTATGTGCCTTGCGTGTGTAGTTTAGTGTACTTGTTAATAAATACATGAAAAAAACAAAGCGGAGTCCCCCCAATTTTGATAATCAGCCAAGGTAAAGCAGAAGGCTGGGGGCTGATATCAGGCTTGGAAGGTCCATGGATTTTGTCCTCTTCTCTGCCTAAAAATACCAGCCCACAGTCACCCCAGAATTGGCACCTCCATTAGATGCACCACTTCTGTTGTTTGCCTGGCTCTTTCTGATTGCCCTGGTGCAGTGGCATATGGGGTAATATTTTAGGGGTTTGATGTCAGCTGTGTTATATCAGATGGCATCAAGCCCAGGTGTTAGTAATGGAGATGCATCTATCAGACACCCCCAATACTAACCGAGGAAGTTATTTAAAAAAAAAAATCCCACAGAAATACTTTATTTGGATAAAAAATCCCTCACACTATCAGACCTGAGATCAGGTTACCTGCGGACACAGGTGGAGGAACCTGAGTGATGTCACCGCTCATCGCTGCGGCTTAGTCTCTGCCTGAAGCTCATAGCAGGTGGTCATGTTCTATGCCCGCGCACTGTGCCTTCAGTAATGTAGCATAGCCAGAATCGGTGTGGGACCATGTACGGATTACGTCAGACCTGGGTGTTTTGGGGGATAATAAAGGGATGAAAGGGGGTGTGTTTTTTGTATTTTATTTCAAATAAAGAATTTTCTCGGTGTTTGTGTTTATTTAATTTAATTTACAGATTAATAATGGGGAAATCCCATAGACGCCTCTCATTACTAATCTAGGGCTTAGTGGCAGCTGTGAGCTGTTATTAACCCCTTATTACATCAATTGCCACCGCACCAGGGTAATTGGAATGAGCCTGGTAAAGTTCTGGCATTGTCACATTTAATGGATAAGACAATCCTGGGCAGCTGCAGGCTGCTATTTTTAGGCTGCGGCTGCTCAATAAGCATGGGTTTTGTCAGCCTGAGAATTCCAGCCCACAGCTGTGGGCTTTATCATGGCTGGGTATCAAAATTGGTGGGACCACACGCTGAGTTTTAAAATTATTTATTTTTTTATAATTTGTTAAAAAGCCGCATACGGTCTCTCTTATTTTGATACACAGCCAAGATAAGTGCATGGCTGGAGCTGCAGCCTGTAGCCTTATGTTTTATTTGTGCTGGGTTTCATAATATGGGGGGACTCTACACCAATTTTTTTTATTAATTTATTTTTACAGGACAAACACAGACAGTTTCTCTGCTTGAAAGCAGTCAGACACGATGTCACACAGGGTGGGGGCACGTCTGACTGTAACCAATCAGAGGCGTTCCAGAGGGCAGGGGAAGCAGTGCATATGCATGAGGTCAATGAGCAACTCCGGAAGTAGGGTTAGAGCTGCGTGGTGACTGGTAAGAATAAAGCACCTGCTCCAATCCCCCTATCTATTATATCCCCAGTTTTATGCTTCTTATTTGGGCCCCATAGACTTATATGGGGAACAGCGTCCGGCCAGATATCTGGGATCGATTCTGGGACTGAACCAGGTTTTTATTTGTAAAACCGGTTGGACCCACCGATCCCCAATATCTGCGAGTCCACCCATCACTAGTTAAGAGAAGAAATGGTGACAGACAGTTTCAATTAGTCCATGGCTAGACAGAGAATTTGACTGTATTCCCACAAAGTGGTTAGTACAGAAATGCCATAATACTCAAGTATAACATCCCAATAGTGGTGGTGAATCCTGAGTCTTTCATAATAACAATCATGCTGTACACTTTATGCACAAAACAGTCAAAGAATGACTGCTAACAGCTACAATAAGTTCACAATAGAAAAGATACATAAAAGCATTGAGCTCACCACGCCAGTAGGATAATAGTTACAAAGCGATCACATGGCAGAGTGTCAAATTCATCTGTCGATGCACAGCTAAAGCATGAACCAAAAAGGAAGGTGAATCAACGGCACATCCATCCTGATAAAACCAAGGCTTTGTTCAAAAATCCATATAAAAGGTAAGTCCATGAAACATCATGAAACCTTAAGCGTTGCCATTAGTTATAGGAGTCGCTAACTAATGGCGCTGCTGGCGATAGAAACGAATGTTTCATGAGTTTTTATGGAATTACAGTGAAGGAAATAATTGATCCCTTGCTGATTTTGTACGTTTGCCCACTGACAAAGACATGAACAGTCTATAATTTTAAGGGTAGGTTAATTTTAACAGTGAGAGATAGAATATCCAAAATAAAATCAAGAAAATCACATTGTATAAATTATATAAATTTATTTGCATTTTGCAGTTAGAAATAAGTATTTGATCCCTCTGGCAAACAAGTCTTAATACTTGGTGGCAAAACAATTGTTGGCAAGAATAGCAGTCAGATATTTTTTGTAGTTGATGATGAGGTTTGCTCACATGTCAGGAGGAATTTTGGTCCACTCCTCTTTGCAGATCATCTTTAAATCATTAAGATTTTGAGGCTGTCGCTTGGTAACTTGGAGCTTCAGATCCCTCCATACGTTTTCTATGGGATAAAGGTCTGGAGACTGACTAGGCCAATCCATGGCCTTAATGTGCTTCTTTTTGAGCCACTCCTTTGTTGCCTTGGCTGTATGTTTTGGGTCAATGTCATGCTGGAAGACCCAGACACGACCCATTTTTAATGTCCTTGCAGAGGGAAGGAGGATGTCCCTCAGGATTTTACGGTACATTGCTCCATCCATTGTCACATTGATGTGGTGAAGTAATCCTGAACCTTAGCAGAGAAACACCCCCAAAACATAATGTTTCCACCTCCATGCTTGACAGTGGGGATGATGTTCTTTGGGTCATAGGCAGCATTTCTCTTCCTACAAACACCGTGAGTAGAGGTAAGGTCAAAGAGCTCAATTTAGATATCATCTGACCACAGGACCTTCTCCGAAACACTCTCAGAATCATCTAGGTGTTTATTGGCAAACCTCAGATGGGCCTACACATGTGCTTTCTTGAGCAGTGGGACTTTGCCGGCACTGCAAGATTTTAAGCCATTACGGCGTAATGTGTTAACAATGGTTTTCTCGGTGACAGTGGTCCCAGCTGCCTTGAGATCATTAACAAGTTCCTCCCGAGTAGTTTTAGGTTGATCTCTCACCTTCCTCATGATCCTGGATACCCCATGAGGTGAGATTTTACATGATGCCCCGGATGTCGATTGTCACTCATTTTGTATTTCTTCCATTTTCTTCCTATTGCACCAACAGTTGTCTCCTTCTCAGCCAGCATCTTACTTATGGTTTTGTAGCCCATTCCAGCCTTGTGCAGGTCTATGATCTTGTCCCTGACATTCTTAGAAAGCTTTTTGGTCTTGGCCATGTTGTAGAGGTTAGAGTCTGTCTGATTAATTGAGTCTGTGGACAGGAGTCTTTAATACCGGTGACAATTTAAGACAGCTGTCTTTAATGCAGGTAACAAGTTGATTAGGAGCATCTAACTGGTCTGTAGAAACCAGAACTCTTAATGGTTGGTAGGGGATCAAATACTTTTTTCTCTCTGCAAAATGCAAATAAATTTAGATCATTTATACAATGTGATTTTCTGGATTTTATTTTGGATATTCTCTCACTATTAAAATTAACCTACCCTTAAAATTATAGACTGTTCATGTCTTTGTCAGTGGGCAAACTTATAAAACCACCCAAGGGATCAAATAATTATTTCCTTCACTGTACCTTTTATATGGATTTTTGAATAAAGCCTTGGTTTTATTGGGATGGATGTGCCATTGATTCGCCTTCCTTTTTGGTTCATATATTCACAATAGATATTGAATTGAGAGACACAATGATGGATCTACAAATGACATGTGTAACATATAACATCAACTAGCCATATAGACCCCACATGACCAGCAATAAATGCAGATAAAAAAACATATAGGGGCAGGATGAAGAAACATTTCGGCAGAATGAAGAAACATATGGTGGCAGAATGAAGAAACATATGGAGGCAGGATGGAGAAACATATGGAGGCAGGATGGAGAAACATATGGAGGCAGGATGGAGAAACATGGGGCATGATGAAGAAACATATGGGGGCAGAATGAAGAAACATGGGGCAGGGATGGGGGCAAGATGAAGAAACAAGGGGACAGGATAAAGGAAACATGGTGACAGGATGAAGAAACATATGGTGCAGGATGAAGAAACAGTTGAACAGAATGAAGAAACATATGGGAGCAGAATTAAGAAACATGGAGCCAGGATGGAGAAATGTATGGGGCAGGATGGAGAAACATGGGGACAGGATAAAGAAACATAGGGGCTGGATGAAGAAACATATGAGGGAAGAATGAAGAAACATATGGTGCAGGATGAAGAAACATTTGGGGAGAATGAAGAAACATATGGGGCCAGGATGAAGAAACGTATGGGGGCAGCATGAAGAAACATTTGGGGGCAGGATGAAGAAACGTATGGGATCAATATGAGAAAACATATGGGAGCAGGATGTAGACTTATTGGGGCAGTATTAAAAAAACATGGGGTAGGATGAAGAAACATATGGGGGCAGGATGGGAGAACATATGGGGACCAGGGGAAGGTCCTGTTACTGTGCAGGGCGTCATTATGTCGATTTTTTTTCTTCATTTGGCATAGTGTGGAAGTTGGGGAAAAATTTTGAAATGTGCTCTAGATAACTGTGTTTTATTGTCTGCAAAGACGAGTCCTGGCTGGAAGAAGTGATAGCGGTCTGCGCTGGATGAAGAAGAATAACAAAGATGAATGTCTTCAACTAGAGACATCACTGTTGAGTCACTTACACTATACAGTACACTATATACAGGGCTCCTGTGTATAATGTCACTGGTAATTTATGTATTATCTCTACACTGTCACTATACACTGTATACTATGTACAGAGCTCCTGTATATAATGACACATAGTAATATTAGTATTGAATTATTTTTATTAATGATCAGTATTGTAGCATTCGGTCACTATGTGATCTGGTCATGATTCAAAGGTATTTGTCCCTTATATCTGGTAGTTTTCGGTCACTATGTGGTGATAATATGTGGTCTGGTCATGGTGTGGCATTATTTGTCCCCTGTATGTGGTAAGATTGGTCATTTTAAAAAATGTATGTGACAGATTCTGATAAAAATAAATAATAAAAATATACCTAAAAAGAATATTGGATATTTTAATAGGTAACAGTAGAGTATTGCCTTACCAAAATAATCTATCTTGTTTTGATGGCAGGTTGAAAAAATGTTTTGGCCAAAACAAAAGCTGATGGCTATGTATGTGATATGTTGTTCAATTGGAACTGTTAATTGGTGATTGGTGAGGACGTGGTGCAGAAGTGGCATTTTTCCAAGAGTGGCGGTGAGAATATGGAAAGTTCAAGGGGTAGAGGAGAAGCTGGGGTGGAGCTGGAGTCTCAAAGGAAGCTCGAAAACTTTACCAGTATAGGGTCCTGAAGTTCATTGTGGCAGTCCTGCAATAGGGTCTTACCTGATAAGGTTGTGTTCACACAACATGTAACAGATACAAAGTACAGATGCTGCAAAAGCCACAGGCCTTAAGGCCAGAGATAATCCACAGGAACGAGAAGAATTTTGTGAATAAATAGTGCTGGATTCCTGAAGAAGTGGGGATTCACTTTGAAACATGTTGATATAAATCACCTTCATCTACATCCAGCATATTGGCTTTTATCATCTATTTCCAGCAGTGCAGTGATATCCATGCTATTCACATGGCTCATGAGGCTACCACAATGGCACTGTTATATTGATTTAATAGATTCCTGTAGCAAAGAAATTCACAGCCTGGATATTGCTTAATTCATGTTAGATGTTTTGGTGCAATATCCTATTCGTGCATCGAGGCAGGGCTGTGAGTTGGGAATGTGGGTAAGATGTCAAGCTCTGCCGCAGTCCCACCATGTTTGTATGAGTTTCTTTACATTTCGTTCTAGCACCACGTGCAGCAAGGGGAGCATTTGCGCACATTCATCCCATCGGTCTTCAGCAAAATGGCGCTGCAGGCAGCAAAGGGGCACTCTGAAAACTGATGCTCCAGCAAATTGTTGACATTTGCTCAGATTAATACCTCGGCTCAATGACAAGCTGAGATCACAATCTGCGCATGCACTACCACCGGCGATATCCGCTGTGTCATATTGCTGAAAACTGTTGGAAGTAAGTATGCGGATGCGTCGCCTGAGGTGCCATTTTGTTAAAGACAGCCAAGAGATGAATGTAGGCAGGCGTCACCCTTGCTGCAAGCGGTGCTAGTCCGAAATTTAATAAAAGAGGCTCATACAATGGCGGAGGGATCACAGCAGAGGCAAAGTCTCAACCTACAGTCCTGCCCCGATGCAGCAAGACGATATTTCACCAAAACATCTAACATGAATTAAACAACAAACAGGCTGCGGATTTCTTAACTACAGGTATCTATTAAATCAGTATTACAGTGCATTTATGGCCACACCTTTAGTATAACATAAAATCAGAATGACAGGTTCCCTTGAGATGTATAGACTGAAATGAAAAGTCTGCAGTCACTCTATGTGACTGCAGACTGACAAAATGTAACTTCACGTTTCCCCTGTATTTCCTGTGTGTGTGGTCATATGAGCCACATGCCAACCAAAATCACTGGCTTCTCTCAATGAAAAAGAATTGAGAGTAGAACAGGAATCTAGTCTAGACTATAGTTGAGCGCGTTTCGCGGTTCGCGGTTCTCCAGTTCGCGGTTTGAGTGATTTTGGGGGCTGTTCTAGATCGAACTAGAACTCGAGCTATTTGCTAAAAGCTCGACAGTTCGAGTTACGTTCGAGAACGGTTCTAGCAGCAAAAGCAGGGTTTTACAGCTACAGTGTGCAGGGAGCCATCGCTGCCAGCCTGCCAGAAGCTGGTAACCAAGATAAACATCGGGTATCCAAGCAAAGCGCTTTGGTTAGTAACCTGATATTTATCCTAGTTACGTGTGCAGGAAGCCGACACTTCCCCGCTCAACTCGCTCCGCCCTCTCCTGCACGTGGCATGTACACACACACACACACTCACACTCACCTGTCCCCAGCCATGCAGTCCACGACACTGACGTCCTCAGCGCCACATGACCCCTCTAGGCTCCACCCACTTCGCACTCCGCCGCCAGCACACATGGCCCCGCTAGACTCCGCCCACCTGGCACTCTGCACACATGGTCCCGCTAGGCTCCGCCCACGTGGCACTCTGCAAACATGGTCCCGCTAGGCTCCGCCCACCTGGCACTCTGCACACATTACCCCGCTAGGCTCCGCCCACCTAACACTCGGCACACATTACCCCGCTAGGCTCCGCCCACCTGACACTCTGCACACATGGTCCCGCTAGGCTCCGCCTACGTGGCACTCTGCACACATGGTCCTGCTAGGCTCCGCCCACCTGGCACTCTGCACACATTACCCTGCTAGGCTCCGCCCACCTGGCACTCTGCACACATGGTCCCGCTAGGCTCCGCCCACCTATCACTCTGCACACATGGTCCCACTAGGCTCCGCCCACCTGGCACTCTGCATACATTACCCCGCTAGGCTCCGCCCACCTGTCACTCTACACACATTACCCCACTAGGCTCCGCCCACCTCGCACTCAGCACCCATTACCCTGTTAGGCTCCGCCCACCTGTCACTCTGCACACATGGTCCCGCTAGGCTCCGCCCACGTGGCACTCTGCACATATGGTCCTGCTAGGCTCCGCCCACCTGGCACTCTGCACACATGGCCCCGCTAGGCTCCGCCCACCTGGCACTCTGCACACATTACCCCTCTAGCCTCCGCCCACCTGGCACTCTGCACACATGGCCCCACTAGGCTCCGCCCACCTGGCACTCTGCACACATTACACCGCTAGGCTCCGCCCACCTGGCACTTTGCACACATTACCCCGCTAGGCTCCGCCCACCTTGCACTCTGCACACATTACCCCGCTAGGCTCAGCCCGCCTCGCACTCCGCACACATGGCCCCGCTCGGCTTACCTGCGGTGATGAAGTCCCGCCCTCCCGACCTCAGCGCTGTCACTGTCCTCCATGGCCGACGCTTGTCACATCACCTTCTCTCGCTGCCAACCAGAGACTGTGACTAGCGGTGACGTCACGGGCCGCTCGCCATACTTGGCTGTGAAGGTCATTGAACTCAGTGACAGGTGCTGTCAGCAGTGCAGGAGATCAGCGCAGGTAATGTACCTCGCTGACAGCAGCACTTGCCATGCCCTGCAGTGACCTGGGCTGACCCATTGATGTTAGCTCACGTCACTGCATTTGTGGCGCCCTGGACAAGCCAGGACGTCACAAGCACTACACCAACACACCCCACACTCCCGGTCAGGCACACCAAAGTCAAACAAAATCCTTGTTGCCTCCCTCCAGGGGCTGATGTTCACACCAGGGGGTGGGCCAGGTGGTTGGTCCTGCCCACCGAGGAGTGCACAGTCCTGGAGGCGGGAAAAGGAGAGAGTTGAGTTTTAGAGTTTGAAGTGGAAGGAGTGAAGTGGTAGAGGAGCAGACAGAAAGTGGTCCGGGTGTGTGGCCCGGACGGAACAGCAAGGTTGGCAGACGGTGGTGACCGTCTGCAGGAGAGGCCTATTGGAGCTAGCCGTAAGGACCGTGGACGGGCGGTGGCCCGTGGGTACCGGACCGGTACGCAAAGAGAAGCCAGCACCATCCGGCAGGGGCTTACGGACCCCGACAAGGCTAGGAGTCGCCATGCAATTTGTCAAATCCATTAGCGAAGGGAACCTCCTGGGTTTCCCAGCAGCCAAGTCCCGACAGAAGGCAACAGTCCAACCGAAAGAGGGAAACATAGTCACCGCCAAGGCTAAAGTTCCCAGGGCCAGAGCCTGCGGGCAAAAGGGGCTCCTTCAGCACATATCCAAGCTGGGGAGCGGGTTACCGGTGGGAACCCATTGGAACCATCTACACTACACAGGTGCAGGGAAAGGCAGTCACCATCAACCTGCCGGGAGGAGAAACTCCGCAGCCGTCTGTGGGACCCGTCCATCCAGCCGTTTGTTTTACCGGAGACTCTGTGTTCATCATTGGCTGAGTGAGTACCACCGTGCCGTGCGGCACAGCGCTGCCCCTGCGACCCTGCACCTCACCAGGCCCTCTAACCCGCCTGCTATCCATACTTACCCCCTCACCGGGCCCCGGTACAACCAACCCCCCTACCCACGGAGGGGAGAACCAACATCCAAGCTGCTCCCTGTCATCGCTCCCGGGATCCCCGTCCAGAGCAGCGGTGGTGTCACCAATCTCACCACAACCGTGGTAAACACAAACAATATCCCTAAACCACAAACATTCCCCCTTTTCACTCACGGGCGAGGAACGCCGCTCGAGTCCCCGGGATCCGGCCCACCGCTCGAGCCACCACCGAGCAGCAGCAGCCGGACCCGAGCAGTGGGAGAGCGCAGCGTCCCCTGCTCCGCCCGCGACAACTTGGCGTCACGAACAGGATCCCTAAACCACAAACATTTCCCCTTTTCACTCACGGGCGAGGAACGCCGCTCGAGTCCCCAGGATCCGGCCTACCTCTCCAGCCACCACCGAGCAGCAGCTGCGGTAGCAGCCGGACCCGAGCAGTGGGAGAGCGCAGCGTCCCCTCCTCCGCCCGCGACACATTGCTCTCCCAGCCAATGGGGAACATTCTGTTCTTCATTGACTGGGACAGTGTGGATCGTCATGGGAACCGCTTGGATTACACCAGACCTGGATTTGTTTTTCTTTCTAATAAATTGGTGAAAGAAGCAATGTGTTGAGCAGTGTTTTTTCAAATAAAAATGTGTTTGACGTCTATTTTTTTTTTATTACTGACTGGGTTGGTGATGTCGGGTATCTGATAGACGCGTGACATCACTAACCCCAGGGCTTGATGCCAGGTGACATTACACATCTGGTATTAACCCCATATATTACCCCGTTTGCCACCGCACCAGGGCACGGGATGAGCTGGGGCGAAGCACCAGGATTGGCGCATCTAATGGATGCGCCACTTCTGGGTCGGCTGCGGCCTGCTATTTTTAGGCTGGGGAGAGGGCAATAACCATGGACCTCCCTAGTCTGAGAATATCAGACCCCAGCTGTCTGCTTTACCTTGGCTGTTTTTTTGGGGGACCCCCACGTGTTTTTTTTTTTTTTTTTAAATTATTTATTTAATTTAAAATAACAGGGTGAGGTGCCCTCAGTTTTGGATTACCAGCCAAGGTGAAGCTGCCAGCTGTGGTCTGCAGGCTGCAGCCGCCTGCTTTACCCTAGCTAGCTACAAAAATAGGGGGAACCCCACGTCATTTTTTTTTTTTCATTTTTTTGGCTAAATACAAGGCTAAGCACCCCTTAGTGCCACATGAAAGGCACCAAAGGGTGCAAAATTACAAAATGCAGGAGAGTGGGACATTATGTGTTTTTCTGCCATTGTAATGAAAGAAAAGACTGATATGAAGTGTACAAGCACAGGAAAATCACCAGAGCGCTCTACGCTGTGATAAGCAGTAGAAAATGGGACTGGAGTGAACATGTGACCACCTCATGTAGGTTGAAGCTATGGATCTGTACTGCCCTGGGGGCTCGGCTGCTCTCCGCCGAGCCGCTCGGATCCGGGCTCGGGTTGTCGGTGGCTCGAGCGCCTCCGGACCGGGGGCCACGTCGCTCTGGAAAGGGGGGGGTTGGTTGTTTGGTTTGAGGTGGACCGGTTTCACGGCCGGAGCCGCGGTGACCGGTAACAGTTCGTGACGCCACCCACGGGTCGTGGTGAGGTGATGGGCACCAGCGCTGCGGTGAGGGTGCGGGGGCTCGTCCGGGATTGGTGGTGGGTCGCAGCTAGGTGTTGACCCCTCCGTGGGTAGGGGGTTTGTTGGTCCCGGGGCCAGGTGGTAGGAGCGAGGGGTTGCAGGACGCAGGGGCTCACTTGCAGTGCGGTGCCTGCTGACACTGGTGTACTCACGATTAAACCACACAGAGTCAATGGTAAACCAAGTTCGGTGTAGATCGGTGACCGCAGCCGGCTGCGTGTGTCCCCAGTGAGGTTGGTGATGTCGCCTTTCTCCTGCACCTTTAAATTTGCTATAGTGACTCCTATGCTTCAGCAACGGTAGTCCGCTCCCTGGCTTTTAGGTACCAGAGGAGCCCTTTTGCCCGCAGGCGCTGGCCCTTTGGATCTCTGGCCCTTGGCGGTGGCTCTTATCCGTCTATCGGGACTTTGGGTGGGAATGAACCCCTGAGGTCCAGACCACAATCAGTAGATTTGTCTGAGCCCGGTTGCTTCTGGGCTAGAACAGGGTCTGAGTACCCTGCCTGGTGCTCCGGTTGACTTGTCAGCTCCCCGGTTCGGGTCCGAAGGGTCACCACCCTCTTCTCGATCCCTACGGTTCCGCAGTTCAGTCCCTGACCGGACTCCTGCAGACGGCCACCACCGTCTGCCTGCCTGACCGTTCCAAGGGGTCCTAGGCTCCCTCCTAGGCCCCTGACTCTCAGCTCGCCACTTTTACTCCTCTCACTATTCCTCTCTCCACTCGACTCACTTGTCCTTTCCCTGCCTCAGGCCAGCAGACTCCTCGGAGGGCGTGCCTATCCGCCTGGCTCCGCCCACCTGGTGTGCCTTGCTAGACCTGAGGGAGGTGGTCAGGACTTGTTGGCTGCTGGTGCCTCACTGGGGTGGGGGTGGGGGTGGTGTTGTGTGTTGTTACCTTTGACCCCTGGGGGTCCAGGGCATCACAGATCCTGGGTAAATTTATGTATTTTCCCTCCTTCAGTTTTTTTGCAGTATGCAAACAAACGGAAGGCACATGGATGACATACGGACCGTATATGGAACAGAAACGGATGCCACACGGATGCACCTATAAAAAAAACTCAAAGAAGAGGGAGCCAGCACTGCTCATGAATGGCATGCAACAATGAAAAAATAAAAAGTGTAAAATTCACAAATTCATTCCTACTGTAACAATTCAATGAGATTTTTTGCAAATTATTGATCAATGATTTGAGCCCCCCTGCCCCGTCACGGCAAATCTCTATAGGGGGGTCCCTACACTATGTTATAAATTAATATCGTACCATAAGGTCTCATATAATACCTTGAACAGGACCATATAAGAACACCACTTACCTGGGGAATGTCAGAACCGCTCCCATGCTGCAAGGACTGACAACTGCGAATAAAGGCAGAACCACACATACCAGCACAATGTCAGAACTGGCCCTCACAGTGCCAGACCAGCAAGCATGGATGAAGGGCGGAACAGCCTCAGGCAGGTGGTGCTTAAATAATAATGCCTATGGACCAGGGGGCGGTGGCTGTGTGTGAACAGGCACCAACATGAATTTTGATGGCAACAGAAGGAATTTGCAAACCACACAGGGCGTGCACGGCAAGGTGGCGTTCAACCACTGACCAGTAAACGCAAAGAAGAGGAGATCCAGCACTGCTCATGAATGGCATGCAACAAAAAAATAAAATATAAAAAAAGCTAACCGTTTTTTGCGGACCGCAAAAACGGATCGGTCGTGTGAATGTAGCCTTATTCTGATCTGCCGTTTATAAACAGCAGGCAGAAATAAGTGAATAGCGCCCCCCCAGCGTCAGAAAATCTCCGGGGTTTCAGGGGGTAGCTGAGACCCTGGAGATCATGATTTAGGCCGTTTTTTCCGGTCCCCGCTCACGTGATCACCGGTATACACCGTGCACCGATGATCACGTTACAGTAAATGACAGCGTCGGTAAAAAATTATTTATCTCCCATCTGGCATGAACAAACATGATAAATCTCCTCCCCGGTCCCCTCCGGTCCCCACCGGTCCCCCGGTGTCGCCAAAGTGTCCCCCCGACCCCCTCCCGGAAATCCAAGATGGCTGCGTGCACAGCAGCGCGCCGGCCGCATTCACCCTACTCCTCTGATTTTTGTCGTATGTGCCATGACACATGCGACAGAAAACTCCTCCCCAGGCCCTGCCAGGTCACCCCCTATAACCCCACCGGTGTTCCCCGGTGTCCCACGGTACCTGTGCAGCGTTAATCCCCCGCGGCCCTCTCCCTCACAATAGATGATGCCGCATGCACAGAGCGGCTGTCGGCTCAGCTTACTGTGTTCAGACACAGTGAGTGGTGGTTATACATCTGTAAGCTAAATGGGCGGCATGATGGCTCAGTGGTTAGCACTGCAGTCTTGCAGTGCTGAGGTCCTGGGTTCAATTCCCACCAAGGACACCATCTGCAAGGAGTTTGTATGTTCTCCCCGTGTTTGCGTGGGTTTCCTCCAGGTTCTCTGGTTTCCTCACACACTCCAAAGACATACAGATAGGGAATTTAGATTGTGAGCCCCAATGGGGTCAGTGTTCCCAATGTATGCAAAGTGCTATGGAATTAATAGCGCTATATAAATGAATAAATTATTATTATTATTACTGCAATGCCCTGCTCATGAGGTAAGGACCATAGTTGATCAGGAGAGCTATATACTACATTTCCAAATGGAGGTATTTGATTTTATAGTTGCCCTGCTGAACGACTACCAAACATGAGAGTCCGTTATACGCCACAAGTAAACACATCTAAATAGCGAGCTCTGTTGTTTAGTATTCATTCAGCTGGATAACTGGACTTAAAGGGGTATTCCATCTCCAAGACCCTATCCCCAATATATAGTAGGTGGAATAGCAATAATATCAGCAAATTCCAATATTTGGAAATGTAGAATAGTTCTCCTGATTAGGCATGCCCTTACCTCATTAGCAGGGCATTGCAGCTTTGGTAGCAACCGTTACGACATGGACTCTGCTGCTGTGGACCCGGGGAGAGTGAGTGCAGATTCATTGCACCCACACTCCTCACATGGAGGGTCTGCACTCCTAGAAAATGGGGGATACGTTCCCTGAGTGTCTCCCCCCATATTCTAGACCAGGGGTGGGCAATTAATTTTCCCATGGGGCCGCATGAGAAATTGGGATGGTTTTAGAGGGCCGGACTAATATAATTAACTCGGTTCTACATATACATACATATATATATTATATATTATATATATATATATATATATATATATATACACACACAAACACGCATATATACTGTGCGTGTATAATATATATACACATACACACAATGTATACATACACACACAATCCCCATATACTACATCACTACACCCGTCACATACTACACCTGTAATATACATCAGTATACACTACACCTGTAATAAACTACACCTCTATATACTATACCACTATATATTACATCACTACACCCCTATATACACCTGTAATATGCTACATCACTATATACCACACCTGTAATAAACTGCAGCACATCACTATATACTACACCTGTGACAACCTACATTAATACACCCCTATATACTACACTTGTATTATACTACATCACTACACCCCTATATACTACACTTGTATTATACTACATCACTACACCCCTATATACTACACTTGTATTATACTACATCACTACACCCCTATATACTACACTTGTATTATACTACATCACTACACCCCTATATACTACACTTGTATTATACTACACTCCTATATACTACACCTGTATTATACTACACCACTACACCCCTATAAACACCTGTATTATACTACACCACTACACCTGTAATATACTACACCACTACACCCCATATACACCTGTAATATACTACACCACTACACCCTTATATACACCTGTAATATACTACACTACTACACCCCTATATACACCTGTATAATACAGGTGTATATAGTGGTGTAGTATAATACAGGTGTATATAGGGGTGTAGTATAATACAGGTGTATATAGGGGTGTAGTATAATACAGGTGTATATAGGGGTGTAGTGGTGTAGTATAATACAGGTGTATATAGGGGTGTAGTATAATACAGGTGTATATAGGGGTGTAGTATATTACAGGTGTATATAGGGGTGTAGTGGTGTAGTATAATACAGGTGTGTATAGGGGTGTAGTATTATACTACACTCCTATATACACCTGTATTATACTACACCACTACACACCTATAAAACTACACCACTACACCCCCCCCCCATATACCACACCTGTAAAAATACATTCCCATATACTAAACCACTACACCCCAAATATTTGTCAAAAGTTACCCCTCTCCCCCAGCCCCCCGCCTGCCCGCCCCCATTGTCCCCGCAGGTTACTAGTAACCACTCACCTCTCTTTTTATCGTTCCCGTCCTCAGACACCTCCGTACGAGCCCCCCGCTGAGCTGCTTCTCCTTCACATGGCCAGGCTGCGCCGACGCTGTATTCCTAGGAGCCCCCGCCGCTGCCTCTCTCCATACGGCCCCCCGCCTCTGCAGCTTCTCCTTCCGGGCAGGAACTTTTCAAATGACACACGCGCGCCGTACTGACGATATCAGGGCGCGCGTGTGTCACAGAGAAAAGTGTCGGGCAAGGAACAGAGGAGAGATTCCTGCGTTCCGCTGCCTACACTGTGCGGAGCTTCAGGATCTGTCCTCTGTTTCCTGCCCGACACGCAGCGTGTGATGAGGGTCAGGGCCGGCTCCAGGTTTTTGTGGGCCCCGGGCGGAAGAGTCCCAGTGGGCCCCATCAACACGCAGACACACATACGTACACATACATATTTAACCCTTTCACGACCTTGGACGGATCTATCCGTCCAGGATCGTGTCCCGTTAAGCCCCGCCCCCTGCCGCGGGCAGGCGGCGTGGATCGGCACACATATCAGCTGTTTTCAACAGCTGACATGTGTGCCTGCTAGCCGCGGGTGGAATCGCTTCCACCCACGGCCATTAACCCCTTAAATCTTGCTGCCAAAGTCTGGCAGCAAGATTTAAATGCGCGCGGCCATGTTTGTTACTTACCGCCGCCCCCACCGGAAGTCACGTGTGTTATCACGTGACTATCGGTGGTTGCCATCGTAGCACAGGGTCATGTGATGACGCCTGCTGCTATGATCTTTCACTTTCATTTTCCCTCGGCCGAGAGCAGAGGGAAAACCAAAGTGAGTGAATCTGCTGATTACAGCGGTATTGCTGTGATCAGCAGATAGCGATCAGCGATCGGATTGCTGATTGCTATAGCCCCCTAGGGGGACTAGTAAAATAAAAAAAAAAAAGTAAAAAAAAAAGTTTTAAAAAATAAAAAAAAAAACAAAAAACCTAAAAGTTCAAATCACCCCCCTTTCCCCCCATTGAAAATTAAAGGGTTAAAAAATAAATAAATATACACATATTTGGTATTGCCGCGTTCAGAAATGCCCGATCTATCAAAATATAAAATCAATTATTCTGATTGGTAAACGGCGTAGTGGCAAAAAAATTCCAAACGCCAAAATTACGTTTTTTGGTCGCCGCAAGTTTTGCGCAAAATGCAATAACAGGCGATCAAAACGTAGCATCTGCGCAAAAATGGTACCATTATAAACGTCAGCTCGAGACGCAAAAAATAAGCCATCACTCAGCCATAGATCCCAAAAAATAAGAACTCTACGTGTTTCGGAAAATGGCGCAAAATGTGCGCCACTTTTATTGGACAAACTTGTGAATTTTTTTTAACCCCTTAGATACAAGTAAACCTATACATGTTTGGTGTCTACAAACTCGCACCGACCTGAGGCATCACACCCAGACATCAGTTTTACCATATAGTGAACACCGTGAATAAAATATCCCAAAAACTATTGTACGATCCCACTTTTTTTGCAATTTTTCCGCACTTGGAATTTTTTTGCCGTTTTCCAGTACACTATATGGTAAAACTTATGATTTTATTTAAAAGTACAACTCGTCCCGCAAAAAACAAGCCCTCATATGGCAAGATTGACGGAATAATAAAAAAGTTACGGCTCTTGGAAGAAAAGGAGCAAAAAACAAAAACGCAAAAACGGAAAGTGCCCGGGGGCTGAAGGGGTTAAAGACAAACTCACAAAAATACATATAGAACGGACACATCTATACAGCCATATACACTGACATACATAGATACACATTATACATGCCTACAGACACACAGCTCTGCTGCATACATACAGACACACATAGCTCTGCTACAGACACACATAGCTCTGCTACATACATACATAGCTCTGCTACATACATACACACATAGCTCTGCTACATACATACACACATAGCTCTGCTACATACATACACACATAGCTCTGCTACATACATACACACATAGCTCTTCTACATACATACACACATAGCACTGCTACATACACACATAGCACTGCTACATACAGACACACATAGCTCTGCTACATACAGACACACATAGCTCTGCTACATACATACACACATAGCTCTGCTACATACATACACACATAGCTCTGCTACATACACACATAGCTCTGCTACATACATACATAGCTCTGCTACATACATACACACATAGCTCTGCTACATACATACACACATAGCACTGCTACATACATACACACATAGCACTGCTACATATATACATACATACACATTGCTCTGCTACATACACACATAGCTCTGCTACATACATACACACATAGCACTGCTACATACATACACACATAGCACTGCTACATATATACATACATACACATTGCTCTGCTACATACACACATAGCTCTGCTACATACATACACACATAGCTCTGCTACATACATACACACATAGCACTGCTACATACATACACACATAGCTCTGCTACATACATACACACATAGCTCTGCTACATACACACATAGCTCTGCTACATACATACATAGCTCTGCTACATACATACACACATAGCTCTGCTACATACATACACACATAGCTCTGCTACATACATACACACATAGCTCTGTTACATACATACACACATAGCTCTGCTACATACATAGCTCTGCTACATACATACACACATAGCACTGCTACATACACACATAGCACTGCTACATACAGACACACATAGCTCTGCTACATACATACACACATAGCACTGCTATATACACACATAGCACTGCTACATACAGACACACATAGCTCTGCTACATACATACACACATAGCTCTGCTACATACATACACACATAGCACTGCTACATACACACATAGCACTGCTACATACAGACACACATAGCTCTGCTACATACAGACACACATAGCTTTGCTACATACTTACACACATAGCTCTGCTACATACAGACACACATAGCTCTGCTACATACTTACACACATAGCTCTGCTACATACATACACACATAGCACTGCTACATACACACATAGCACTGCTACATACACACATAGCACTGCTACATACAGACACACATAGCTCTGCTACATATATACATACATACACATTGCTCTGCTACATACACACATAGCTCTGCTACATACATACACACATAGCACTACTACATACACACATAGCACTGCTACATACACACATAGCACTGCTACATACACACATAGCACTGCTACATACAGACACACATAGCTCTCCTACATATATACATACATACACATTGCTCTGCTACATACACACATAGCTCTGCTACATACTTACACACATAGCTCTGCTACATACATACACACATAGCTCTGCTACATATATACATACATACACACATAGCTCTGCTACATATATACATACAGACAGACACACACGCGGCTCTGGGGCCCAGCACATACGGCACCGGGGAGGGGGGGGGGGGTTTGCAGGGAATACACCTAGGGGGGGAGAAGAGCCCATACAGCTCACCAGGGCCCATAAATCGGGTGGTGGGGAGGGCACATACCGCTCAGGTCACGGTGGAGAGGGGGCCCACACAGAGCCGGAAAGAAGCACTGTGCTGGGGGTTGCTGGCTGGCACTGCAACTCTCATCTGTGGGATGAGCAGGACGCCGGCCGGTAGCTCCGCCCACAGATTAAGTTCAGCCAGGAAGTCTTTGCTCCTTAAAGGGACAGCGCTGCAGATTCCTACTCGGCCCGGGGGGCAGCAGAACTAAGGCGAGTGGGTCCTGGCCAAGGGTCACCAGAACTGACGAGGCCGAGTGGGCCCCCCGGCTCTCCAGGGCCCCGGCATTTGCCCGGGCACTGATGAGGGCAATCTGACCACGCGCCTCCCGGAGCCTGGAGCTCCGGACAACAGGTCAGATTGCTCTCATCAGTGACCAGCCAGCAAGGACGCCCTGAGCCAGGCGGGTTGGTCACAGAGAGTAGGCGGGCCGGATGTGGCCCGCGGGCCGCCCCTTGCCCAGGTCTGTTCTAGACGGTCCAGAGTCGTCGTGGGACCCCCTTATTTTTTTTCTTACAATAAATTGGTGAAAGAGGAAATGTTTTGGGGATTGTTTTTTCAAATACATTTTTTTTGTCGATTTTTTTTGTTAGTACTGACAGTTTATTATGTCGGGTATCTGATAGATGCCATGACATTACAAACTGCTGGGCTTGAAGTCAGGTGACTTTACAGCTAGTATCAACCCGATTTATTACCCCGTTTGCCATTGCACCAGGGCACGGGATGAGCTGGGGTGAAGCGCCAGAACTGGCGCATCTAGTGGATGCGCCACGTCTGGGGTGCCTGCGGCCTGCTATTTTTAGGCTGTGAAGGCCCAATAACTATGGACCTTCCCACCCTGAGAATACCAAACCACAGCTGTCCGCTTTACCTTGGCTGGTGATCCAATTTGGGAGGACCCTACTTTTTTTTGTAATTATTATTTATAAAATAATTATAAAGAAAGAGTCTGAGGTGACCTCCACATTGGATCCCCAACCTCGGTAAAGCTGCCAGCTGTGGTTTTCAGGCTACAGCCGTCTGCTTTACCTTAGCTTGCTATCAAAATTTTTTTTTTTAACTATTTTTTAAATAGAAAAAATTAATGAGCTTCCCTGTATTTTGATTACCAGCCAAGGTAACGCCAGGCAGATGGGGGTGACAACCCATAGCTGTCTGCTTTATCTGCACTAAGAATCAAAAATACTGCGGAGCGCTACGTCATTTTTTTTAAAGATTTATTTTTACAGCACTGTCATGTCAGGCAATCAAAATACAGGGAAGCCCTTTTTGTTTTTAGTTATTTAAATAAATAATGAAAAAAAATATATATGGGCTCCCGCTGCATTTTTTGTATTGCTAGCTAAGGGTAATCCAAGCAGCTACTGGCTGCTAACCCCCACTGCTTGGTGTTACCTTCACTGGCAATGGAAAATCCACAGAAGCATTTTTTTATTTTTTTTGCCAAAAAACTACAGAAAAAAATGACGTGCGCTTCGCCATATTTTTTTATGCTAGCCAGCTACGGGCTTCCCCCAACCCCCAGCTGCCTATTTGTACCCGGCTGGGAACTACAAATATAGGGAAGCCCTTTTTTTACTTAATTCATGAATTTTATGAAATAATTAAAAAAAAAAAAAACGACGTGGGCTTCGCCCCATTTTTGTGTCCACCCGGGTACAACTAGGCAGCTGGGGATTGGAATCCACAGCACAGGTTAGCCCGAGGTTTCTGGGTCCCTCTGCTGCGAATTGCAGTCCGCAGCCGCCCCAGAAAATGGCGCTCTCATAAAAGCGCCATCATCTGGCGCTGTATCCAACTCTTCCAGCAGCCCTGAAGCTGGGTGGCTTGCTGGGTAATCATCATGAGTTAATACTGGCTTTGTATTACTAGCTAGTATTAAGTCAGAGATTCTTAATGTCAGGCACGTTTGACCCGGCCATTAAGAATCTCCAATAAAGGGTTAAAAAAAAACACCACACAGAAAAAAAATACTTTAATAGAAATAAATACACAGACACACTTAGAGACTCCATGTTTATTACCCCCTGTCACCCCTCCATGATCCATGCTCTTCTGTCTTCTTTCCCCTTCAACACATGCAGCTCTGTCTGCTCCATCAGACAGCACTGCATGGGGGAAGACGCTGTGCTCCATGCAGAAATCACTCTGTGAGAGTGACCACAGGCTCCCGGCTGTAAGCGGTGGCATGGGTTGCCATAGCAACGCTGCTCCGATTCCGTGATTCCGGTGCCGCTGCGTGCTGGTAGCGGGACGTCCCCGGTGCCGCTGCGTGCTGGTAGCGGGACGTCCCCGTCACCGCTACCAAGCGCGTTGCTATGGCAACGGTGATCTCCGTTATTGACCGGCTATGTCAGCCGGTCAGGAGCCGGCTTCTGCGGACACTGGTAACTACGGTAAACATCAGGTAACCAAGAAGCCCTTTCCTTGGTTACCCGATGTTTACCGTAGTTACCAGCGTCCGCTGCTCTCACGCTGCCAGTGCCAGCTCCCTGCTCCCTGCACACATAGCCAGACTACACATCGGGTTAAATTAACCCGATGTGTACTGTGGCTAGGAGTGCAGGGAGCCAGCGCTAAGCGGTGTGCACTGGTAACCAAGGTAAATATCGGGTTGGTTACCCGATATTTACCTTAGTTACCAAGCGCAGCATCGCTTCCATGCGTGCTGCTGGCTGGGGGCTGGTCACTGGTTGCTGGTGAGATATGCCTGTGTGACAGCTCACCAGCAACCCGTGTAGCGACGCTCCAGCGATCCCTGCCAGGTCAGGTTGCTGGTGGGATCACTGGAGCGTCGCTTAGTGTGACGGTACCTTAAGGGAACGGGGAAGCAGAGCGGGGAGTCGACCGTGTGCTAGAGCATGTCGCCGGTACACGGCGATACACAAACGTGCACCGTGTAACAGAGAGATGAAATGACAGGTCCTACATGACGCGTCATAGTCATGTGACCAGTCTTTAGCCAATGAGATAACAGACACGTGACTGGTCACATGCTATTTTGATGACGTCACGTAGGTCCTGCATCACTGCTGGTTAACAGGAGGACGCAGCGATTATCGGGAGGAATAGCGGCAGAAGACAGAGTGCAGGACGCATCTCGGGGACAGGTAAGTGATATGGCAATGTTTATTAACTGTATGTGTACATTTATAATGCGTTTTTTTGTGTTTGTGATTGCCTCCCATCGTTTCCTATGGGGTTCGAGTGGTTCGCCGAACCGGTTCGCCGAACCGAACTCGAACCAGACCTCGGTTCGGCGAACCGAGCTCGAGCCTAACCGCGACCGGTTCGCTCATCTCTAGTCTAGACGACCCACCAGCCTGGGAAATGTGGGGAAATCTTGACAATCGCACACTGTCACAATTCAACATCTTCAGTCATATAGAGTGATTGCAGACTTTCCACTTCAGCCCGAACAACCCCTTTAATTATAATCTTAGAAAATGTATTTCATGCCTCTTAAATCAAAGTATCTATTTCATATGTGCTGAAACCTAAAGTATTATTTTAGTAGTAATGTAGGAGTCAATGAGCGGAATGGTTTTCTAGTGTTGGCAATATACAATTGAAGGGATTTTCCAACCATTAGAAATATAGGCTGTGGACTGTGTCTCCTTTACATTCTGTATCTTCCCACCACATTGAAATTCCTGTGTAATCCTGCTGTGCGAGGAAATGCAACGCAGCCCTCTACAACGGAATAGCTTTGTGTTCCAATGGGACTTCTAGAACTTTATTTAGGTGATTAGCTGGGGTTGCAGAGATCAAAACCACCAACTGAACATAAGGGGACAACATCCTATCAGTATCCCATCTCATTGTAAGTCAACATACAGTAATGAATTACGTCTCCACTATTATAGCACTACGCAAGGGCAGGTACAGCAATCCTCGGTAGTTGGACAATGTGGATTAACAGAAGTGAAAGATTTTGAAATTTTTCATAAAAATGTAAGATTGTTGTCCCGTAATCAGGACGTTATCCAAGTTAAGGAACTAACAAAGATAGCCAAATACTGTTTATGGCCATCTCCTACAGTCCCATAAAGGGTGGACCCATGACCTGTTAACCATTCACACAGCAGAATCTGGAACCCTTGATCTCGTGATAAGAGGGTCCCACTGAACAAATCAGTAAGTTTGGAGTTTAGTACAATTTATAAGTGTGTGTGGTCTAGTTTTATATTTGAATTGTAGAGTGAACCAGTAAAGTGGGTTCTGTCCATAGGGATCAACAATCAAAATTACTTTTCCTCTTCAGTGTGCATAGGCAACAGGTTCTCTATTGTCATGATATTATGTATGAATATGTGGACTACACCCTTTCTCTTTGTCACTAAGATTACACTGCCCAATTTGAGAGATGCCTAAAGTAATGATTCACGCATTTACACTGCATAATTACAGTGGAGGAGAGTCCCAGGAACGCTTATTTTATGATAATCCTGCATTCTTAACAGGCTGATGATCATTTGATGAACAAGCAGAACACACTTTCAGTGGGTGAAATGGTCTTTTGATTTACCCCAAAAATCATTGTTCTCGGCGGCACATTGTCTTGGGTATAAAGGTGCTGTGCTGCCTGTGTGCACTGAATGAACTGTTCTGAGCAAAATCGAAGTGGCGTCAGCCTGCGTAAATAGACTATTGAATGACCGTCCATCAGTTAACAAGTAGCTGATTGGCTGTTGTTTAGCGCTTCCAGTTGGCTTTCGTAAATGTACCTTTACTGTGTGTCCTGCAGGAGTTGTCATAAAATCTCACTTTTATTAGTTGCATCAGGAGCCTAAAGCTTAGTCCAGGTTTTCATGACTAGCTGTATTCCCTCTCTCTTACTTATGACAGTGTTCTTCCTATACCGTGTAGGACTCGTATGCTCACATTATGGAGGGGGCTCTGAGCACTTGGCTACCACTGTGGCTGATAAAGTATGATTAGTAGACACCCACCGTGACCCTTCTAATATAGAGAGTGATAGGACCCCTTCACATGTCCGTGATAACAACCTATGTTTTTCACGGTCCGTCGTGTGGGTGCGCATGTGTGTGTGTTCCGTGTGTGCCTTCAGCATGTGTAGTCAGTATGCTCTCCATGTGCTATCTGTTATAGCACATGGACAGCAGCAACGTCTATACTCACTTGTCTCTGGCACTGCTGTCTCCGGCATTGCTGCTGCTTCTGGGTCCGCGGTGCAGTGAATATTCACAAGCTTAATGAGCGGGTCTGGGAGCAAGTGACAGCAGCGCCGAAGACAACCGCGTTGAAGACCGGCAAGTATAGAATATTTTATTTCAAAGACTTGTGTATTCTACGGTACGTGTCACACTGATGTCACACGGAGCACAACAGCGTGTGGTCCGTGTGACACCCGTGCTGCCAGAGAAAAATGGACATGTCGTTGTATGGAGCACACGGACGTGCGTGTGCTCCACACGGACACAGGACAGTGAAAAAACAGGGATGTGTGTGCATACCCATTGATTTTAATGGGAATGCGTATGTTCATGTCTCCGGTACGTATGAAAACAGAAGTCATATGTACGCGATTCACGGACGTGTGAAGGGGGCCTAAAGCTGGTGACAGAGTCCCTTTAATCCCCTTAAATGTAGATAAACCGTGGCTGTACTTGCCTTTCTCTGTAAACACCTTTCGATCTGCAACTTCATGAATCTGTTTTAATTCTGATAGAATTTTTATATTGTCAGAGTTACTTGTCACCCAGGATTGTTTTGCAATTTCCATTCGACTGAAAACCTCCTTCTCAATTTTGGTAATCAGGCCTTGTACCCTACACCCATTTGGGCACTTGCTGACCTGCCAATAAGGAGAGTTTGAGTCACTTCTCTTGGCTTTTCATTGTGTTTACCAATCAATGTTATTATTTATTAGTATACTGCTGTTAATGTGTACTTATTGTATCGGAGCTCAGACTGTCCATAGCAGCTACTACCTGTCTCATGAGAAGAGAAAAGGGGGTTCTACAGGTCACCTAATCCAGGAGACCAACAAAACGGACTGTGCATGGATAAAAAACGTCAGCAAGGCTTGCATCCAGAGTTGAAAAAATCCAACGACAAAGTCCAGGAATATAAAAAATGCAAAAAAGTTGATTTAGAAATAATTAAAAAGTCCATCATGTAAACAATGTAGTCCATAATCAGGGCAGAGGACGCGGTTCGGACTTTGCGTCCTTACATTAAAAGGCAGCGTTACACGCTACGAGTTATCTGACAATATGTCATCGGGGTCACGGATTCCGTGACGCACATCCGTTATCGTTAGCGATGTCGTTGCGTGTGACACCTGCGTGCGACTCCAAACGATCGCAAATAGGTTGAAAATCGTTGATCGTTGACACGTCATTCACTTTCAAAATATTGTTCATCGTTTGGAACGCAGCAGACATATTGGTACGTTTGACACCCTGCAAACGATGAACAACATCCACACAACCGCCTTGGTCAAACAATATATCGCTAAACGATTTTGCGTCGCTTGTGCGATCGTTACGTGTGACCGCTAATAAACGACCTGAGTGCGATCTCGGCAAATCGTAACTATGATCTGGGTGTGTCACGTCGCTTATGAGATCATCAGATAAATCGTAGCCTGTAAAGCGGCCTTAACTCTTAGAGTAAGGACGCAAAGTCCGAAACGCGTCCTCTGCCCTGATTATGAACTTCATTGTTTGCATGATGGACTTAATAATTATTTCTAAATAAACTTTTTTTGCATTTTGTTATATTTTTTGCATTTTTTATATTCCTGGATTTTGTTGCTAGATTTTCTCAACTCTGGATACAAGCCTTACGTGTCTGATGAGCATATAAAACAAATACTGACCTGAGAAGATACTGTAAATGGACATACACAGATCGCATCTTATATCTATGTAGAATGATTTATGGCTTATGTATGTGTCATGCACATTTGCATCTACTGGGTCTATGATAACTAGTGTCATTTTGCATAATAATAAATAAAAAACACAACAAAGAGTTAATGAAAGTGAATGATTTAGTCTTCAGTTACAGTCGCTATACATTAAGCCAGGAATAATAAAAAACACATACAATACACTTGTACTTATGGGAGTGCAGTAGGATATGATCAGATACTTTTATGCAGTCTCAACGGGCCGAATTTTAAGTTTTACAGTTTTCAGAGAATAATCTGTTGGTTTAAATAACACCCAAACAATCCCATTTTCAATCTCATAGACATTATTTCTTGGATCATACTGACCTCCACTATAGTAAATCCCATTAAGATTGGCTGCCTGGCAGTTATTATACCACCACCCACCTCCATACATTTCTGCACAGTTCTCCTCCCATTTGTCACTGTCCCTATCGTATGTGCTAAACTTCATCTTGGCATGAGAAGTATATGCACTGTCATCTTTAGAGCCTTCAACCAGGGCATCTCCTGAAGATCCTTCATAACCATGGACATTGAGAGTATAACCTTCCGATTCAGATCCTAGATGGAAACTGTATTCGGCATAAACCTCATTTCCAGACCAGTCTTCCAGCTCAATTCTCAAAACAGTCTCTTTTTTACTCAAAAGATAGATGTATTCATTTCCCAGCCATAGTTCTCCTTTCCCATTTGCATCCACAGATCCAAATCCATTCTTGTAGTCTTGCCAGGTTCTGTTAAAATTCACAGATCCATCTTCCCTCTGTTGAATCAAGACCCATCCTCCTAATTGGGTATCTTGGTCGCAAAACACTGACAGCTCTTTATTGGATCCTTCTGGCCTGATTTTGAAAATGCCACTTTTGGCACCAGAACTGTGTTTCTGGAGGATATCAGCACAGTCTAAAAAGAAATGCATTTGATCTTGTTTACCTCTTTATTATTGATGTACATTGTCATTGTATTGTTAGAATATACTGTTGCTTACATTTTTCTCTGACTTTGATGAATTGGACATTATTAAGTAAAAGTATGTGAATGTTTTTACATGTTTTGTAAATGCTGTACATGGCATCTTACTTCTAAGGCCGCTTTCACACTGCGTTCCTTCCTCTCCCCGTTCAGTGGTCCCATCGGGGCTTCCATCTGAACCCCCCCACAAAACGGGATTACGATGTAGGTGCCCACGGGGCCACTGACTATAGTGGTGCAGACAGAGTCACCGTGTGCTCTGCTGTGCACCAATTTCGGGAGTATACGTTTACCGGCAGCAGTCGGCCAGACGCAGTCTACTACATCTGGGTGTCCGCCTCCTATAGGTATATACCCTTGAAAATGGTGCACGACAGCACACAGTGACTCTGTCTGCACCATTATAGTCAGTAGCCCTGTCAGAGCATACCTCCAAATCCCATTTTACAGGGGGTTCGGATGGACGCGCCAATGGGACCGCTAAATGGGTAGAGGAACGTAATCTGAAAGCACCCTAAGACTTCTTAGTGATTATGTCTGTAATGGTCAAACATCCCATATAACTATTATGTGTGATATTCAAGACAAAAAAAAAGATGAGGTTTAGTAGACTTTTACTTAAAAAAATCTCAATTATGCCATGTCTAATAAAAATTACTATTTGTGTCCTGTTTCCTAACAAAAATGGGTAATTACAGATTTTATATTTGCTCCCTTGTAAGCATCCTGGTAGTTTTCATGCTGAATTATGTGCTTTCCCAGCTTAATATATAACCCTAGCACTGTCTATCACTTAGATTTACCTGTCCCAGTGTAATCTCCAGTCAATTTCACGTCTGTTTGCACACTTCGGGCCTTAAAGTCAGGCATGTCTTCCTCGCTGTTATCATGCAGGATCGGGCCAAGATCATCAAACACCGGCCCACTCTTTACTTGTTTGCTTGCCTGGTAGCCATCCTTCGTGCTGGTACTGCTGTATACTGTCTTGGATGATGAGCTTTGAGTTTTCCCAGGTGTAAAACTTGGAGACCCAAGGTCAATATGGCTAAAATCATCAAATTCCTCTTCTCCGACGGTCAAAGAACCTTGAGTTTTTCTGGTTGAGCTACCACTCACAAGACTATCTGTACTCACAGTCTTACCACTAATAAAGTCTTCCCAGCTTGGAAGTATACTTCCTGAATCTTTGCCCCCTTGGAATCGGATGGTAACTGTGCCATCAGAACCAACCTCACCCTTTCCTTCTGCCTTAAGCTTTTCTAAATTTTCACACTCTTCTCCACCACTAATTATTTCGCTTATTTCTTCCCTAGTTCCAGTAGGTCCCTTAACTATTTTCTTTTGAATTGTTTTAGTGCAGGAAATAACTCGGCTTTCTGAAGTTGTGGTTTTACTAGGTTGTGCATTTTTATCACCATAGATAACAAAGTCTGTTGTTTGCGATGGCTGTTTGACACCGCCCTGGACATTAGTGACAGATACAGTAGACACTGGCTGGCCAGTTACCTCTTTAGGTTTCCCTTCTAGTACAAATGAATATTGGCCAATATCGGAGAAAGTTGGATACTTTTCTTTTTCCTGAGCCAGAGCTTTGTAAATTGAAGCAACTGCAGATTCTTTCAGAGGTCTCATCTTGAGGACAGGAAGAGGATTCATGTTTGGTCTTAGATCAGTGGATTCAGCTTGCAAGAGTTGTTTCTGTATGTTTTCATAGCTCTCTGTATCCACATGGAAGTCAACCCCCTTTGCACATGATCCTTTACAAGCACGAAGTTTAATATCAATATCGACCTGAAAAGAAGAAAATAACGTTAATGGATCACGATAGCCCTTCTAATAGTCTTCTACCCCTACAATCTATTCTCAACTATTGTGCCCTGCTATTCCACCTGTCCCCCCGCTACTCCTTGACCTCTCCTCTCTGCCAATCCCTTCACTGACTTCCCATTGCCCAACGACTCCAGTTCAAAACCCTAACCATGACATCCACAACCCGTCTCCTCCTTCCATCTGTGACCTAGTCTACTTACCCGCACATAACCTCCGATTCTCACAAGCTCTCCTTCTCTACTCCCCTCTCATCTCCTCTTCCCACCATCGCATCCAAGATTTCTCCCGTGCATCCCCCATACTCTGGAATCCTCTGCCACAACATTTCAAACTCTCACCTGTCTTGACAAGTTTCAAAAGGAACCTGTAGACCCACCTCTTCCGACAAGCCTACAACCTGCCATAACCCTTAAGGGGGCTTTACACGCTACGATATCGTTAATGTTTTATCGTCGGGGTCACGTTGTTAGTGACGCACATACGGCGTCATTAATGATATCGCAGCGTGGGACACTTATATGCGACCTAAAATGATCGCAAAAGCGGCCAAAATCGTTTGCCGCGGAGAGGTCGTCCTAAAAAATTGTTTACCTCCCATTAGAGATGTTGTTCCTCGTTCCTGCGGCAGCACACATCGCTGTGTGTGACACAGCAGGAGAGAGGAACATCTCCTTACCTGCCTCCACCGGCTATGCGGAAGGAAGGAGGTGGGCGGGATGTTACATCCCGCTCATCTCCACCCCTCCGCTTCTATTGGACGCCTGCCGTGTGACGTCGCTGTGACGCCGAACGACCAGCCCCCTTAAAAAGGAGGCGGATCGCCGGCCAGAGCGACGTCGCAGGGCAGGTAAGTCGTGTGAAGGGGGAGTGCGATTTTGTGCGTGATCGGCAGCGATATGCCCGTGTCACACAAACGATGGGGGCGGGTACGCACACTAGCGATATCGGTACCGATATCGCTAGCGTGTAAATCCCCCTTCAGTCCACTATAGCGCCCATCTCTACCCTCCACTACTGTATCCTCACCCATCCCTTTTATATTGTGAGCCCTCGCAGGCAGGGTCCTCTCTCCTCCTGTACTAGTCTGTGCTTTGTACTGTTTATGATTATTGTACTTGTCCCTATTACGTATACCTCTTTTCACATCTAAAGCGCCATGGAATAAATGCTATAATAATAAAAAATAATAATAATATACTACAAAGGATAAATCTGGTATTCTTAATTCCCAGAATCATTAGCGGCATACCTCAAGGCGTTTCATTTCCGATACTTGATCTCTGATGCTTTTCTGCATCAACTTGATTCTTTCTATCTGCCTGGAAACCTTTACTTTCAAAACGTCGATTTTCTGCCGAAGGTTATCAGACACTTGGTTATAAGAGCCATCAGTTTCTAAAGGGATAAAAATAAAAATGTATAATAATTTATTTCAGAGTAGGATATACTAACAGGTACAGCTCTCAATGGCTTTAAAACTGGTAAAATGCACAATGTATGAAATCGTAGGTCCTATACGCTTTTAGGGCAGGTACACAGAGGTGGAATCCACACAAGACACCCAAGATTCTCATATATCTGCAGTAGATTTACACATTGACCTGCCTCAGGTCCACAGGCAGATTAGTCAGATACGTTGTTGCTAATCAGTGTGTGGCTTGTCGAAATGTCGCTTAAATAAGTGGTAAATTTTCTAATGCAATCAATGAATGGTGGGTTTAACTGATTTCTATCTGGAATACATGCAAATATGAACATGAAAATACTGAGTAAATATAATTCAAAATAAGTAAATATAATAAGGAAATATAATATAATATATATATATATATATATATATATACAGTTAGGTCCAGAAATATTTGGACAGTGACACAAGTTTTGTTATTTTAGCTGTTTACAAAAACATGTTCAGAAATACAATTATATGTATAATATGGGCTGAAAGTGCACACTCCCAGCTGCAATATGAGAGTTTTCACATCCAAATCGGAGAAAGGGTTTAGGAATCATAGCTCTGTAATGCATAGCCTCCTCTTTTTCAAGGGACCAAAAGTAATTGGACAAGAGACTCTAAGGGCTGCAATTAACTCTGAAGGCGTCTCCCTCGTTAACCTGTAATCAATGAAGTAGTTAAAAGGTCTGGGGTTGATTACAGGTGTGTGGTTTTGCATTTGGAAGCTGTTTCTGTGACCAGACAACATGCGGTCTAAGGAACTCTCAATTGAGGTGAAGCAGAACATCCTGAGGCTGAAAAAAAAGAAAAAATCCATCAGAGAGATAGCAGACATGCTTGGAGTAGCAAAATCAACAGTCGGGTACATTGAGTCGGGAACTCAAAAAGGCCTGGGCGTCCACGGATGACAACAGTGGTGGATGATCGCCGCATACTTTCTTTGGTGAAGAAGAACCCGTTCACAACATCAACTGAAGTCCAGAACACTCTCAGTGAAGTAGATGTATCTGTCTCTAAGTCAACAGTAAAGAGAAGACTCCATGAAAGTAAATACAAAGGGTTCACATCTAGATGCAAACCATTCATCAATTCCAAAAATAGACAGGCCAGAGTTAAATTTGCTGAAAAACACCTCATGAAGCCAGCTCAGTTCTGGAAAAGTATTCTATGGACAGATGAGACAAAGATCAACCTGTACCAGAATGATGGGAAGAAAAACGTTTGGAGAAGAAAGGGAACGGCATATGATCCAAGGCACACCACATCCTCTGTAAAACATGGTGGAGGCAACGTGATGGCATGGGCATGCATGGCTTTCAATGGCACTGGGTCACTTGTGTTTATTGGTGACATAACAGCAGACAAGAGTAGCCGGATGAATTCTGAAGTGTACCGGGATATACTTTCAGCCCAGATTCAGCCAAATGCCGCAAAGTTGATCGGACGGCGCTTCATAGTACAGATGGACAATGACCCCAAGCATACAGCCAAACCTACCCAGGAGTTCATGAGTGCAAAAAAGTGGAACATTCTGCAATGGCCAAGTCAATCACCAGATCTTAACCCAATTGAGCATGCATTTCACTTGCTCAAATCCAGACTTAAGACGGAAAGACCCACAAACAAGCAAGACCTGAAGGCTGCGGCTGTAAAGGCCTGGCAAAGCATTAAGAAGGAGGAAACCCAGCGTTTGGTGATGTCCATGGGTTCCAGACTTAAGGCAGTGATTGCCTCCAAAGGATTCGCAACAAAATATTGAAAATAAAAATATTTTGTTTGGGTTTGGTTTATTTGTCCAATTACTTTTGACCTCCTAAAATGTGGAGTGTTTGTAAAGAAATGTGTACAATTCCTACAATTTCTATCAGATATTTTTGTTCAAACCTTCAAATTAAACGTTACAATCTGCACTTGAATTCTGTTGTAGAGGTTTAATTTCAAATCCAATGTGGTGGCATGCAGAGCCCAACTCGCGAAAATTGTGTCACTGTCCAAATATTTCTGGACCTAACTGTATATATATATATATATATATATAAAAGTAAATATAATCTTTAGTACTATACAGGAACATATCTGCAAAGTTATCATCCATCTATTCTGTATTAAGGATAAAACTAAATTATTGTGAAATTATTGAATTATAGAAAACTTATAATAGTTCTGCTAAACATTTGAGCACATACTTCAGCTGGATGTGCCTTGAAGACACACATTCAGCTTAAGTGTATTGTGGTGCAGAGACCCGCCGGGTCCCTACACTTCAATTAATGCCACCAGCCAACCAGAGGACGGCAGCTAACATCAGCATACCAGTCATTGATGTCACATGGCAGCTGCTGACCTCTGCATTGGCTACAGAGGAGGACACAGCACAGCGGGTGAAAGGAGGAAGGTGAATATAATAGTTTGGGGTTTTTTTAATGCGTTAGAGAACAGGGCTAAAGGGGGACATATTTACCAGAAAGGAGCCAAGGTTGGGGGCATATATACCAGGATTGGCTCAGGAAGGGGACATATATGCCAGGAAGTGCCAAGGAGGGAGGACATATATAACAATATGTGGGACATGTATAACAGGATGGGCCCAGGATGGGAGCCATATATACTAGGAGAGGGACATGAATACCAGGAAGGGCCTGGGATGGGGAACATACATACCAGGATGGGGGACATATATACCAGGAAGGGGCCCGCGATTGGGGACATATATACCTGGATGGGGGACATATACCTGGAACAGGCCGAGAATTGGAGACATATATACCTTGAAGGGGCCTAGAATGGGAGACATACCTGGAAGGGCTTTACAATAGGGGACATATATATCAGGATGGGGACACTGTGACATAAAGAAGGGAGAGAAGGGGCAATATGTATGTCTTTGTAGGATTTAGAACACTACAAAGGCCCATACATCTGACCAACATGCTGGGGTGACGCAGGTCCAAATCTTGCACTGGGGCCCATCAGACTTTAGTTACGCCGCTACACAGTTCTTTCCAAACATACTTCATTGGAAAAAAAACATAATCATGGAAAAAACAAGTGCAAAATGCATTGGGTCCTAATACAGAAAAGTATTTTCACACTAGCATACAACTGCCATGACCGAGTGCACAGAAGTGCAGGTAGAAGTACAGTTTGCAATTCAAGACACTGTGAGGCAAGATTTATTAAGCCAAATGTGCGAGTGTTCTGTCTCAATTGATGCCAAATAATATTTTGCGCTAGAATTTTGGCACAATCAATTAGTATAAAGTAAGTCAACCTCAGTTAAACTGTTTTTAGACATACACAAAATGTATTTGAACACAACTCATTTATACTTACGCTGGGCTGCAACGAGCTTATCCTTAATTAGTTTATATGTTTCCTTGGTTCTGATGTCAATAGATTCATAACTGGTTTCACCATCCTTTAACTTTTTCTTAATTGCATCAATCCTGTTGTTAAACTCTTTGTCAGTCTTGTCAGATAAACCTTGAATTCTACATCCAGAAGGGCATTTGGGACCCTGCAGAGAAGCAAAACTGCATTAGTGGTCATATTGACAGTCTCATCTATTCCATTGTATTATTACACAAACTCCGAAGAGAGGATATGAACAAGATAAATATGATTTTTTTTCGGTGATATATAGACATATACAGTATATATATATATATATATATATATATATATATATATATATATATATATATATATATTTATTTATACAGTGATATATATATATATATATATATATACATACAGTATATATATAATATATATAATATATATATAAATATAACACAGTCAAGTGGGTGGTGCTGGATGGAAGGTACATCTCTCCCGGTCTTTCACACTGGTGAGCAGCAGAGAAAGAGTTCAAGCATGACCTGAACCTTCTCTGCTAGTCCAGGTTTTTGGGACAATCTCTCAGTTGCACAGCTGCAGGATAAGAACAGCTTAAACAGACAGCCCTAACTCCTTGGTGGTGTTTTTGGCTGAAAAACATAAGCCGATTTTGTGAAAATAACATACCTGAATGAACTAGCATGTCCAGGGCCTATGCTATGCTGTTTGAAAAGCTTGGCTTATGCTTTGCATACCTGTGTGAAGTAAGACTGTGTTTTCTTTTTCTGTTTGTCACCAATGTGATTAAAACACTGAGTTTTGGACTGAAAACCTTTATGTGCCTCTTTACTCTGTTCCTGCCATAGCCTACCGGAGATGATACCCTAAAATATACTGTATATATACAGTACAGACCAAAAGTTTGGACATACCTTCTCATTCAAAGAGTTTTCTTTATTTTCATGTCTCCGAAAATTGTAGATTCACATTGAAGGCATCAAAACTATGAATTAACACATGTGGAATGAAATACTTAATAAAAAAGTGTGAAACAACTGAAAATATGTCTTATATTCTACGTTCTTCAAAGTAGCCACCTTTTGCTTTGATTACTGCTTTGCACACTCTTGTCATTCTTTTGATGAGCTTCAAGAGGTAGTCACTTCACAGGTGTGCCCTTTCAGGTTTAATAAGTGGGATTTCTTGCCTTATAAATGGGGTTGGGACCATCAGTTGTGTTGTGCAGAGGTCTGGTGGATACACATCTAATAGTAATACTGAATAGACTGTTAGAATTTGTATTATGGCAAGAAAAAAGCAGCTAAGTAAAGAAAAATGAGTGGCCATCATTACTTTAAGAAATGAAGGTCAGTCAGTCCGAAAAATTGGGAAAACTTTGAAAGTGTCCCCAAGTGCAGTGGCAAAAACCATCAATCGTTACAAAGAAACTGGCTCACATAAGGACCGCCCCAAGAAAGGAAGACCAAGAGTCACCTCTGCTGCGGAGGATAAGTTTATCCGAGTCACCAGCCTCAGAAATCACAGGTTAATAGAAGCTCAGATTAGAGACCAGGTCAATGCCACACAGAGTTCTAGCAGCAGACACATCTCTAGAACAACTGTTAAGAGTAGACTTTGTGCAGCAGGCCTTCATGGTAAAATAGCTGCTAGGAAACCACTGCAAAGGACAGGCAACAAGCAGAAGAGACTTGTTTGGGCTAAAGAACACAATGAATGTACATTAAACCAGTGGAAATCTGTGCTTTGGTCTCATGAGTGCAAATTTGAGATCTTTGGATCCAACCACCGTGTCTTTGTGTGACGCAGAAAAGGTGAATGTATGGACTCTACATGCCTGGTTCCCACCGTGAAGCATGGAGGAGGAGGTGTGATGGTGTGGGGGTACTTTGCTAGTGACACTGTTGGGGATTTATTCAAAATTGAAGGCATACTGAACCAGCATGGCTACCTCAGCATCTTGCAGCGGCATGCTATTCCATCCGGTTTGCGTTTAGTTGGACCATCATTTATTTTTCAACAGGACAATGACCCTAAACACACCTCCAGGCTATGTAAGGGCTATTTGACTAAGAATGAGAGTGACGGGGTGCTACGCCAGATGACCTGGCCTCCACAGTCACCAGACCTGAACCCAATCGAGATGGCTTGGGGTGAGCTTGTCCACAGAGTGAAGGTAAAAGGGCCAACAAGTGCTAAGCATCTCTGGGAACTCCATCAAGACTGTTGGAAGACCATTTCCGGAGACTACCTCTTCAAGTTCATCAAGAGAATGCCAAGAGTGTGCAAAGCAGTAATCAAAGCAAAAGGTGGCTACTTTGAAGAACCTAGAATATAAGACATATTTTCAGTTGTTTCACACTTTTTTGTTAAGTATTTCATTCCACATGTGTTAATTCATAGTTTTGATGCCTTTATGAAAATAAAGAAAACTCTTTGAATGAGAAGGTGTATCCAAACTTTTGGTCTGTACTGTATATATATACGTAACCATCCCGCCCACCTCCTTCCTTCTTCATTGCCGGCAGGATGCAGGTAAGCTACAGTTCATCGTTCCCGGAGTGTCACACGGAGAGACGTGTGCTGCCTCGGGAACGATGAACAACTGGAGCACAGAAGGACGTTTGTTTTTTTGAAAATGAGAGACGTGTCAACGAGCAACGATAAGGTGAGTATTTTTGCTCGTTCACAGTCGCTCATTTGTGTTACACGCTAAGATATGTCAAACGAGGCCGGATGTGCGTCACTAACGACGTGACCCCGACGACATATCGTTAGATATATCGTAGCGTGTAAAGCGGCCTTAAATGAAGCAGATGTAACAATTGTAAACATGATTAGTTCTGCTTCATTTACTTCCATGAATCACTCAAACAAATATTGAAACATTTCAGCAATAGTAATTAAATAGTTGTTTAATTCCTAACTTGTTCAGAAACGAGTAGATCAAATTAGTGGTGAGCCCCCAAATAACCCAAACTAACAGAAAAAGCCTGAGAACAGTACAGTTCAGTAATATTGTGTAACATAGGCCACAAACAGTAATATTCTCTAATATAGTCATGGTATTTTCAGCAGGGTCAGTCCTTACCCAGTCATCATCCGCACAGACTTGCCAGTTGGTTTCTTGCTTGCATCCGGTATCAGCTTTCTGTTCCACAATTCTGGGGCCACGGCCGGTTGCACCGGATTCTTCAAAGTTCTCATCTGACTGTTCCAAAGAAAATAAAAATTGATATCTTGTCATAGTGACCAGTGTATGTTGATCTCTGCAGATATAAATAAAAGTTCTAAAAAAAACCCCTAAAACATACAGAGTTCATCAAAATACAAAACAGAAACAATTAATAATTACAATATATAAAGCGACTATGTATTTAAGTTAAAAGGGTTGTCCAGGTTTGGCACAAACGTCTTCAGTCACAGGGCACCCAGCGTACACTGTCAGGATTCTCCTGTGCCAGTGGCAAGACTGGGCAATCATGTGACCAGAAGTATGCGACATACAAACTTCCAGCCATATCCTGACTAGATGTTTGGCGCTTAGCTCAATTCACTTGCATTGAGTGAGACCACGCATGTCTTGTAGAGTCAGTGAATCCTGACAGTGTACTGTGAGGATTTACAAGTCTGCAGTCACATGGAGCGAATGAAGACTTTCATGCCAAAACTGGAAAACCACTGTCTGTGTGTGTGACAACGTGTGCTGTCCCTGTGCTATCTGTGCGACATCCGGACAGCATGACCTGGTATACTTACCTGTCTCCGGAGCTGCTGTCTCCGGAGCTGTTGTTACTTCCGGGTCCATGGTTAGTGCAGTGAATATGCAATGAGCATAATTAGCGGGACCGGAAGTAACAGCAAAGGCAGAGACAGCAGCACCGGAGACAGGTAAGTATAAAAATTCTTTATTTTTATGTGACCTGTGTTTCCTTCGGTACGTGTCACAGTGATGTCACACGTATCACATTAGTGTGCGGCCCGTGTGACACCATGCTGCTTGCAGAAAATGGACAAGTCTCCATATGAAACACATGGACAAACGGCCGGTGTGAAAACACGGATGTGTGATCAAGTCCACTAAATTTAATTGGTCTACATGTGTCCGTGTCTCCAGTATGTGTGAAAACAGAGACACGTATGTGTAAAGGAGGCCTAACATGTAGCATATTTGTTGCAAACTGTATTTGAAAATCAGTTCCATATGTTCTGTAGATTGTGAAGAAATTTCTATATATCCCATTAAGAACCACCACAATTCCATAACAAATTAGCCACATGTTAACATACCCTAACAAGTATCTTAAAAAAGCTTTAAAATATCTGGTAAAACTGGAATCTAACACATATACACGAGATAAAACGTAATCTCTATAAACATTTACATTAAATAAGATGTAAGAACTATGCAAATATTCAAAGCATTTTAGCTATAAAACTACAAAATCCAATTATTTATGGCCACTAATTAAATGCAAAAAATTCTGTGATCACAGTGCACACAAAACTGTGTTTCTATTTCTTTTTTGTCCAAATATACACATGGATAACGTGCCAACTTCAGAGATATTCCATATGTGTCCTAAAAATCCAAAGTTAAGCATTACATCTAATTAAATTTGGAAATCTATAGACGTGGCACCAACTTCTGCATTTCCTCAGTGGCTTTTGGACATAAGAAAGTGACTATTGCGGATACAGAATTTGGCAGTATTTTTTCCCCATTGTAATTAGATCATTTTGAGACCCGAAATAAAAGCTTAATTAAAAATATTGCATAGATGACTTGAATATGCATATGGAATTTGGTATACCCCTTAATGATAAAACACAAATACTGTTTTAGTAAAAGTAGAAACAGCATTACATTGTATATATTAATATATTATATTATAGCCTTATTGGTTATTTAGGTAAAAATAAAAACACCATACCCATGCGGTGCTGGCGAGGCAGAGCAACAAGGTTACAAGTATTGCTCTCAGCTTCATTTTGGCTTTGAAAGAGTGAAGACTATAGTGAAGTATTTCCATCTAGGTGTCCTTTATAAGGCTGTCCGCCCGTCTGTCACCATTGGATTTGCTATGTTTACCGAGCTAATAAGACCTCTGCTCCGGCCCATGTCACTGTCCTGCTCATTATTGCTCAAGCAACTGAGTAAATTTACTAAAAGTTCCCTGAGATAACCTGATGTCCCTAAATTGTAATGAAAAAAAAAATAAGAAAGATATACAGTGTGGGAGGAAATGAGTAAACAGGTTAGAAGAGAATGTACTTCATGGCCACTTCTTAATCATTAATGAATGCTCCATGATACATGATTTTCCCGAAAGATGTTCGCAATAGTACTAATGTTACAACTTCCAATAATGAAGAGGTGTATCTCAAGTATGTTATCATGTAATTTACAATAAAAAAAGGTTGCAACATGGTGGCTTTAGGATTATTGACAACGAAAAGTTTAATTTTAGTTGTGTGTTGAAAGTTGCCCAAAATGCCATCAATGCTTGTACAGATATTTTGTAGTAATGTGTGCAAGTGGTTTTACTAAAAAGATTGCATTAAAGAGTTGGTTCACC
Organism: Anomaloglossus baeobatrachus; assembly: GCF_048569485.1. Lineage (NCBI taxonomy): Eukaryota > Metazoa > Chordata > Amphibia > Anura > Aromobatidae > Anomaloglossus > Anomaloglossus baeobatrachus. The sequence goes on along the minus strand of NC_134353.1, from coordinate 200,195,866 downwards.
CCTTTTCATTACTGGCCACATCGATATTATGTTGAGAAACAAGGTTTCTCTCAAATAGCTTTGGTTGCCAATAGTAACTGTGAGTGGCGCTTTTGCAGTCTGCTCACCCTTTTCGCGTAACCCCCGGGCTCCGTGGCCTCTGATGTCGGGTTGTCACGCTCCCCGGGTCTCGGCCTGTCAATCATCGCTCCGGTCTCTGGTCCTCCTGCCCGTGGCTGCCCCTCTCACTCCCCTCCTCTGCGTCCTCTGTGCCTCCCGTTCGCCGGTCCCGGCGTCTCCTTGCGACCCAAGACACTCTGTCTGGCACCCCTGCATCTCCTTCACCGCTTCCTGTTCTGGCCTCCGGCACTCCGGCCTCGCGCATGCGCATTAGGGCGCGCGCGCGCTCACTCACCTCCTCTTAAAGGGCCAGCGTCCCGGGAACAGGATATGACTGATACAGGTACAGGGTATATAGACTTCCCTTTCCAGGTGGGTAGTGCCTGTTCAACGTGTTCCCAGAGCTAGATGTTCAGGTCCCTCTGTGCCTTGTGTCCCGATTAACACTACCTCTTCTGCAGAGTCCGTCTGCCGCCCTGACCTGGTCCTGACTGCTGATTCCCCAGGAAGTACCCCGGTGACTGTCTGCTGAGGATCCTGCCATCTTCCGTCAGCCTGAACCCGTCACCGATCCCCGACTTCACCTGGTAACATCAGCCTGCACGTCTCGCTGGACCCGGACACCGTCTGCTGTTCCTACCCGGCACCTTAACCCGGTTCCAGTCATCCGTCCTGCCTACGGTGCCCTTGGACTCAGAGACATTCCTGTGCAGATCCCTGAAGGACTCTTACCCCGTACCCCTAGTGTTCCGGCTACCGTGCATCTAGGCCCTCTGGTGGGGTGATCGGACAGTCCCTGTATAGGGGTTAGCTCCGGGTTGCCTCACTGGGGGAGTCCAGTGCACGGCCCCGTGAATCCACCTCCAGGACGTTATACCGGTGATGTCACGTCAACTGAGGTGGCCGCAGACTTAATGAGCGACTGGGCTGTGGGTGGCATTTGTGATGAGCGGTGAAATACCACCCACAGCCCAGTCACTCAGGAAGACTGTGGCCCACCTCAGTTGATATGACATTACCGGATATCACAGGTCACAGAGCCCAGGGGTCACACAAAGGGGATGAGCAGACAACAACACCGCCGCTCACAGGCACTATTGCCAACACAAGGTACAGTGCTGGCCAAAAGTATTGGCACCCCTGCAATTTTGTCAGATAATACTCAGTTTCTTCTTGAAAATAATTGCAATCACAAATTCTTTGCTATTATTATCTTCATTTATTTTGCTTGCAATGAAAAAACACAAAAGAGAATGAAACAAAAATCAAATCATTGATCATTTCACACAAAACTCCAAAAATGGGCCAGACAAAAGTATTGGCACCCTTAGCCTAATACTTGGTTGCACAACCTTTAGCCAAAATAACTGCGAACAACTGCTTCCAGTAACCATCAATGAGTTTCTTACAATGCTCTGCTGGAATTTTAGACCATTCTTCTTTGGCAAACTGCTCCAGGTCCCTGAGATTTGAAGGGTGCCTTCTCCAAACTGCCATTTTGAGATCTCTCCACAGGTGTTCTATGGGATTCAGGTCTGGACTCATTGCTGGCCACTTTAGTAGTCTCCCGTGCTTTCTCTCAAACCATCTTCTAGTGCTTTTTGAAGTGTGTTTTGGGTCATTGTCCTGCTGGAAAACCCAAGACCTCTGAGGAAGACCCAGCTTTCTCACACTGGGCCCTACATTATGCTGCAAAATTTGTTGGTTGCCTTCAGACTTCATAATGCCATGCACACGGTCAAGCAGTCCAGTGCCAGAGGCAGCAAAGCAACCCCAAAACATCAGGGAACCTCCGGCATGTTTGACTTTAGGGACCGTGTTCTTTTCTTTGAATGCCTCTTTTTTTTCCTGTAAACTCTATGTTGATGGCTTTTCCCAAAAAGCTCTACTTTTGTCTCAATCTGACCAGAGAACATTCTTCCAAAACATTTTAGGCTTTCTCAGGTAAGTTTTGGCAAACTCCAGCCTGGCTTTTTTATGTCTCGGGGTAAGAAGTGGGGTCTTCCTGGGTATCCTACCATATAGTCCCTTTTCATTCAGACGCCGACGGATAGTACGTGTTGACACTGTTGTACCCTCGGACTGCAGGGCAGCTGGAACTTGTTTGGATGTTAGTCGAGGTTCTTTATCCACCATCCGCCCAATCTTGCGTTGAAATCTCTCGTCAATTTTTCTTTTCCTTCCACATCTAGGGAGGTTAGCCACAGTGCCATGGGCTTTAAACTTCTTGATGACACTGCACACTGTAGACATAGGAACTTTCAGGTCTTTGGAGATGGACTTGTAGCCTTGAGATTGCTGATGCTTCCTCACAATTTGGATTCTCAAGTCCTCAGACAGTTCTTTGGTCTTCTTTCTTTTCTCCATGCTCAATGTGCTACACACAAGGACACAGGACAGAGGTTGAGTCAACTTTAATCCATGTCAACTGGCTGCAAGGGTGATTTAGTTATTGCCAACACCTGTTAGGTGCCACAGGTAAGTTACAGGTGCTGTTAATTACACAAATTAGAGAAGCATCACATGATTTTTCAAATAGTGGCAATACTTTTGTCCACCCCCTTTTTATGTTTGGTGTGGAATTATATCCAATTTGGCTTTATGACAATTTTTTTTTTCATTGTAGACAAATTAAATGAAGATAATAATACCAAAGAATTTGTGATTGCAATCATTTTCAAAAAGAAACTGAGTATTATCTGACAGAATTGCAGGGGTGCCAATACTTTTGGCCAGCACTGTATTTGAGAGAAAACTTGTTTCTCAACATAATATCGATGTGGCCAGTGATGAAAAGGGGTGAACCACCTCATTAAGGCTTTTCATTTAGTCCCATTGACATTCAGCAAATGTATAAAATCAAACACAAAGCAAACATTTGTGAAATAATGGGTCCTTCTGAAGAGCTCATTGAATTTGATGCCACCATTTTCATGAAATAGAAATATTCCAAGATGAACTGTGAGGGATATTACTGAAAAGCAGAAGCACAGGAACTTGGCAAAGTAAAGTTACAGAGCACGGTCCCAAGAACAATTTGAAAATGTACAAAAAAATTGAAAAACCAATATCTGACAGATAAATCAAATTTATTAAACAAGTTGAGCTAAAATTTTATTGCAAATTCTTATTGCAAATCTTGGAAAATTTTATTGCCAAACACTGTGCTCATAACGGAAAAATATGAATAATATTAAAGTTACTTTCTAGTTAGTGATGGGCGAGCACAAAAATTCTCGGGTGCTTGTTACTCAATCCAAGCAATTTCTAATTCTTGGGTTCTCATCTCGAGTAGTGAGCATGATGGCAGTCAATGGGAAACTGGAGCAATTTTCCAGTAGACCCCCCCATGAGTAGAGATGAGCAGACCCGTGGAAGTTCAGGTTCTGTGGGTTCAGCTCGACTTTATAAAGTTCTGTTCTGCACCCGGATTTGACCTGAACTTCATTGGAAGTCACTGATTGGGCAGTTCGGCTCTCTGCCCCTGCAACCAGCCATAAATAGAGCACTTTCGGGATAGGATGGGTGGGGATTTTCTATTTTGTTTTTTTTTGTTTGTGCATACTACATCTACGAAGAATGATTTTACCACCAGTGCTAGCCATTCAAACACTGTAAGCAGCTCACTGGGCCGAGCACCGAGTGTACCCGAGCACAGCGATGGTCATTCGAGTGGTTTGCATACAGTACATAAAGCACCAGAACTCTGAACTCGAACACTGATTTTTTTTGTAAAGTCTGTGTTCAGTATCAACTCTGAACTTAAAAGTTTGGGTCTGTTCATCTTTACCTGGGAGGTCTGAGGGAGGCCTGGAAGTCACTGAAATAGAATGGGAACAGCATGGGGAAGATGCCTGAAATCTCTGACTCCCAAGTCGCTGCTGAAACCAATGTTGTCAGAGTATTATTATACTCCTTTAACTAGGGCCGGACTGCGACTAAAATTCAGCCCTGGCATTTGGAGGTGCACAGGCCACTTCTCGAGTGATGAATGTATAATATCTTTGTGCATTTGTAGGTTGTGTAACACGACCATATAACATGCAGTCACAGCTGTGTCCAGTGTAACAGCTCAGTCCTATTTTTTGCTCTATTTGCTGCTATCTTCCCCACAGAGCTCGGTCTCGCAGATAATGAAGAGGATGCTTCTCTCCATAGTGCAGTGGCCTCTTCATATTGCTGATGGGCAGGGATACAAAAGCAGATTTTTTTTCCACCAATTTCTGAGACCCATAACTTTGCTTTTTTTGGAAAGGGGGAATTTAAGGAAGCTATAGTTTTCACTGATGCTAATTTTGGGTGCATACCACTTAGGGAATGCGCAATGACATTATTGGGGGGTAGATCCCACCATGGATACCACTATGAAAAATACTCGAATGAACATCTGCATCTACTTGCTGTGCACAGGTTCAGGCTTTTGAGCATCTTTTAACCACTTCAGGTTTCTAAAACTATCAAGCAGTTAAAAGAAGTGACCACTCCATTCTTCTGATGTTTGCCACTCGGAATAAGCTCTATGGTTCTGCTTGAGTTTAAAATACCTTGTGTACACATACCCTTACAGTGGTTTTCCAATTTTGGAAAGCCATTTCCTGGATTGGTTGTTTGAAAACAAACTGCTTTATTCTCTCTTCCCAGGTCTGCTATTGTCTGCAATGCTAATGTCACGTCACAATGATGGCGCTGCAACCAATCAATTATAGACAGCAGGCACAACAGCAGTTTCTAATTTTTATAACAAAAAGGAAGCATCAGACATCAATGGATGTGAGCAGTTAGTACCATGTTAGGAGTACTTACATGAATACATCCCTAGAACCACCATCAGTACATTAATGCATCCCTGGAATAAAGTTTTTAAGGATTTAATGAGGATTTGCTGAGATTATGCTCAGTTTCTGCTAAATATTTACTGCTAATTTACACTGTTTTTGGATAAGAATGTTGCCAAATTCTCCCCATTATCTCAAACAAAGTTTTGAAGATTTTTACATTTTAACTTAACCTTGTTTTGGATTGTTAAATATGTACAAGATCAGATCCACTGTCATTATGTAGAGCGCTGCCACACCCCAGGCCCTTGGGATACTCGGTTCTGGGTGGTGGATAATGGGGATCACCATCACAGGTGGCCGTGCCCGGTTCCGTTACCTGGGGGCGCTCGGTAACAGGGTTATTTTGTATGTCACTTGTGACGCCACTGGCGGGTTGCGGTAATAAGATGTCCCGCCGCTGCTGTGGTTTTAGGGACAGATGGTATAGCAGCAAGTGTGTTCGCACCCTCCGCCAGTAGGGGCTTAAGTCCCATGTAGGTGTGCTGCACCTTGTGGTTTGCCAGTAATAGACACGACACAGTTCTTGCAGATTAACTTGTATTTACTCACTTGATGTTGCAAGTGCAGTTTGGCACGGCTGGTCAACTGACTTTCCTGTGTCCCGGTGCTGACGTGAGTCCCAGTTGAGCCCTCCGTGCACATGCAGAGCTGATGGTCCTCATGCCTGACCTGCGGCGCTCCACTCCTTTGTATTTCCGGGCCCAGTATGACAGGCCTCACGGTCCCTTGTGGGGTAGGCTACTTCTCGGTGCCCTCTCCCGGGTCCTATATATGAGGCTGTGTCCCTAAGCCTATGGGTGGCGTGGTACCCTGGAAGTCACCACACAAGGCTGGATCAGCAGACCGCCTGGAGCTGTCGTCTATTCTGGAGTCTAGTACCCCGTCTTGCGTAGTGCCTGGGATCTTCTGTGTATCCTCAGGCTACTACCTCCTAGTCACCTTTTTTGGGGTCTCCTCACAATCCTCACACCCCTCTCACTCTCTGGCTCGTTTCAACTGTCACTCCTTCAACTGTCATTTTTCCTCTCTGCCAACTCTGCCTAGCAACACCTCTTTCTTCCCACAAGCCACACCCCTTTCCCAGGCTAACAGCTAAGGGATTGGTTCTCACATCTGACCACTGTTAACCCTCTACATGCTGCGCCCAGGTCTCAGGGAATATGCCCCTACCTGTGTGTGAGGTGTGGGTTGTCAGCATAGGGTGTTCCAGAAAGCCTTAGGATCCTGCAGATCACTGGGGTAGCATATCCCAGGGTGCTGCGTTCCCCCTTGGTTAAGACCAGCACGTCCGCGGGCTGCAAAACAAGAAAATCTGCAAAATGTATATTATTTTTAAAACGGCAATAAATAACAAATATACATTTCTAACAGGTTAGTACTCCGTACACTTTTCTTCCCACCACCCACAGTCTCTGAGGCCACTATCCGGTGGACCTCTCCGAACGTCCTGGTGACTGTTCCCTGTGGGGACTGTCCTAGGGAGCACATCCCCGGTTATGATGGTGATGGGGGTCTCAGCCTGCTCCGCTGCAGACCCTCCCTGTGACTTCCGTCTCTCTTTTAGGGTGTTGGGAACAAAAATTCAGTTCCTGGGTAATCCCAATGAAAAGCCCAACGTGTGCAACTATATACAAATGTTTTTGTGCCACGCCAGTCCTGTGGCTAAGGTCCATAAAAACAAAGGATGGGGAAAAACCTGCATTCTTCCCAAAGGGAGGCACAGTTCTTAAACAAACACTACGAACAGTTGTTAGTGACCCAAAAGTCCATACAGGTCAGTCTCTGTAGGGTCAACATGCTTAATATACATTATTTACATTTTACATACAGTTAATATGTATTTAACCCCTTCACGACCATGGACGGAAAGATCCGTCATGGTGCCCTGGGCCTTAACGACCAAGGACGGATCTTTCCGTCATGACGTAATCGCGGCACCGGAGCCCCCGGTAACTGCGATCGGTTAACACAAACCGCAGATTCGGGGAGGAGGGGACCTGTACCTGACCTCAGGAGGGGTGGTGCCTCCTCCCCGGACCTATGGAGGCTGTGATTGGCTGACGAATGCCGCTCAACCAATCACAGCCACTGTAATGTTCCAGCCATTTAAAGTGACTGAAACATTGAAATCCAGCCCTGACCAATGCAGCTATAGCACTGGTCATTGGCTGGAGCTGGGTGACCTCACTGGATCACCCTCCCCCAGCTCCAGTAGCTCTGATTGGAGAGATCGGCCTTGTGACCGATCTCTCCAATCACAGTGGACCTGTTGCCGGTGACCGCCCCCATCAGCTTCACTTGTCGGTCCCTGCAGCACGCCAGCACAGTGAGTGTATACAGTGCAATGGCAGGGCGACAAGCTCCGGTCCCATGCTGTTATGTGACCGGAGCATGGGACCCGGAAGTTGCCGCGCTGTCATTGCACTGTATGAAACCGGCGAAAAGCCTCCCGATCCACTGCCGCCGCCCTCCATCTGCCACAGTGCCACCGCTCCCCCCGATCTGCTGCCCGGCCCCTCACCTCCGTGATGTGCTGCCAGCCCCCTCCACTCGTGATCGGTTGGCCGCCCCTTCTCCTCCCTTATGTGCTGTCCGGCCCCGCCCCCTCTCCTCCGTTATGTGCTGCCCGACCCCGCCCCCTCTCCTCCGTTATGTGCTGCCCGGCCCCGCCCCCTCTCCTCCGTTATGTGCTGCGCGCCCCCTCTCCTCCGTTATATGCTGCCCGGCCACGCCCCCTCTCCTCCGTTATGTGCTGCGCGCCCCCTCTCCTCTGTTATGTGCTGCCCAGCCCCGCCCCTTCTCCTCCGTTATGTGCTGCGCGCCCCCTCTCCTCCGTTATGTGCTGCGCGCACCCTCTCCTCCGTTATGTGCTGCCCGGCCCTTCTCCTCCGTTATGTGCTGCCCGGCCCCTCTCCTCCTTTATGTGCTGCGCGCCCCCTCTCCTCCGTTATGTGGTTCCCGGCCCCCCTCCTCCGTTATGTGCTGTGCGCCCCCTCTCCTCTGTTATGTGCTGCGTGCCCCCTCCCCTCCGTGATGTGCTGCCCACTCCCCCCCACCTCTCACCCCCGTGATCGGCTACCCGCCCGCTCCCCTGTCACCCCCATGATGTGCGCTCCCTCCCCTGTCACCCCCGTGATGTGCGCTCCCTCCCCTGTCACCCCTGTGATGTGCATTGTCTCCCCTGTAACCCCCATGATCTGCGCTCCCTCACCTGTAACCCCCGAGATCTGTGCTCCCTCACCTGTAACCCCCGTGATCTGCTGTCTGCTCTCACTCACCTCTCACCCCCGTGATCTGTGCTCCCTCACCTGTAACCCCCGTGATCTGCTGTCCGCTCTCCCTCACAACTCACCCCCGTGATCTGTGCTCCCTCACCTGTCACCCCCATGATCTCATGATCTGTGCTCCCTCACCTGTCACCCCCGTAATCTGTGCTCCCTCACCTGTCACCCCCGTGATCTGTGCTCTGCTCACCTGTCTCCTCCGTGATCTGTGCTGCGCTCCCTCTCCCACCTCTCACCCTCCCCGATATGCTGCCTCCTTCATCTCCTGTGATCCTGCTGCCTAGATCCATCCTGTAGGGTAACTATCCCCAATCTCACCTCCCACTCCCCTTCCCTCCCATTCCCCCCCATCCCCCCTTCCCCCCATCCTTTGCCGCTCCTGCATCCACTGCGCCCTCTCCCATCCGCCCCCACCCTATCCCAGCCGCCGCCATCTCACATTCACAGATGTTGTTCTGATCCATCCTGTAAGTATTGTTTGTGGCTCTTTTCTAACTATCCCCAATCGCATCTCCCACTCTCTCTCCCCCCCCCTTCTCCCCCACCTGCTTGCCGCCAAGTGCTGATCAGCTACGTGATTGGCTGATCAGGTACGTAATTGTTGCTCTAGTTTATGGTTTTTTTGTGCACCCCAAAAAAAAAAAAAACATGAACAATTAGGTACCTGATCAGCAATCGTCCTGCAGTCATACTCGACTCTGGACAGGACTTATTTTTTCCATCCCACCTAGTCCCCCCCCCCTTTTTTTGCAGAACATTCGTGCGTGCGCCATGTTTTTTTTTTCTATGCCATGGGGGGTCTAGTTTCCAAAATGGGGTCACATGTGGGGGAGCTCCACTGTTTCAGCACCTCAGGAGGTCTCCAAACACAACATGGAATACGCTAATTATCCCAGACAATTTTGCGTTTGAAAAGTCAAATGACGCTCCTTGCATTCTGAGCCCTGCTGTGCGCCCAAACATTTGATTTCCACCACATATGAGGTATCTGTGTACTCAGGAGACATTGCACCATACATTTTATGGTGCAATTTTTCCTGATACCCTTGTGAAGAAAAAGATACCTGGTTGAAATAACAATTTTGTAGTGAAAATATTTTTTTTTATTTTCACGGCTCAACTCTATTATCTTTTGTGAAGCCCCCAGAGGTTCAAAGTGCTCAATAAACATCTAGATAAATTCCATGAGGGGTCTAGTTTCCAAAATGGGGTCACATGTGGGGGAACTCCACTGTTTCGACACCTCAGGGGGTCTCCAAACACAACATGGAATACGCTAATTATCCTAGACAATTTTGCGTTTGAAACGTCAAATGACGCTCCTTGCATTCTGAGCCCTGCTGTGCGCCCAAACATTTGATTTCCACCATATATGAGGTGTCCGTGTACTCAGGAGAAATTAATTGATACCCTTGTGAAAAAAAAGCTACCTTGTTGAAGTAACAATTTTGTGGTAAAAAAAAATTTTTTTATTTTCACGGCTCAACTCTATTAGCTTTAGTGAAGCCCCCAGAGGTTCAAAGTGCTCAATAAACATCTAAATAAATTTCATAAGGGATCTAGTTTGCAAAATGGGGTCACATGTGGGGGAGCTCCACTGTTTCGGCACCTCAGGGGCTCTCCAAACGCAACATGGTGCGACTAACGCTAATTTTCTGTTCAAAAAGTCAAATGACACTCCTTCCCTTCCGAGTCCTGACTGAGCCCAAACAGTAGTTTTTCGCCACATATGAGGTATCTGCGTGCTCAGAAGAAATTGCCCAACAAATTTTGGGGGTTCATTTTATACTGCTACCTTTGTGAATATGCAATATTTGAGGCTAAATTTACATTTTTGTTGCAAAAAGTAAAATGTTAATTTTTTCCTTCCATATTGATTTAGTTACTGTGAAGCACCTGAAGGGTTAATAATCTTCTTGAATGTGGTTTTGAGTAGCCTGAGGGGTGCCGTTTTTGGAATGATGTCACTTTTGGGTGTTTTGTGTCATGTAGACCTTTCAAAATTGCTTCAAATGTGATGTGGTCCCTAAAAAAAGTGGCTTTGTAAATTTTGTTGTAAAAATGAGAAATTGCTCATAAACTTTGAACCCCTATAACTTCCTTAAATTTTTTTTTTTTCCAAAATTGTTCTGATGTAAAGTAGACATGGGGGAAATGTTATTTATTAATTATTTTGTGTAATATGTCTCGTTGGTTTTAGAGCATAAAAAATAAAAGTTTGAAAATTACAAAATTTTCAAAATTTTCGTGAAATTTCCGTTTTTTTCACAAAGAAACGCAAAAAAAATCGCCCTAAATTTACCACTAACATGAAGCCCAATATGTCACGAAAAAAAATAATCTCAGAATCACCGGGATCTGTTGAAGTGTTCCAGAGTTATAACCTCATAAAGTGACACTGGTAAAAATTCCAAAAAATGTCCTGGTCTTTAGGGTCAAAATAGGCTTGGGGCTGAAGGGGTTAATGACCATCTTTAGTAGTATTCCCACTCTCCTAGTCTGGATGGGGGATGACCAATGTTGCTTCTGTTTCACCTACGCAACTCTGGTGTGTCAATGTTGTCTGTGTTTTGTACTACACTTGGTACGGTAGGTTGACTTGGTAAGTGTCTACGTGTTCTTACCCTTACTGTAGGATTGACAAGGTCAATGTTTGCAGAACGTTCAACTTCCCCTGAGATTTCTTCTGGTTTTTGTACTGGTACAAGTTCTTCTTGTCTTGGTAAAGGTTCTTCTGGTACTTGTGGAAAGATGATACAAGGTATGACTATGGATCTATTGTATTGCAGCCAATCTTATGGGAAATCTCCTAATACAGTATGGATTATTTTCTTCTTTGGCTCAGGTTGAGGTAGATTTACAATTCTTTCTATACTTTCTTTTGGTGCTAACTGTTCTGGGCATTTCTTTAAATGATCTCTAGAAACATCTGTTGATGTTTTTCCTTCATCTTTGCTAAAAATACAGACTTTTTTGTTGTCAGAGTTAATGTTTGGACAATGTAAGGTTCTTCTTCCCATTGATCATCAAGTTTGTGAAGTCTTCTTTTTCTTTTTAGTACCCTTTCTCCAGGTGTCAATGGTACAGCTTTTGCGTTTTTGTTGTTATCTCTTTCTTGTTTTTTCCTAATTTGGTCTAAATTCCTTTCAACACATTCTTGAACCTTCTTGTATTGAGCTTGACGAGCTGTATTCCAATTACTTTCTGGATGGTCTTCAGTCTTTAGGACTCCCATGTCTAAGGTGGGCTTTGTACGTTGCGACATCGCAAGCCGATGCTGCGATGTCGCACGCGATAGTCCCCGCCCCCGTCGCAGGTACGATATCTTGTGATAGCTGGCGTAGCGAAAATTATCCCTACGCCAGCTTCACATGCACTCACCTGCCCTGCGACCATCGCTCTGGCCGGCGACCCGCCTCCTTCCTAAGGGGGAGGGTCGTGCGGCGTCATAGCAACATCACACGGCAGGCGGCCAATAGCGGCGGAGGGGTGGAGATGAGCAGGATGTAAACATCCCGCACACCTCCTTCCTTCCATATAGCCGCCGGCGGCAGGTAAGGAGATGTTCCTCGCTCCTGCGGCTTCACACACAGCGATGTGTGCTGCCGCAGGAACGAGGAACAACATCGTACCTGTCGCGGCACTGGCATTATGGAAATGTTGGTGAATGCAACGATGATACGATAACGACGTTTTTGCCCTCGTTCATCGTATCATCTAGCATTTACACAGTACGATGTTGAAAGTGATGCCGGATGTGCATCACTTTCGATTTGACCCCACCGACATCGCACGTGCGATGTCGCAACGTGCAAAGCCGCCCCAAGTTAATGGGTAATCTTCCTGGTCTTGCTTGCATAAGATAAGCTGGGGTGAAGTTTGTATACCCTACGGGGATCTTGTTATACATATCCACTAGGTCAGGCAATTTTTCTGGCCATTTGTTCCTATCTTCCAGTGGTAGGGTCTTTAGCATATCAATGACGATCTGATTCATTTTCTCACACATTCCATTCTCTTGAGGGTGATAGGATGTTGTACGAATCTTTTCACAACCATACATATTACAGAACTCTTGAAAAACTTTTGCTTCAAACACTGGTCCTTAATCTGCAATTACTTGGTCTGGATAACCATGAGGTCTGCAAAAGTAGGCTTGAAACGCTTTTGCTCCTGTTTGTGCTGTTAGGTTCTTGACTGGTACTACTACAAGGAATCTTGAATATTGGTCTACAATGGTAAGGGCATAAGTATAACCTTTGGTACTCGGTGTTAACTTCACATGGTCTAAGGTGACTAGTTCTAGAGGTTGTTTGGTAAGAATAGGCTGCAGTGGTGCTCTTTGAGTATCTCTGCTTAAAGCACATGGACCACAATTTCTACACCAGTTTTCGATAGAAGATCTCATTCCAACCCAGTAGAATCTTTCATGGAGTAATATCTCAAGTTTCATCCAACCGAAGTGTCCAGCGTCGTTGTGGCATGCTTCTAACACTATTGGGACGTCTCTTTTTGGTATTATCACTTGCCACCTCATCTCGTGAGTTTTTGGATTGATGAATCGTCTACAGAGTGTTCCCCGGTGGATAAACAATTTATTCCTATTCTTCCACAGATGTTGGGCTTCTTGTGGAGCCTGGAGAATTTAGTTTGGCTTACCAGTCTCTTGATTTAAGCTGACAGCGGGATCACTGTCCTGTGTCTCTTTCCAACTAAAATGTGATAAGGGTTTCAAGGTTGCCTCTATTGGTCTAGAACCAGTTTGTTGACATTGGCATGTTCTCTTGCGATGGAAGGCAGGTAAGTCTATTTCTTCTAGCTCATCTATGTCTTCTCCCTCTTCTTGCAAATGGGGCATTCTTGACAGTGCATCTGCATTTGCGTTCTTACGTCCAGCTCTGTACTTGATGGTAAAGTCATAGTTGGATAATTGAGCTGCCCAGCGTTGTTCTAATGCACCCAACTTTGCTGTATCTAGATGGGTAAGAGGATTATTGTCAGTGAATACTGTAAACTTAGTGGCTGCTAGATAGTGCTTGAAGCTCTCAGTGATAGCCCAGACCATGGCCAGCAACTGCAACTTGAAGGAGCTGTAATTTTCCGGATTTCTCTCAGTAGGCCGAAGCTTCCTGCTTGCGTAGGAAATTACTCGCTCTCTCCCATTCTGGACCTGTGACAACACTGCTCCTAATCCCACGTTGCTGGCATCTGTGTACAGCACAAAGGGTAAGTTGTAGTCTGGATAAGCAAGAATTTCTTCCCCCGTCAAAGCCCACTTCATTTGTTTGAAGGAACTTTCTTTTTTTTCGCCCCATTCGAATGGCGGATCAGACTTCTTGCCTTTCTTGGGTTGACCAACCAGGAGGTCTTGCAAGGGGGCAGCCATCTTGGTGTAACCTTTGATGAATCTTCGGTAGTATCCTACCAGGCCCAGGAACTGACATACCTCTTTGATAGTAGTTGGTCTTGGCCAGCTCTTGATGACTGTTATCTTGTCTGGATCTGGCGCGACTCCCTCAGCACTGACTACGTGTCCCAGATACTGAACCTTGGGTTTAACGAGATGGCACTTGGATGGTTCCAGCTTCATGCCGTACTTGGATAGTGCTTCAAACACCGCTGCCAGATGTTTCAGATGGTCTTCGTGGGACTTGGAGAACACAATGACGTCATCTAAATAGAGTAGTACAGTCTCAAAGTTCAGGTGTCCCATACAACAGTCCATCAGGCGCTGGAAGGTTCCAGGTGCATTACAGAGTCCAAACGGCATACTGTTGAACTCGCACAGGCCCATCAGGGTGGCAAACGCAGTCTTCTCCCGGTCTTCCTCTGCTACAGAGAACTGCCGATATACACTAGTAAGGTCTAAGGTGGAAAAGTAGTTAGCAGTCTTGAGTGCAGCTAGTGACTCTTCTATGCGGGGTAATGGGTAAGCATCCTTATGTGTAATGCGATTTATCTGCCTGTAATCTACACACATCCGCATGGTGCCATATTTTTTTCTAAGACTAGTGGAGCTGCCCAAGGGCTACAACTATCTCGGATAACCCCAGCCTCCTTCATGTCATGTAGCATTTCTTTGGCCCTCTGATACTGTTTTGGTGGTACAGGTCTGTATCGCTCTCTGATGGGAGGATGGTTCCCAGTGGGGATATGGTGTTGTACCCCTTTAATTCTATTCTCCCGAAATCCAATGGATGCTTACTGAAGACTGGTTCATATTCCTGCACAACCCGGTATACTCCTTGCTTCTGGTAAGAAGGCGTGGAGTCTGTACCAACATGGAGTTCCTGGCACCAGTTTGCTAATTGCTCATCTGCCAGGTCTGTTGGGGCAAGTGGTTCTGCTGCTTGAATGGCATTTTCAGTGATGGTAAACAATTTACCAATGGTAGCGTACCTGGGCAATTTGGATTCCTCGTCCCCACAATTTAATATACATACAGGAACTCTCCCTTTGTGTACATTGACTACCCCCCTGGCTGTCAGAAAATTGTGGCCCAGTCCCCTGAGTACACGGGCTGTACCACTGCCTGGTAATCTCGCCCTCTAGGACCTATGGATGCCCGACACCACACCATCATTTCACTTCTTGGAGGTAAAACAATGGGGATAGAATCCATTACCCACACACTACCCAGTTCTCCCCCAGACTGGTTTACCTGTTGTTTTAGAAAGAGGGCTTTAATCTCCTTCTGCAGGACTCTCTGCTGCCTGGCATCGGCAGTCTTGGCGATCTGTTGGAGCAAGAACAATACTTCTCCCAAACAATTTTCGATGATATTGGTACCTAGGATCATATGGGGATTTCTATCATTTCCATTAGTTTTAACAACAATCAATCCCTGACCCCTAAGCTCCAGCCTCCCCACCTTTATGGTTACTTCTTTAAATCCTATCTGCTCTACCGGTAGCCCGTTTACAGCATATATGGTGAGACTTGGATCAGGTCGGGTGAGTTCTTCATCACACCAGAATTGGCAGTACAGCTCATAGGGAATGGTGGTTACCTGTGAACCGGTGTCCAACAGTGCAGAAGTAGGGATCCCGTCCAAGGTAATGGACAGAATTGGACGTCCTCCCACATACCGGTCACGCCATTCCATTGGGCCTTGTCGACTTACACCTGGGGATTGGCCCTTGGCCCCAGGGGTTGCATATTTAAAGGACACCTTCTTGCAATTTGGCCTGTTTTACCGCAATGCCGGCAGATGGGTTGTCCTGAAGAACAATAGCGATCGGTGGGTCTTCCTCGCAGTGGGGGCTCCTCCGGTTCCCCATCCACGGGACTTCCTCAGGGCGGTCAGCAAGCAGGATATGGTCTGATGGCTTGGGCTCTGGACCAAGCTGCATGGCTTTGAGGATCTTTGCGATGTCCTCGCTGAGTCGCTGCACTTGGGAACGCAGGTCCTCTGGTGCACTAGGAGTCGCAACCTGCCCATTGGCCTTTGCTGGGGTAGAGGAGGCAGGTTCCACTTCCAAGGAAGAGACACTGGCAGGTACCGTGTTTTTCCAAAAATAAGACCTCCCCCAAAAAAAAGCCCTAGCAGGGATTTTCAGCATTTTCGGAGAAAGGCTTAAATATAAGCCCTCCCCCGAAAATAAGCCCTAGCCCCGGATCAATAATGAAGTGTCCGTGCAGCTAAAAAAGTTACAAATACTGCAGGACAGTTCCTTATACACAGCGGCACCCGGCAATTACACTCACCCGACACTGAGCAGCAGGACCTGCAGTGATCGCACACCCGCACACATCAGCTCACACACACACATACACACACACACACACACAATCAGATCACACACACACACCAGATCTCACACACAAACATCGGATCGCACACACAGTCAGATCGCACACATAATCATATCGCACACACAAACATCGGATCACACGCAACCATCAAATCACACACACACACACAAACATCGGATCGCACACACACTCACCTCATCCAGTGACACCGATCTCTTCTCGCCGGGAGAATCCTGAGAGGCAGTGCAGTGCAGCGAGACGAACAGGACCTGCGGCCGGACACGGGACTTGCTTCATTCCCTGCTGCCGTAAGTGCTGGATGTGATGTGATGTGTGTGTGTGTGTGTGTGTGTGTGTGTGATCTGCTGTGTGTGTCTGCAATCGGCTGTGTGTGTGTCTGCGATCGGCTGTGTTTTTCTGCGATCGGCTGTGTGTGTCTGCGTTCGGATGTGTGTATCTGTGATCGGCTGTGTGTGTCTGTGATCGGATGTGTGTATCTGTGATCGGCTGTGGCTGTGTGTGCCTGTGATCGGATGTGTGTCCCTGTGATCGGCTGTGTGTGCCTGTGACAGGATGTGTGTATCTGTGATCGACTGTGTGTGCCTGTGATAGGATGTGTGTATCTGATCCGCTGTGTGTGCCTGTGATAGGATGTGTGTATCTGTGATCGGCTGTGTGTGCCTGTGATAGGATGTGTGTATCTGTGATCGGCTGTGTGTGCCTGTGATAGGATGTGTGTATCTGATCGGCTGTGTGTGCCTGCGATCGGATGTGTGTATCTGTGATCGGCTGTGTGTGCCTGCGATCGGATGTGTATATCTGTGATGGCTGTGTGTGCCTGCGATCTGCTGTGTGTGATCTGCTGTGTATATCTGCGATCTGCTGTGTCTGTGTGCCTGTGATCGGATGTGTGTATCTGTGATCGGCTGTGTGTATCTGTGATCGGCTGTGTGTGATCTGCTGTGTGTGTGTGTGTGTGTGTGTGTGTGTGTGTGTGTGTGTGTGTGTATGTGTGTGTGTGTGAGAGAGATCTGCTGTGTGTGTGATCTTCTGTGTGTGCCTGTGATCTGCTGTGTGTGTCAGCATGTCAGCTAGCAGCAGTGTAGGACGGCGTGCAGCACCGACCGGAGATCACAGGAGGACCTGGGAACCACGCAGACGTCCTGGTCTGGTGAGTATGAGTCTCCTGGGAAGTGGGGGGGGGTCTGCTTTTTTGGGGGGTAAACTTACCCCCAACCGTGTTTCTCCAAGAATAAGACCTCCTCCAAAAATAAGCCCTAGTGCTTTTTTGGGGGGCAAAAAAAATATAAGACAGTGTCTTATTTTTGGAAAAACACGGTAGCACCGTCAGGGTAGAGTCTGAGGTTGCTGGGGGCTGCAACGCCTTGATAGCTTGGTCTTTTAGAGTTGCAAAGTCCGCATCAGCATGTTCAAGGGACCACAGGCACAGTTGCTTGCGGTCCTCTGATGACAACAGGCCCTGTATGAACTGCTCCGTTAGCATCCGGTTTTCCTCTCTGGCACTGAGAGGATTGACATGTTTTAATGTCCTTATTGCTACTTGGAGTCTCAGAGCATAGTCCCTGATGTTATCCTGTGGTTTCTGCCTGCAGTTGTAGAACTCCATCCGCAGTTCTGCCTCAGTGCGGGTCTCAAATGCAAGTTTCAATTTGTCAAAGATGGTGGTTACTGACTCGCGTTCAGCGTTTGACCAAGTTTCTGCTTCTAGCTCCGCTGCCCCTTTAAGCTGACCCAGTATAATGGACGCCCTTTGCTTGCCGGTTAAGGGATACATGTCCATTGCAGTAGTTATTTTCTTTTTGAACCCAGCTAAGGTATCCGATTTGCCATTGTACTGGGGCATCCAGGTCGCACCTGGGAGGTAGGGTAGCATGAGCGGCATGATCGGTGCCACTGCTGCAGCGTCTGCGCCCCGACTTGGTCCAGCAGCGTCTTCGTTCTCTTGCGCTTCCATTTTAGTCCCCCTTGGTTAATTTCACCAACCTTCTCTATGGGGGTCTCGAGCGGCTCAGGAACTCCTGAAGTCAGGCTACTGCACGGTGTTTGGCTTCTCTGCAGACTCCCTGTGGGCGGCGGAGCCACGTTTTCCTGTGCACTTTTTCAAACTTCGCATTCTTTTACAGCCAGAGTGATGGCGCAGTAGTTTTTACTGAGGCAAAATGGCGACAAAAGTCTATATACAATTTTAAACGGTTTAAGGCACACTGCACCCAGGATTGCTGGGCCTAGTTTGTATCCTGTTCGTGACGCCAATTTGCAGAGCACTGCCACACCCCAGGCCATTGGGATACTCGGTTCCGGGTGGTGGATAATGGGGATCACCGTCACAGGTGGCCGTGCCCGGTTCCGTTACCTGGGGCGCTCGGTAACAGGGTTATTTTGTATGTCACTTGTGACGCCACAGGCGGGTTGCGGTAATAAGATGTCCCGCCGCTGCTGTGGTTTTAGGACAGATGGTATAGCAGCAAGTGTGTTTGCACCCTCCGCCAGTAGGGGCTTAAGTCCCATGTGGGTGTGCTGCGCCTTGTGGTTCGCCAGTAATAGACACGACACAGTTCTTGCAGATTAACTGGTATTTACTCACTTGATGTTTCAAGTGCAGTTTGTCACGGCTGGTCAACCGACTTTTCTTTGTCCCGGTGCTGACGTGAGTCCCATTTGAGCCCTCCGTGCACATGCAGAGCTGATGGTCCCTTTGCCTGAAGCTGTTGGTGACCTGCGGCGCTCCGCTCCTTTGTATTTCCGGGCCCAGTGTGACAGGCCTCATGGTCCCTTGTGGGGTAGGCTACTTCTCGGTGCCCTCTCCCGGGTCCTATATATGAGGCTGTGTCCCTGAGCTTATGGGTGGCGTGGTACCCTGGAAGTCACCACACGGCTGGATCAGCAGACCTCCTGGAGCTGTCGTCTACTCTGGAGTCCAGTAGCCCGTCGTGCGTAGTACCTGGGATCTTCTGTTTATCCTCAGGCTACTACCTCCTAGTCGCCCTTTTTGGGGTCTCCTCACAATCCTCACACCCCTCTCACTCTCTGGCTCCTTTCAACTGTCACTCCTTGAACTGTCATTTTTCCTCTCTGCCAACTCTGCCTAGCAACACCTGTTGCTTCCCACAAGCCACACCCCTTTCCCAGGCTAACAGCTAAGGGATTGGTTCTCACATCTGACCACTGTTAACCCTCTACATGCTGCGCCCAGATCTCAGGGAATGTGCCTCTACCTGTGTGTGAGGTGTGGGTTGTCAGCATAGGGTGTTCCAGAAAGCCTTAGGATCATGCAGATCTCTGGGGTAGCATATCCCAGGGTGCTGCAATTACATAAGTGCAGCATCAGAACCACCATCCGTACATAAATGCAGCACCAGAATCAGCATTAGTACATGAATGCAGATCAAGAACCACCATCACTACATAAATGCAGTGCAAGAACCATAAGCACATGAATTGCAGTACCAGAACCAAGGTCAGCACATGAATGCACAGCCAGAACCACCCTCGGCACAGGAATGCACAGCCAGAACCACCCTCAGCACATGAATACAAAGCCAGAATCAGGGTCAGCACATAAATACAAAGCTAGAACCAAGGTAAGCACATGAATGCAATGCCACAACCATTCTTAGCGCATGAATTCAAAACCAGAACCAAGATCAGCACATGAATCCAACACCAGAACCACCGTCAGCACATAAATGTAGTACGAGAACCAGCTAAAATTAGCAGGAGCAGGGGGCGGCACGGAGTACGCCACCTCATGCTGATTTTAGCGGTGCTGCACAGCATGATCGTGCTCAAGGCAAATGCTGCCTGCCATGCATGGTGCAGAAGAAAGAGTGGCCGTAGATCGAGCGACTCACTACAGGGATTGGCCCATCTGGCATTTGCCAGACTTGCCCTATGACCAGTCCAGCCCTGCCTTTAACAGACTGACAAGAACATGTACAAAAGCGAAGATAAAATAGATTGTAATGAACAAAATGTTAGAAAACATTCTTTCATGTATAATTACATGTTTCTAAGGAAATTTTAACTAGAGAAAAAAATCTGCCTGCTCCACCCCTTTGACTATATTCTCACTAAGGGCATGTGCACACTTTGAGTATTTGGTTGCAGGAATTTCTGCATCATTTCTGCATCTCTTAGGAGAAAAACTGCAGCTTAAAAAAACGCATGTTTTTTCAGCGTTGTTAATGCCTTTTTGCATGTGTTTCTTATTGCATTCAATGGTGAAAAATGCTGAAATAATTGACATGCTACATATTATTTTCTGCAAGGAAATAAAAAATCAACATGCACTCTACACTTCAGGTTTCTCATTGACTTTGCTGGCATAAGGATTTGCTTGTAGCTTTGTGACCAAACTGCATTAAAAAAGCATAAAGAAACGTAATAAAAATGCACCGTGTGCACACAGCCTTACCTTTCTTGCAAAACCCCAACAGTTTCCCATTTCAGTTGTGCGAAAAAAACAATTGTGTGAATTAGCTTTATGAAATCTCATTGCTTTTGCTCCGACTGTGAAATCAGCTAATAATTTGCATCAACCTCATTAAAAAAGCTGCAAAAAATGCTGAAAAAATGCAACATCTGAACATAGCCTTAAAAGCCCTATTTTCCCATCGCTTATGATTAGAGTAGACATATTATGATAGTATGAATAGTATAAGTCAGGGATGTCAAACTCAAATACACAGAGGGCCAAAAGTAAAAAAAAAATTGTCAAAGTCGCAGGTCAACCTAGTCTCAGTCCTCACATAGTCCTTCATACAGACTAAGTGGCCCGACATAACCCTCCATATAGAATAATCTGCCCCACATAGCCCCTCATGCAGAATAATGGGCCTCATATAGCCCTCCCGACAGAATAGTGTGTCCCACATAGCCTTGAATACAGAATAATGGGTCCCACATAGCCCTCTATACAGAATAATAAGCCCCATGTAGAACTCCAAACAGATTAATGGGCCCCATATTGCCCTCCAAATAGAATAATGGGTCTCACATACCCCTCCATACAGAATAATGTGCCCCACATAGCCCTCCAAACAGAGTAATGGGCCCCACATAGCCCTCCATACAGAGTAATGGGCCCCACATAGCCCTCCATGCAGAGTAATGGGCCCCACATAGCCCTCCATACAGAATAATGTACACACATAGCCCTCCACACAGAATAATGATCCTCACATAGTCCTCCATACAGAATAATGTGCCCCACATAGTCCTCCATACAAAATAAAGGGACCCAAATTGCCCTCCATATGAAATAATGGGCCCCACACAGTCCTCCATATGGAATAATGTGCCCAACATAGTCCCCCATACAAAATAATGGGTCCAAATTGCCCTCCATACGGAATAATGGGCTCCACATAGTTCTCAATATAGAATAATGTGCCCCACATAGTTCTCCTTACAGAATAATGTACCCCACATAGTCCTCCTTACAGAATTATTGGCCCCACATAGCCTTCCATACAGAATAATGTGCCCCACATAGCCCCCCATACAGAATAGCCTCAAAAGAAAAAATTCTGGCTACGGGCGTGGCATATGTAGTATGCATCTTTCTTGTGCTCATGCAGTAGGCGCAGTTTCACCTGCCTGTCTTTCTTGACTTGTGGGTGTGACATCAGCTGCATGGGCACTTTCCTATCCCTTACGGCATGACCGACGCATACTAAAATACAGAGGTAGCTAACAGCGGTATAAAGAGGTAAACTGGTAAGGATCTGCAGTCAGTGTGAGGCCTAGGCAAAATGACTATGAGGCACAGGCAATGTTATGGTACACAAGGTTGTGTTCGATGGGGACAGACCTCCCACCTGAAGAAATAGTGAGGGCTGGTGATCGAGTATCAAGGGACGGCGCCGCCACGCCATCAGGTTGCGAAAATCATCACTGTCCACAAGCTTTAACGTCAACTTTGGCAGGTAAAGTAGTCTGGAAATGTGACCATTATTATTGTTTTGGCCTGTGGGTGAGTGACAGAGTATTAACACTTGTCCTCCAAGACCAGGGGTAGAGACAGCTGGATGCTGTGTTGGGACAAGGAAGTGGATGTGGTTGCTAATGGTATTTGCTAATGTGCAAAGATGGTATCAGGGTGGGAGGCATCCAAGCCTGCATCCTGGGTAAGGGATTGACCAGCACAGAGGAGGAGGCAGTGGGGTCACCAGAAGAGAATGACTGACTGTGGACTCAGGCGTTGGACCCACCTAGATGACCAGGAGGCATAACCCCATATCATCAGGCTTTCTCCACTGAACTTGTCAGTTCCTTCAATTTCTTAATCTGTTAGCCCCTGTTTCCCTTGTTTCTTCCAGACCTATTTGCACCCATCAGAACCTAGTCTATTGAGTTTTGTCTCTTTGCTCAAAATCATTTGGTTCCAATCTTCTACTGTCTACTGTCTTCGTACTTTTCTGAAAACTAGAACCAACACTTTTTATGATGATAATGAAGTCGATGCTTCTTCAGCTTTGTTTGGGCCACCATTTCAGACTTGTATAATGTGCATCACATGGTGCTTGCATGGACTTCTATAATCTCAAAATTTATGAAGCATATGAGCCACCGCCACTGCCACTTTTTGTCACTTCAGAACTGATAGACCTTGTGATGAACTGAATTTTTGACTCCGATTATGTGCTTGGACATCCATCTGTTGGCTTTTTAATTGATGGATGGACTTCATTTCATATTCTTCCAATTGTCATGGCACTCACATGATGCAGTTTGGCAATTTTATTGGCCGAGAGACCTCTATCGATGAGCTGGATGATGCCATTTTCTCTTTTTTTGGGAAATCTTTATGGTTACCTATCAATTTGAATCAGTGACCTTTTGCTTGGGAATCAACCTTGTAACACACTGAGCTATTAGGGAATGTGAGAACAGGCTGTAATTTGTAGTATACAGGAAGAAAGATTTTTCAAACACGAGGCGTAAAACAGTAACAATGCAGTGACCTGAAGAATCTGCATAACTAATCATATGCTAAATGGTTGCAAGTCAAATTTGTGTATGAGATAGCCAAGATGATTGTCTATAAAATGAAGGTAGTTTCACACTGAAAGCTGTAGTAGATTATGAGATATGGAGCTTGAAAGTAATAAGTTAAAAACATTGTTACCCTTTTGCTCATCAATAGAGATGAGTGAACCTTTCAAAGTTCAGTTTGCTGATCTGCACAGAGCTTCTCAATGTTCAACGAACAGTTCGGCGAACATATCTAACCCGCTGAATTCAATGGGAGGCCAAACTTATGCGTTGTAAAATAGTGTAGAGGGGCTGTAAAAGAAAAAAAATAAAGCAGGGTGTACTAACCGAGTCTCTGGCACAGCTGTAACTGCTCCCGCGGCTGTAACTTCTCCCATGGCTATAACTGCTCCCGCAGCTGTAACTGGTCCCGCGGAGGTACTTCCGGGGCTGCTGATTATCTATTATACATATTCACAAACTGCCCATTGGCATCTCTGATTGGTTGCTGTCAGACCCCACCCCCAGACAGTGTCTGTGATTGGTTGGAATCACAGACCCTGTATGCAGGTCTATCGGGGTTTAAATTAAATAAATAAAAATGGCACAGGATCCCACGTTTGTGTTGATACCCAGCACAAATAAGGCCCACAGCTACATTCTGCAGCACCCAGCTGTTTTAAAAACAGCGTGCCGTCCCTGCGTGCAGCTTGCAGCCACCCAGGATTGCTGCATCCATTAGATGTCATAGGCACTTTACCAGGCTCTTCCCAATTGCCCTGGTGTGGTTCAAATCAGGGTAATAAAGGGTTAATCGCAGCTCACAGCTGCCGCTAAGCCCTAGATTAGTAATGCCACGTGTCTATGAGGACCCCCCATTACTAATCTGTAATGGAAAGAGAATAAACACAAACACTTAAAAAATCCTTTATTTGAAATAAAATAGAAAAGCACACCCTCTTTTATCACTTTATTAACTCCCAAAAGACCCCGATCCGACGTAATCCACACGAGGTCCCACAATGATTCCAACTCTGCTACATCTCAACTAACAGCAAGAGGCCATAGAACATGACTGCCCGCTGTGGACTTTAGGCAGAGACTGAGCCCCAGCAATCAGCTGTAACATCACTTAGGTTAGTTGCGGCCACAGCTGGAGGTTCCCACGGTACCCCACTTGTGTCCCACAAGTAACCTGACCTCAGGGGACCTCAATAAACTCATTAACCTCCCCTCAGGTGAGATCACTGAGTTTACAGACATGCACTCCTGGCAGAAAACACTGGGTTTTTTTGCCAAGAGATGCAGATTTGGTGCTGAAATTTCTACATCATATTCCTGCACCCAATCTACACTTCTTGGCAAAAAAATGCATCAAAACACCTTGCGATTTTGATGCGACTTTTTGCCCGGAGATGTAGATTTGGTGCAGGAACATGGTGTTGAAATTTCAGCACCAAATCTGCATCTCTTGACAAAAAATTGCACAAAAATGGCTTTTATGCCATTTTAGTGCAGATTTCTGCGAAGAGGTGCAAATTTGGTATTGAAATCTGGTGCAGACATTGCAGCAACAAATTTGCACCTCCTGGAATAAAACTACACCGAAACGCCGTCAAAACCCTTTTTGTGCATTTTTATGCTAAGAGATGCGGATTTGCTGCTGAAATTTTTACACCATATCCCTGAACCCAATGTACAGCTCCTGGACAAAAAAAATGCATCAAAACCACGTGCTTTATGATGCGGTTTTGAAGCGTTGTTTGCCAGGAGGTGTAAATTGGGTGCAGGAATATGGTGTAAAAATTTCAGCACCAAATCTGCATTTCTTGCCAAAAAAAATCCTGTGGTTTTCTGCCAAAAGACGCAAGTCTGTGAACTCAGTGACCTCAAGTATGTTTTGCTTTAACCCTTTTGTTTCTTTTGTTTTGCAATGATTTCCCTGGCCAATCACATCCATGCCAATACTTAACGTGGCTGTGGTGGGGCCGGAAGTGGGTTTTCTGCAAACGAACACTCAACGAACTTTGCCGACTTTTGAGCATAGTGTTTCGTAAGCCGAGTCCGAACGAACCAGCCAAAGCTCATACTAAATTTAAAATTGGTGAACGCGAACCAAAGAGGTTCACTCATCTCTACTCATCAGTGTAACTAACTATTATTGATGAGTGTGTCCTACCATGCTTGGGTGCTCGGTTCTCGTAACGAGCAGCTGGATGCTTGAATGGGCGACTTGAGTCAATGCAACAAGCATTTTACCGGAATATTTCCCGTAAAAATGCTCGAGTTCCCCAATAACTTCCATTATATTCAGGTACTCGAGTGGTGCCCATCCGAGCATCCAACTGCTCATTACGAGTAACGAGCACCCGAGCATGGTAGTGTTCGCTCATCACTACTAATTATCATTTACACTATTTGTTACTAGTGATGGCTCAGGCATTACTCATTCGTAGCTTACACAAATTTATATCATTTTTACAATGCTGAAAATGGGAAACCAGAACATGCAAATATAACCTTTATTTGGCCTCTGCTCTGTTTACATATCTAGCAAACATGGCAAAAAGAGTTGGATTTCATTGTGGACTTTGAATTTTTTGCTCAATAGCTGTAAAATTCCATGAGGCATAGAACAAGCCAAAAACCTGAAATCCCTTCTTTTAGAAACGTTACTATGGACCATTTACATCTAAGCTATCGGCTTACTATTATGTAAGAGAACATGACTCTATTGTAATGCAAGAACACTTTTATTGTACAGATTGTAAACTTCTTGGTCGTCAGTTTTAATATCATATTATTTTCTAAAAAGAAATCCACAGATGAACTTTTTCTGATTCCCGTTTTTTACATAAATCCGCTGTAAATTCAGAATTTATTGAAAACCTAATTTTGTATACCTTTGCCAGAGATTTCAACCTATGCATTATGTTAAAATCAGTCCCAACAATGCACTACATACAGTAATTGACATGCTGCATATTACAGATTCTAGACAACCTATAGCTATCCAAGCACCTATATGAACAATGACCAATGGCTGCTGTGTCCAAAACAGGACTATAATAATGTAGCAAATAACTATTCAGACAACAAATACAGCAGGTGAAATAACTTTTCAACACGTCACCAATTTTCTAAGTAAATATATTTTTAAAGGTGCTATTGACATGAATTTCTTACCAGATGTCAGTAACAAACCATCCAATCCAGTCAGGAAAAGGAATCAAACTACAGATGTCTATAAATTAAGTTTTTGTGTAATAATGAAAAATGACACAGGAAGAAAAGTTTTGAACACACTTACTGATATATATTTAAAAATCTGTACAAAAGGCTTTTTTGGTGATGACACAAGATAACTTCTGTATGGAGAAACTAGTTGCATGCATTGCTCAGGTGTGATTTTAGCATTTTTCTACACAAAGACTCATCAAATCCTGAAGGTTTCGTGGGCTCCTTCTATGAACTCTGTAAGTCTATGAGCTTTAGTTCTTTCCATAAATTTTCTATTGGATTCAGATCAGGTGATTGGCTGGGCCACTCTAGAAGCTTTATTTTCATACTATGAAACCAGTTGAGAGTTTCCTTGGCTGTGTGTTTGGGTTCATTGTCTTGCTGAAATGTCCATTTCATCTTCATCGTCCTGGTAGATGGCAGAAATTTTTTTATCAATAATTCAAGAATACCTTAGTACATTTGTCCAATCAACCTTCCTTCAATTATATGAAATTTGCCAGTGCTGTATGCTGAAAACAGCCCCACCCCATGATGTTCCCACCTCCAAAATTCACTGTTCGCATGGTGTTTTGGGGCTATATGCAGTACTGTTTGGCCTCCAAACATGATGTGTATTATAGTATCCAAAACGTTCAATTTATTGGTCTCATCTGACCAGGTTATATTCTCCCAGTATTTCCTAGGCTTTTCTAAATGTTGTTGAGCAAACTTTAACATGCCTGACCATGATTTTTGTTCAGCAATGGAGTGTTGCATGGTGAGCAAGCATGCACTCCATGGAGGTTGAGTGTATTATTTATTGTTTTCTTTGAAACAATTGTACCTGCCTACCGTATTTTTCGGACGATAAGACGCACCCTGGTTTTAGAGGAGGAAGATAGGACAATAAAATTTTAAGCAAAAAAATGTTTTCAAGACACACTTTTATGGGGCGAGGATCTGCTGCTGACACTTATGGGGGTAATGTCCCCAAATTCTCTACTAAGGAGGTACCCCATCCTGGTAATGATCCTCCTGCCTTGTATATGATCCTCCTGCCTTGTGTATATATATGTCCCTTATCCTGGTATAGACCCCATCTTGCTATATACTGCCATCCTGGTATGTGCTCCCATCCTGCTATATACCCCATCCTGGCATATGGCTGCATCCTGCTATATACCCCCATTCTGGTATATGGCCGCATCCTGCTATATACCCCATCCTGGCATATGGCTGCATCCTGCTATATACCCCATCATGGCATATGGCCGCATCCTGCTATATACCCGCATCCTGGTATATGGCTGCATCCTGCTATATACCCCATCCTGGCATATGGCCTCATCCTGCTATATACCCCATCATGGCATATGGCCGCTTCCTGCTATATACCCCATCCTGGTGTGTGGCCGCATCCTGCTGTATACCCCATCCTGCTGTATACCCCATCCTGCTCATATACCCCCATCCTGCTATATATCCCATCCTGGCATATGGCCGCATCCTTCTATATACCCCATCCTAGTGTATGGCGCATCCTGTGGCATACAAAAAATAACGTTCATGCTCACCTTTCCTCGCTCCATGCAGCATCGCTCCTCCTCCCGTCTCTGCCAGCAGCAGCGCCGCTGACCTGTGTGGAGCCAGCCACGATCCCTGCAGCATCGCTCGTCCTCCTGTCTGTGCCGGCTGCAGCTGTGTGTGGACACATGCGCACAGTGATGACGTCATCGCTGTGCGAACCGCTAGTTTCCACACGCAGCCGTGACCGGCAGACAGGAGGACGAGTGATGCTGCAGGGATCGTGGCTGGTGAG
Source organism: Anomaloglossus baeobatrachus (assembly GCF_048569485.1). NCBI lineage: Eukaryota > Metazoa > Chordata > Amphibia > Anura > Aromobatidae > Anomaloglossus > Anomaloglossus baeobatrachus. Next base: position 200,167,853 of record NC_134353.1, on the reverse strand, counting down.
TATACTGATTCACTGCACCCCGCGCTGAAGATGATGCGCGGGGGGCAGTGAATATAGCAACACATGATCACTCCAAGCTGTAGTTACCAGGGGTGATCATGCGGGCCGGCTCTTTAGTATGCGCGCATCCCCCGCCCATCACCCCGCCCACCTGTAAGCACTGGCTTAAGCGCTGAGAGATGATGGGCGGGATGATGGGCGTGCATATGAAATGAGCGGGCCCACGTGGTCACGGTAGGCGCTGCTGCAGCCTGCTCGTGCCCCCGATGACCTGCTCCACTGCAGCATCCTTATTTCCCACAGCCATGGTCTACATTCAGACTATAAGACGCAACCCCCAACTTTCCCCCAACATTTGGGGGGAAAAAGTGCGTCTTATAGTCCGAAAAATACGATATTCCAGGTTTTTGTATATCTCTCAGCAGTTGGTTTTTGGCTTTTGGACAACTCTTCTGATAATTCTTTTCACTCTTCTATCTGAAATTTTGTGGGATCATCAACCATGACCAGTTTATGGTGAAATCATGTTCTTTCCGCTTTCAGATTATGGCCCTAATAGTACTCACGGGAACTTTTAGTGGTTTAATCTGTACATCTGTAATCAATGTCTTCAGTATGTTTTGCAATGATAAGGTTGCAAAGGTCTTGAGGCAGCTCACTGGTTTTAACCATCATAAGATTCTTCTTGTGTGTAATGAGTAATGAGACCCCTTTTTATAGGCCATCATTTGAAACAGCTGATATTATTTTTCAATAAGTGGCAGCATTGCTTTTTAATTACTGATAGATTTCAACTATTGTCATGAATTTCTATAGCTATTTTTTCACCTTTCTTCAAAAGTTCAAGTACTTTTTCCCAGTGTTATTTCTCATTATTACACATAATTTAATTTATTGATGTTTATGATTTTATTTGTCTGTCTGGATTGGATAGGTTGTTACCAACATCTGGTGAGAATTTAATGTCAATACCCCCTTAAGAAATATATTTACCTAGAACATTGGCAGTGTTCAATACTTATTTCACTAGCAGTATATATACAAATTGATCTCATCTTTAATAATAAACAGTAATAAGACCATAACATAATATTTTGAGAATTACACAAAGGAAAGTACTAAAGGGTAGTAAGGTTTTATAAGTACAAAGCCCCATCTATCCGATACTAAACAGTATACAAAAGTAACACAATTCTGAAAATAGCCAGGGTTATGGCTGGAATTCAATCAGTAATACAAGCTAGTAGTCCATATATCCTAAAGAACTTATGGGCAAAGCTAAAAAGGCAGGTGCGAGCAAGGCAGCCTACAAACATGGCTCAGTTACACCAGTTCTATCAGGACGAATGGGCACAAATTCCTACCAACTATTGTGAGAAGCTTGTGAATGATGTCCAAAACGTATGACCCAAGTCACACAGTTTAAGGGTAATGGTATCAAATAATAATGAAATGTATGTAAAAATGACTTAAAACATTCCCTCTCCCTCTCATTATTCTGGTATTTGGCAAATATAAATAATTTTGATTCCTAATTGACCTAGAACGTGAAAGGTTTATTCTCATATCATGTCAGATAGTGAGAAAAACATGCAGATGTGTCTTTTTAGATAGTGTATGTAAACCTCTGGTTTCAACTACTGGGAGTAGTCAGGAGTAGTTTACAGTGTAATTTTGTCTTCTGTACATGCGTTATTAATCATAGAAAACCATTTAATGATTTTTTTTGTGTAATTCTCCCAATTTTATGTAAAGGTTTATTTATTATTCATTGAAGAGAATCTGTCATCAGGTTTTTCTTACCTCATCTGAGAGCAGCATAATGTAGGAAAAGAGACCCTGTTTCCGACAATGTATCACCATCATCAGCAGTATGGTGGCTATACTTAGTATTAATGGACCAAGCCCCAACCCTGAAGCGGTGGAGAGCTGCTAACTGAGGTGTTGTGCGTGTTTTGTGTGCATACCGGTGGATGACCTCCTCCATACCCAGGATGGAATACCACACCTCTGGATGAGGTGCATCCTCAGGGGTGCGATACATGTCCTTAGTCTGTGTGTCTTCAGCAAACTGTTAGCAGGCTTTCTTTTGTATCATCCTTAAGAGAGGCTTCCTTCTGGGATGAAAGTCATGCAGACTAACTGATGCAGAGTGTGGCATATGGTCTGAACACTGACAGGCTGACCCCCATCCCTTTAACCTCTGCAGCAATGCTGCCAGTACTTATATATCTAGTTTGAAGAGACAACTTTAGGATATGACACTGAGCACGTGCATTCAACTTCTTTGGTCGACCATGGTGAAGCCTGTTCTGAGTCAGACCTGTGTTGTTAAACTGCTATATAGTCTTGTCCATTGTGCTGCAGCTCAGTTTCAGGGTGTTGGCAATCTTTTTATAGCCTAGGCCATATTTATGTAAAGCAACAATTCTTTTTTTCAACTCCTCTTTGCCATGAGGTGCCATGTTGAACTTCCAGTGACCAGTATGAAGAGTGTGTGAGTGATAACATCAAATGTAACACACCTGCTCCCCATTTACACATGAGACCTTGTAACACTAATGAGTTACATGAAATCGGGGAGAAAAATGGCTAATTGGACACAATTTGGCAATTTTCACTTAGGGGTGTATTCACTTTTGTTGCCAGTGGTGGTTTAGACATTAATGGCTGTGTGCTGATGTCGCGGGCGGGGAGGGCGCTGCGCTCACCGCGCTCGGGTCCGGCGCTGCTACTGCTGCTCGGTGGCTCGAGCGGTGGGCCGGATCCGGGGACTCGAGCGGCGCTCCTCGCCCGTGAGTGAAAGGGGATGATTTCTGGGTTTGGGAAGTCAGTCCGTGACGCCACCCACGGTTGTGGTGAGGTTGGGACACAACCGCTGCTCTGGACGGGAATCCCGGGAGCGATGGCAGGGAGCAGCTGAGATGTTTATCTCCCCTCCGTGGGTAGGGGGGTTTGATGGTCCCGGGGCCCGGTGATAGCGACTGGAAGGGTGGATGGCAGGAGTTGGGGAGGTGCAGGGTCGTGGGGGCAGCGCGGGCCGCAAGGCACGGTGGTACTCACTCAGCGAATAATTTACACAGAGTCTCTGGTCAAACAAACGGCTGGATGGACGGGTCCCACAGGCGGCTGCGGTGTTTTTCCCCTGACCCCAGTTTGGTAGTGTAAGTCCTTTCCTGCCCCTTCGTGTACGCTCTTCCTGTGCTCCGGTTTCCAGCTGGCTCCCCGATTCGATACCGGTGGGCCACCGCCCAACCCCGGCTACCTACGGTTCCACCAAGACTGTCTTCCCGGCTCCCGCAGACGGCCACTACCGTCTGCCTCACTGGCTGCACGAGGGACCTAGGCTCCAACCTAGGCCCCAGTCTGCGTCTGCCTCACTGCAGACCTCCTCTCTCTTCCTCTGCCTGGACTTGTCTGAACTTGTTTCCTGCCTCAGGCCAGCGAAACTCCTCAGTGGGCGTGCCCATCTGCCTGACTCCGCCCACCTGGTGTGTCTGTCTGAACCCGAGGAAGAAATCAGGTCTCACTGGGGATGACTGCTGTGAACTGCTGGGGGTGGGGGTGTGGGGGTGTTGTTACCTGTGGCCCCTGGCTTGTCCAGGGTGCCACACTGAATTATTTAGAGGGCACAACAAATTTATACTGTTATACAAGTACACTGACTACTATACATTGTTTCAAAGTGTCATCTCTTTAGTGTTAATGAGAAGGTATTTCTTATAAAGATTTATATTTTCCTCTCACCTTATTGCGTTGTGCGCTCCCGCACAACCCCAGCACCTGAAGAAGACAACGTATAGTTGTTGAAACGCGTTGGGGCTAAAGGGACTTTCATTTATAATAAAAAAAAGTCTAATTTCTCAATATAAATTAATTTCCTCTTTGATCTGGTGCTCCATGAGACTGATATATATTGTCTCTATAATATCTTTAGTGTTGTCCCATGAAAAATATAATAAAATATTTACAAAAATGTCAGGGGTGTATTCACTTTTGTGATATACTGTATGTAATGTTTCATATTGCCTACACAATTCAAAACACAACAGACACACTCTGATTCCCCCATGATAGATTCCCCACTATCGGCTCTCAGATAATATTTAGAATAACAAAGAAGCTTCCACCCAATATATTTTATTACTAGATTTTGGTAAAACCTTATTATATATAAAATACAAATATGCTGTATATTATAATCGCATGGTAATACTGAACACAAATACCTTTTGAAATAAAATAAAAAGACTTTATTTTTAATATTAAATGTAATTTAATGTGTTTTCTTTCTACAGGACAAAGTGCAATTTTCCAGCCTGAAAGATCTGGTGTTTTCCATATTCCACAAATCTGGAGCTTGTATTAAAATCTGTCAATTTATATGTCCCCACCCTACAATGAAAGAAAACAACAGGTTAAAATATTGTCACTCACCTACACATTGCAGCATAAAGAAGCCACAGCATTCTAACATCTGAGGCTGGTGGGTTCCTGAATTGTCAACCTTGGTATAGTCAACTTCACCCAACTGGATTTTCGGTCCAAGTGTTGTCCGTGAAAAAACTATCACATGGGCAACGCTAGGACCAATTTTTTTTAACAGGTCGAATCTGTATGTGACAAAAAAATTGGCGCACGCTCTAGATTCTTCCCTGTATTGGATGAGAGTCACCTATTCAAGCCTAAATTACCTATTCAAGCCTTTACGGATCAACTATATAGCATCCAATTTTTATGGATACATTGCAACTCTAACATATAAAACTGTATCTGGCCTTGTATATTTTAACAACTGCTGATGTATAACAAAAAAGATGCCGTACAGATAGATAGATTATGGATGACACATGAGGTGAAAATCGTCCTTTGTTTCTCCAAAAATCAGACATTTTTTTTTTATACACTCATGTGAACTTAGCATATGAGTGAGAAAAAAACACTGTCCTCCGCTCCTAAGGCCTCGTTCAGACGTTCGGTCTTTATATATGTGTTCCATCCGTGTTTTTCACCAATCATAGTCTATGGGTATTTCACATTCTGTGTTTATTTGCTTATACGCTTGTCTGAACGAGCCTTAAAAGGAACCTGTCACCGGTATTTTGGCCTATAAGCTGCGGCCACCACCACCGGACTCTTATATACATGCTGTATATAAGAGCTCAGGCCGCTGTGCAGAACATAAAAACACTTTATAATACACACTCGCCAGTCCCGTGCATGCGCACTACAATACTTTGATCTGCCCTGCTCAGGACCTGAATGCCGACGAGTGTGTATGACGTCAGAAGCGTCATGCACCACAGCTTCAGAAGAAGGCGGACGAAGATGGCCAAAAGAGAAGGCACCGGCACTGGAGGACGAAGACGCCCATTTGAGCCCCATCCACGGCTGTGACCAGTTTAAATGAGTATTATAAAGTGATTTTTATGTTCTACACAGCGGCCTGGGCTCTTATATACAGCATGTTAGAATGCTGGATATAAGAGCCCACTGGTGGTAGCCGCAGGTTATAGACCCCAAAACTGGTGACAGGTTCCCTTTAATGGGTAGGAGAAAGTTATATTTTTTTTTTTGTCATGAAAAAAATGGGTGCCACAATAATGGGAAGAATGGACATATAGACTAAAACATGGGTGAAATCGGATCCAGCAGACTGCAGAAATATGGCACATTTTATTCTTGTATTAATAATAAAAAAGAATAAAATAATGTCTGAATGAGGTCCAATAGTCACACTGGAGGTGCTACACTAGACTGTTAGCATGCATTATGATTTGATTACCTTCATGCCCAGCATTTTAAGCTGTGCCAGAGAGCTAATCAGTAAGGGCAGAATAGGTGTAATAGTGGCGAGGAGACTGTGACTATGCGATAGCGCCGGTCAGACAACTGCTATCACTGGCGCTTTCTTTCACTCATATTAATGCTATACGTTTACACATGTTTAGAACTGCATAAACATATAATATAGCAGAATTCTCTATGTTCTGTCACCTAAACTGTGCTGACAAGTTCCCTTTAAAGACAATTTGTCAGCAGGTTTTTGCTGTGTAATCTGGGAGGAGCATAATGTAGGGGCCAAGACCCTGATTCCAGCAATGTGTCACTTACTGGTCTGCTTGATGTCATTCTAATACAATCATTGTTTTATCTGCTGCAGATCTAGCAATTCTCTGAATTCTGAGCCCTATATAACCCTACGCACACCACTGATTGGTAGCTTTATGTGTACAATTTATATTGATAAAAAGCTGGTTGTCTGTGGCGGCTGCGAGATTACACAAAGCTATAGGACGACATGGCATGAGATACCTAGTCCTGTAGTCATAACTCCTACTGCTAAAACTCTGGGAGGAGCATTAATGTAGGGGCCAAGACCCTGATTCCAGCAATGTGTCACTTACTGGTCTGCTTGATGTCATTCTAATACAATCATTGTTTTATCTGCTGCAGATCTAGCAATTCTCTGAATTCTGAGCCCTATATAACCCCACGCACACCACTGATTGGTAGCTTTATGTGTACAATTTATATTGATAAAAAGCTGGTTGTCTGTGGCGGCTGCGAGATTACACAAAGCTATAGGACGACATGGCATGAGATACCTAGTCCTGTAGTCATAACTCCTACTGCTAAAACTCAGCATTTTTTATTCTTAAACAGCAACACACAGCCCAGTAAGTAACATATCACTGGAATCAGGATCTCTGCCCCTACATGATGCTAGTCTAAGATTACATATCAAAAACCTGCTGACAGATTCCCTTTAATAATGACTATTTTTTTCCTCCTTCTGCAATTTGTTTATGAACAATTATTACACTATTGTTCCTTGGCTACAAACAAGTAGGGAAATGACAGAAAAGTGTAATACATAATTGGTTCCAGAACCTGAACAAAAGCTGTCCCAGACAATTGTATTTGGTAATATGATTAAGAACCATCTCTTGTTACCATTGGAGTAACTATAAGTAAGGTAATGACAGTTCCTAAACTAGACACTCAGGGAAAGGCTCTTAATCTGAACGTTTTGGGTTTTGACCCACAGGAGCCACCAATTATTAGAACTGTAGTTATGATGGACATCAGGCTTCTATAAGTCTGACCCTTGATAGGTTAAAGGTCATGAATGCCTTAGCCCTGGAAAACCCCGTTTGATGGTTACATATCTGTATATGAGACATTAGAGAAATATATTTTTCGATTCAATTTCTTAATATCACTTTTGTGGATTAAACGAGGATAGCAAGCGCAGAAGAAAACAGCACTGGCAATGGCAACACCGATTCTTTCCATGCGTAGTATTGTTTATTTGTAAACAGGATCTAGTGAAGACATGAGGTATGGTGTGATGCTGAGAATACGACCAATGTTCAGTGTGAGACAGGTAAAAGAGTCACAATTCTAGATATCTCCGCGGTGCTGAGTTCCGACCTTTCCATCCTTTGAAAACTGCTGGTCATCATTGTCTCCATATCGGTTAAAAGGAATGATTTTCATTGACGATTTCATCATGGAAGTCCAACGGCTGCGCCATGTTGCCCAAATTATACCATTGTCGTATCCACCAGTAGTATCAGACTCGGAGTAAGTGCCACCTGAAAGAGGTGAGAAGGGACACAATTATTGAAAGTGTTTTTTACTAGGGATGATCGAATACCACAAATATCCGACTTTGCGAATATTTGCCGAATAGGTCGCCGCTATTCAACTATTTGCGAATATTCGATGAGCAATGTAAGACTATTTGAAACCCGAATAACAATTATTCAGGCTTCCAATAGACTTACACTGTGCATCGAATATTCGCATAGTGGTGACCTATTTATCGAATATTCGTGAAGTCGGATATTTGTGGCATTTGATCATTCCTAATTTTTGCCATTAGAGCATGATAGTCTTGGTCCATGCGATATCAGCTAAAGGTTTCTGAGACCGTACCCTAAATAGGAGCCATATTTTTGCCTTGTATATTCATGGCCACCATCATTCACAGCTACGTACTCCACTGACTCAGCTAGGTCCCCCATTACCCATTTATGATGTCTATGTACCCTTATGTGGCATATGTACAGGTAGAAACTATTCCAACTGTATAAGAATGTGGCACAAGTTGGCGAAAAATCCACCTTATGATATAATATAGATAATTAAATCAAAAACATACACATTCATAGTGAGACAGTCTATATTTTTGTGGCTGTAAAGAGTCTACGGCTCAAAGAAGTCAAGACTTTCTCGATTTACATGGAAGACCATTACCTTGGTAATATTTGCCATTGAGGTGACCAGCATGACATCTGTTCATCCACCAGCCAGAGCCATCTTGTTCAGCACAATTTCCATCATATCGGTCATTATCTTTGTCATAGGTGCTGAACTGCATGCCATTGTGAGAGGTGTAGAACTTGTCACTTGCATCATCTCCAAAATCAAAGCCATCAAATGCATCTCCAGCATCACCACCAAGGAAATATGCATATGTCAGCCGGTAGTTATCCTTTTCAGAGCCCAGTCTGAAGGTGGAATAGTCTGCTACACTGTATAGGAGAAAGGAAAAGTCATTTCAAATTAAAGCAGCACATTTAAATTGATGATAAGAACTAATTCTCCATTGACACCAACAAATGATCAGATTTATACATCAGTGTACGTGAAAAAAATCATACTATAGGCTTCCAACAGTGTCATCTAAGTGCTACATAAGGCTACGTACCCATGATGAGTGTTTGGAGAGGTGTTGATTTCTGTACCTGTTAGCTAAAGTAGGCTAGTTTCATTTTTTCATTGCGTTATTGAGTGGGTTTTTTATGTTTTTACTGCGTATTGATGCTGACATTTTTGCCTCTGTTTGGGATGTCATACCGTAAAGGGTCTGCCAGGCCTAATGTGATGTCTGCAGTCACTCTATGTGGCTGCAAACTTAAACATTTTCTTCACAGCACACATACACACTGTGCGTTGCAAAGATTCGCTGGTTTCTGAGCCGGGAACGGCCGGCACGTATCGCAATTGTGCATGTTCTCGGCCACAACCCCCCTAGTGGGCGCGGCCTTGCTCAATACAAATGCATAGAGTGGGCATTGCCGATCAGTGGGCACGGCCTTTCTCAATAAATTTGTGGACACTCCCAGTATTCAGGTTCTGGCCAGGAACATGCATGGTCCACAATTGCGGTCACATGACCACCATTCCTGGCTCAAAAACCAGTGAATCCTTGCAGCGCATAGTGTGTGTGCTGGGAGAATTAATAAGTTTGTAGTCACATAGAGTGACTGCAGACATATCACTTTAGACAGGACAACCCCTTTAAATAAAGCTGCTTTGTTTTTGATACTTTTATGGTATTTGGCTTTGACAAAACTTCATTGATACAGTCAAATGTGGATTACATGAGTTGTTTTCCATCTTATTTTTTGCATGTAATACAAGTCTATGGGGATAATCTGCACATAAAACTCAGTGCACCCACCAGAGAAATTGACAGGTTGCAGGTTTGAAACACGCCCTGTAGATCAGATTACAGTGAGTAATAAAAAGAAGCACAGGGGGCAGTAGATTCCTAGAAATCCCATCCACTTTACTGGAACTATAAGGGCCATTTCACACATCCGGCATTTCGCCGGATTGGTCGGTTCCGGCGTACTCCAGAACAGTATATACAGTACAATGGCATCCCGGCAAGCTCCGGTCACATGCTCCGGTCACATGACAGCATGTGACCGGAGGTTGTCGCGATGCCATTGTACTGTATTACACTGACGGATGTGTGAAACGACCCTAAGATGCTGTGATATCTGTGCAGCGATAAAAAACAGTGCCAGAAACTCACCAAAACCCCATCGTAGGAACTTAACATTGGGAAGATAAATTGCTGATGCAGATTATGTAATGTGGAATAAGATTACATTAATTGTTTAGCTTTATGGATATGTTAACTCTCAATGAATAAAATATGCCATGTTAAGGAGTTAGCAGGGGACGTGTGCTGGATTTATCCTCCTAGTGCACGTCACGCCATATGTTATTTTGATGATTTGGTGCATTTGGCATTCCATCTATTTAGGCTTATCCACAATAGCCTATGGGCTGAATAATTAGATTAGCGGGTGACTCCATGACCTGTTTCACCCCAGCTCCACCCTTTATGACAGAGCTGCCTGAAACTGGTGTGAAAACCCAAAAAGATGCAACATTTTGCGCAACGCTGCACAAACACTTGGATTAATTATGACCTTTGACTCATCTGAACAGACAACTGCAGAAAACAAGGCAATACTTTCATGTTTTGGAGCATTACTATAAATGTGAGTCATGATTTGCATTTTTCACCTCTTATGGCCGTTCCAGTCCTCCAGCTCTATCCTCAGAACATACGGAATGGTAGACTGGGTGCTGAGTAGATGAATCTTTTCATTTCCAAGCCAATACTCTGTGGTGTCAGTTGGTGACAAATATCCGAATCCTTCTTTGTATTGGATCCAGTTCTTGTTGAAGTCCACACTGCCATCAAGCCTCTGGGAAAGAAAAGAAGTAAATAAATGACTATATATGAATGTATCTCCTGAGGCCTAGTTCATCCAATGCAGATTTGATGCAGCTTTTGTGTAAACAGTTGTGGGCTTGATGGTACATTTTCTGACTGCATTTTGCTTAAAGGGGTATTCCCATCTCCAAGATCCTACCCCAATATGTAGAAGGCATAATAATAATAATAATAATAATGGCAAATAGCTCCAATTACAAATTTAGTATAGTTCTCCAGATTAGCTATGTCTTTTAGGGCTCATGTGCACGTTGTGTAATTGCATGAATTTACGCTGCGTATAGCCCTGCAGCGTAAATGCATGCGTCCTGCGTCCCCTGCACAATCTATGTAGATTATGCATGACACATGCGCACGATGCTTTTATGAACGCAGCGATTTGGGTGCTAAATTTTGACCTAAATCCGTGCATTCATAAAATGAGCATGTCAATTATTCCGTGTGCTTTGGATGCAGCTCCCGCTCTGTCTATGGTGGGGGCAGCATCCAGAGCGCATGAAATCGGCTTTTTTCTACAAAAAAACTGCATCCATTACGCAGTATTTCTGCAGCGATTTGAAGCGCACATGTGCTGGCAAATCGCTGCAGAATATTCAGCAGTTACGTGCGCATGAGCCCTTACCTCATGTGAAGGGTATTGCAGCTTAGGTATCCATATTTATCACCATGAGCAACTAAATAACTAACTTACTATATGAGTGGATGTAACTATGGATACCTATGCTGCAATGCCCTGCACTTGAGATAAGAGAGATGGCTATATCAGGAGAACTATACTACATTTCTAATTGGAGGTATTTGTCAAATTTTGACAAAACGTTAATGATACGGTCGGATGAGGCTTTCATGAATTTTTAGTTTGTTTCTGTGGAAATGCACTGAAAGCGCAGGATTTTCTACATCGAATGCATTTCTATGGGGAAAATCTAGTCATAAAACTCAGCGTACCCACAAGAAAAATCGACCTGTTTCAGATTTCTAAAATGCTGTCATTTGTTTTTGCCATTTGGGTTTTGCACTGCAAAGCTGAGTTTTTGACCAAAGTTCTGCCAGAAAAAGGCTGCAGTTTGAACTGCATAGTGCGGACAAGAAACCCAAATTCCCATAGACTTTGCTTGAAAAGCAGAACACAACCATTTTGGCATTAAACGCTGCAGTTGAAAAAGCAGCAAAAAATCAGGTAAAAAGCAACGTGCGGACATAGCCTAAGAATGCAACATGTCAAGTCTTTTTGCATTTTTCCCTGCGTTTTTCACCCATTGGTAATAAAAGAAAATAATAAAAATGCATGGTCAAAAAAAGCATCAAAACGCATGAAGTTTTTGATGTGTTTTTTTCCACAAGATGCAATTTTTTGGCCACGATGAATTTTTGTAGTTACCACAAAAATGCAGCATACAGACATAGCCTTAAGTGGACTGAAAAGAGAAGTCTTCCATACACCTGGATCTGCTGTTACTAGTACTGTGCTGCCATATTGCAAAGTTATAAAATCCAGCAGCTCTCAACAGTGTTATACTAGCTTATAGCTATTACCATACACCATACCAGGGCAATGGAGACCCACTACTGACAAAAGACTAAAGCCGCAGCTAACACACAAGGGGTGCTAATTATATATAACCAAAAAGAACAAACCCCATATAAAATATACCTTTTAATATTAATATAAGGTAAAAATAAAACCAAAAGCAATATCCTCTTATAGTGTAGGGTAAATAATCAAAGGGACATGTAATCCATGATAGGTAATATACCAAAAAATATACCCTAGTGTGTACTAGGGACTATTGCGCACATTGCATAATAACATGCATTTACGCTGCGTTTAGCACTGCAGCATAAATGCATGCGTCCAATCTATGAAGATCGTGCATAATCCATCTGCACATTGCGTTTGAGAGTGCAGCAATTTGGATGCTAAAATTTTGACCCAAATCCGTGTGTTCAAAAATGCAGCATGTCAATTATTCGTGCGCTCTGTATGCTGCTCCTACTCTGTCTATGGGACAGGCAGCATCCAGAGCCCATGAAATCGGCATTTATGCTGCAAACACACTGCATCCATTATGCAGTGTTTCTGCAGCGATTTGAAGCGCACATGTGCTGTCAAATTGCTGCAGAAATTTTAGCATTTACGTGCGAACAAGCCCCTAGGGTTTCCGGTCGGTGAATGGGGGCGCCACAACCCTAGGGCGTCATACCCTCCATTGCTAGGTAGAGATAGGCTTTAGGGCTCATTAGGGTCAGCTTTTTCCCTGCCCTGTATCCCCTATTTTGGTATATTACCTATCATTGATTACATGTTCCTTTGATTATTTACCCTACACCATAAGAGGATATTGCTTTTGGTGTTGTTTTCACCTTATATTACTATTTAAGGTTATTTTTTATATGGGGTTTGTTCTTTTTGGTTATATAGACCCACTACTGACCCAACATCAGGAGACCCTATGGAGCTCCACTTTGCTACAGCATGATTGCAGCTTTTTTCACTCACTCTTTGTAGTACGGTCCACGCGGTACCAGATGGCTGAATTTCACAATAAACCAGGAACTGCTGCTTGGCTTTTAAGGGCTTGATATAGTAAAGACCGCTGGTCCGTGCTCCCTTATTTGCAACTTCTTGACAATCTGAAATACAAAAAAAATTGCCTTATCGAGACTGCTCTCATATTAGAAATGACAAATTTTGGAGGATTCAGTCCACATAGGCAGAAGTCTATCTAGTTCTCCCATATTGAACCATACCTTTTCCTGTGAACTCATATATTTCAACAGTATCTTTGCAAGGCTGTTGGCACTGGCCCTCCAGGACTGATATCTTCTGCTTCAGCTGGGTTATCTTCTGTGAGTTTGAGTTTAGGATGTCTTGTAGCTCTCTATATAAAATACACAAAAAAACTAGTTTGTAATAAACTAAAACAGAAGATCATTCCAAGCATAGTTGTTGAAAGGATTGATGATTTTTCTTCATACGGAATTCTTAAGGCCCTGTCACACACACAGATAGATCTGTGGTAGATCTGTGGCAGATCTGTGGCAGATCTGTGGCAGATCTGTGGCAGATCTGTGGCAGATCTGTGGCAGATCTGTGGCAGATCTGTGGCAGATCTGTGGCAGATCTGTGGCAGATCTGTGGCAGATCTGTGGTTGCAGTGAAATTGTGAACAATCAGTGTCAGGTTTGTGGCTGTGTACAAATGGAACAATATGCCCATGATTTCACTGCAACCACAGATCTGCCAAAGATTTCTCTCTGTGTGTGACAGGGCCTTTAGATGAAATAATTATTGGATATCATTTTTTAGAAAACCATACTGAGATAAGTAAATTTACTCTTAGAAGAGTAGCAATCTGGTAATGTCCAGATCTCTTCTGTATGAAGAAGGAAAATGAAAGAAAAACTAACTATTCCCATTAGGCTACTTTCACACCTCCGGTTTTTGCTATGCGGCACAATCCGGCACTTTGCAGGAAAATCGCAACCGTTTTTTTTTTGCTGCCGGTTGCGATTTTCCTGCATAGACTTTAATTAGTGCCGCATTGTGCCGCATGGCCTTGCGTTCCGTCCGGTTTTTGCCGCATGCGGCAGATTTAGCCGATGCGGCGGCCGGATGGAACGTTGCCTGGCACGTTTTTTCATGCGGCAAAAAAAAACCGCATCGCGCTGCATTCGGCCGATGCGGCGCATTTTTCAATGCATGCCTATGGCGGCCGGATGCGGCGCGATGCGGCAATAACCGCATCCGGCCGCCGCATGCGGTTTTTGCCACTGCGCATGCTCAGTAGCATGCCGCAAGCGGCAAAAACCGGACTGGCCGCACAGGAAAAACTTATGCAAAGGATGCGGTGTTTTCACCGCATCCGTTGCATAGCTTGCACAGCCGGATTGAGCCGCAGAGCTCAAGCCGGATGTGTGAAAGTAGCCTTAGCCTCCAGCTCCTTATTGCCTTACTGGATTATTTGAAGACTCTGGAGAACTATTGGTTATGAATGTTAGTTACTTACTGTATGATCCTCTCATTTTCTGTAATTGTCCGCTCATATCTTGTAATGTCATCCAGCATACTTCTGGATTTCTGTGTAGGGTCTTTAAGCACTATTTATTTAAGAAAAGATATATTAAAATAAAGACCATGGGTATAATAACGGACATGTAGATGTACAAAGACCACAAAACAGATCAATCACCAAATTTCACAATTCAAACAGCAGATCTCTAAGACTTGATGAGGCTGGTATAACTTGCTTTATAAATTTATGTAAGGCCCCGTGCGCTCACTGCGTTTTTGCTGCGGATTTGCCGCGGTTTTTGTTTATAATCTTTCTGCAGTCTTTCCCCAGCAAAATCTATGGGAAAACCAAAATGCTGTGCGCTCACTGCGTTTTTTTTCCTATAGGTTTTACTGCAGAATTTCTGCAGCTTTTCTGCAGCAAAAAAGAAGTAGCATGTCACTTCTTTTCCGCAGGTACCTGCGTTTGTGCCATAGGTAATGGTACAAGACCGCAGGGACCAACCCGCGGAAAACCGCAGTAAAATTGCGGGTGCGTTTTTACAGCGGTTTTTGCTGCGAGTGCGGAATTCTTCCAGAGGGTGCGGATTTTTCTGAAGAAAAGCAAATTTCCCAGTGCGCACAGACCCTAAGACTTAGGCTATGTGTCCACGTTGCTTTTTACCTGCTTTTTTGCTGCTTTTTCAACTGCAGCGTTTAATGCCAAAATGGATGTGTTCTGCTTTTCAAGCAAAGTCTATGGGAATTTGGGTTTCTTGTCTGCACTATGCTGTTCAAAATACTGCCTTTTTGTGGCAGAAATTTGGGCAAAAACTCAGCTTTTCAAAGAAGCAACATGTCATTTGTTTTTGCCATTTGCATTTTGCAGTGCAAAGCAGAGTTTTTGCCCAAATTTCTGCCAGAAAAAGGCAGCATTTTGAACAGCATAGTGCAGACAAGAAACCCAAATTCCCATAGACTTTGCTTGAATAGAAGAACACATCCATTTTGGCATTAAACGCTGCAGTTGAAAAAGCAGGTAAAAAGCAGTGTGGACACATAGCCTAACTGTTTAACTCTTTTTGAAGGGTTTCCTTGGCTTGCCTTCCTTGTCTTTTTTTCCTACCATGTTAAAAGTTCAGCAGGAGCTGGATTCCTAAAGTATTCTTCTTCACATGAGCGATTATTCTCTCCTCCAAGGAAATCAGATCAATTATGGTGATGACGCTCGGATCAAACTCTCATGCCAGTGTCAGTTTACTGTGATCTGATTCTCTTGCATGAGAGAATTGTATCACTGGTGCGTAGATGATGAAGAACTTAATTTTTCCATCTTCTCCATTCACTCAGTGCAGTCCAATGTTTCACACGTACCCATAGACTTCAATGGGTGCGTGTCGTCTGATATACGCTTCCAATGGAAACGACATGAGAAAAAAAAGTGGTGGGCACTGCTACATAGTATAACATTGGTCCATGGGCTATCCAATAAAATATCGGATAGCCACCGTCTATGTGAGTGCAACCTTAATGTCAGGATCATAAAGGTATTGTCACATGGCTTTTTAAATTAAGTACACCGGCCTCATCAGGTCCAAAAGATATAGTTAAAAATATATGTAGTTTACATGTTGAAATTAAATAACAGAATGGTTTTAGGCTCTGTGCGCACTAGAAAAAGGATTTTTCTTAAGAAATTTCTTGAGAGTGAAGGATTAGCGCACCTGCGTTAAAAAAACGCATCAATAACGCACCAAAAAAAGCATGCGTTTTTACCGCGTTTTGGTGCATTTTTGGTGCTTTTTTTGCAGGTTGGACACTGCGTTTTTTAATGCTTTAATCTGCACAGTTCCTTACCTTGTGGAGCCGGTTGGGGCTTTGTCCCTATTTGATGCATGTCAGTCACAATCACAGTAGTAGTGGTTGTGTCATTTCTAATTTGATTTAGAAGTCCTTCGAAATACTGCAGATCTGTGTCTACTTCTGTGTAGTATGTGTTTAGAAAGTCCGAGACGCCGCATGTGGTCGGACAATACTCCCCCTAAAAGCAGACAAAAAGCAAAAATAGTTAACTCCTTAAAAAAATCCTTCAAGAAATTACAGATCGTTATTCCTTATTAGGATGTACTTACAAATCGGTCATCTAAGATGCAGCAGTTATCTGTGTTTGGTACCAGGTTCTGCAAAAGACACAGGTATAAGGATGCATTGAAGTTCATAGTATTATAAGAATGCATATACATCACTCCATAGCTATCCACATACACTAATAAAATATCTAATAGGAATGAACAGATAACTAATGTATTCTTGATCTCCATGTACTTACAGAATAAGAGCTTGAGAAGAGGAGTATGGACTGGAGGAATAGCACCCCCTGGTGGTAGAATCGTGGCATTGCAGCAGGCTCTCCGTCCTGTACCTGCTTAGCTGGATAGTTCACAAATGAAGTGGCGCTTGCAGGTAGCTGCAGTTTTATGTGTTGTCTCTGGCCGCCAGAAACCCTGCAAACAGGAACAATGATGTGGCCAAAGGTCAAATAAAAGGGCAGGAGGGAGGCGCTTAGGAGCTGATGACCCTCAGAAGAGAACATGAGTCAATTTGATTGTGGTGGACGTCATCCAGAAAGTTAACTCTTTGGAGACACAACTTAGTATTTTTTTTTTCTATTGTAGATATTGATCTGTGAATTGCATCGGTTGCTCAATGTATTTCATTTCCAGTAATATTCTGTTCTATAAACAACCAGGATCCATGATTGCGATATAAAAAAAGACCGCTGGGCACTGCGTGTACGTATACATACAGAGCACAGAGCAGTGGAAAGCACTGGCGGAAACGCACCTTCTATGGGGAGTACGTGGAGGAATGTTTTGTTTCCTGAACCTCCTTTGATGATGATTACATCAATGTTTTCTCTGCTGCAGATCTAGCAGTTACAGAGCGCATGAATATGCTGGACTACCTGCAGCACACCAAGTAGTCCTGTAATGATAATCTACTGCTGATTAATCAGTGATTTTATCACAACTACACTAAGCAGCCAGTAAGTGACACATCACTGCAATCAGGATCTCTGCCCCTACATCATGCTGCTCTCAGATTAGGTGTTAAAAACTTGCTGACAAATTCCCTTTTAATATGGTTCAAGATACAGTATATAGCAACTGTTACTTTCAAATATAGTTAATATGCTTTTGTCTCACTTATCCTAGTTAGCGGTTTAAGTACCAATCATGTACCGATATACTGTAGGTGGACAGGACCTTACTGCATCTTCACATGCCTATATTTTTGTCCCAAACAATTGATATTAGCTTTCTAATGATCCCATTCTCGATGGAATCATACCTAACTGTCAGGTTTTATAAAGTTATATTCGAGGTCTGCAAGGGGAGTCAGGGCACAAGGTGCACCTTCATAGGATGCAGCTCAGGAGCTGCAGAAGGTGACACTTCTGGTTTCATAGTGAAAACACTGGTGATAGGTTCCCTTTAAAATGCCATTTATTTGTCATGTAAAAATTGTATCACGTTATCGGTCAGATAAAAAGAATGATTTCAAACTTAGGTTAAAGACACATGGCGAGTAAAACGGAGCGAGTGGAATGTGATAAAAAATCGGATTCCACTCGGACCCATGTTACTCTATGGGGCCGATCTCATGAGCAATTTTTTCCGCCCTAATCAGACCGAGAAAACAATCGCAGCATGCTGCAGGTAGAATCTGATTTGTTTTCTCTCGCACCCATTCAAGTCTTTGGGTGTGAGAGAAACATTACACTGCACTCAGATGACACCAGAGTGCAGTGCGATATACGCATTAGCTGGCAATGGAGGAGATGGGGAGATTAGTCCCTCCCTCACCACTGCAGCGTCCGCCTTCTCCTCCGTAGGATCGCATCACAGTGGCATGACACTCGGCTTACACTCCAGCAGAGCGGGAGTGTGATGAACTCGCAGTAGTTCTCGTGTGGCTCCATTCTTACCCCAAGCCTGTTTTCACCTCCATGACCAGGACATTTTTTTCAATTCTGACCAGTGTCACTTTCAGAAGTTATTATAACTCTCAGACACGTTAATGGATCCCACTGATTCTGAGAATGTTTTTTGTACCATATTGTGCTCCATGGTAGAGGTAAACTTAGGATGATAATTTTTGTGTTTATTTGTGAAAATATTGGAAATTTGGAGAAAATTTCACAATTTTCAAAATATGAGTTTGTATGCCCTTAAACCCGAGAGTT
The DNA here is from genome assembly GCF_048569485.1 of Anomaloglossus baeobatrachus. NCBI lineage: Eukaryota > Metazoa > Chordata > Amphibia > Anura > Aromobatidae > Anomaloglossus > Anomaloglossus baeobatrachus. The sequence goes on along the minus strand of NC_134353.1, from coordinate 200,149,064 downwards.
ATGTCACACAAAATAGTTAAAAAAATTACAATCCATGTGAAAAGAGACAAAGGCACTCACCAGATATGCGGTAAAAAAAGCTGTTTTATTCGACCATCAGGTCAGGGGGAAAGGCGTGAGAGAGGTGGGTACACACAATCCATTGGACGATGGCCATTTCGCGTCTTTACAACCGACGCTTCCACGAGTCCATACAAACTGACATGAGTGTACTACTCTTAAGCACATTCAGCACACACCTGATGTGCAATGCCAATTAGTAAATTTAAAACCAGTGTTTTAAAAACAACCAAACATACAGAATGCAATGATAGAAGTAAAGTTGGACAAATACATTTAAATTATTCATTTTAATTGGACATTATACATTTAAATTACAAGTTACAAGGGTAACAAGAGAAAATGCACCATAAAGTTTGTTGTGCAATTTCTCCTGAGTACACCAATACCCCATGCGTAGAGGAAATCTACTGTTTGGGTGCATGGCAGGGCTTGGAAGGAAAGGAGCGCCATTTGAATTTTAGAGCGCAAAATTGTCTGGAATAGATAGCGGACACCATGTCGCATTAGGAGAGCCCCTGAGGTGCCTAATCAGTTGAGCTCCCCCAAAAGTGATCCCATTTTGGAAACTAAAGCCTTCAATTAATTTATCTAGATGTTTTGTGAGCACCTTGAACCCCCAGATGCTTCACGGAATTTTATAACATTGAGCAGTGAAAATAAAAAAAATACATTTTTACCATACAAATGTTGCTTTACACCAAATCAAAAGGTCACAGGAGAAAGTACACCATAAAATGTGTTGTACAATTTCTCCTGAGAACCCCAATACCACATATGTGGCCAAAAAATTACTTTTGAGGCACAGTACAAAGTGAAGAAGGGAAGGAGCACAATATATAATTTCAGATTTAGTTGGAATGGTTTGCGGTTGCCATGTCACATTGGCCGAGCCCCTGAGGTGCCAGAGCAGCAGAAACCCCCACAAATGATTCGATTTTACAAACTGAACCCTTCAATAAATTCATCCAGCGGTGCAGTGAGCATGTTGACACTACATGTGTGTCATAAAATGTTATACTATTGGCGGTAAAGAAATAATAATTACATTTTTACTACTAAAATGTTGTTTAAAGATTTCTAATTTTCACAATGGAAATAGGTAAATGCCCCAGTATGTGTTACACAATTTCTTCTGAGCATGGCAATACCCCACATATGACTGTACTTTACTATTTGTCCGCACCACATGGATCAGGAAGGAAGGAGCATGATTTGATTTTTGAAGCACAGATTTGCCTAGAAAGGTTTTTGGACTCCATTTGCACAACCCCTAAAGCCTGCTTTACACGTTGCAATTTCGCATACGATATCGTATGCGATTTGCAACGCCCCCATTGTATGTGTGGCACGTTCAATTTGTTGAACGTGCCGCCCAAATGATTAACCCCCGTCACACGTACTTACCCGTCCATACGACCTCGATGTGGGCGGCGAACGTCCACTTCCTGGAGTGGCAGGGACGTTCGGCGTCACATCGACGTCACGCTGCAGCCAGCCAATGGAAGTGGAGGGGCGGAGCTGAGCGGGACGTAAACATCCCGCCCACCTCCTTCCTTCCGCATTGCTGGCCGGGAGCCGCAGGACGCAGGTAAGATCTGTTCAATGTTCCCGGGGTGTCACACACTGCGATGTGTGCTGCCTCGGGAACATTGAACAACCTCACGTTCAATTCATGAGGAATGGACGACGTGCATGCGATGAACGGATTTTCGTTCAATCGCAATCGCATGTACCTGTCACACACTACAATGTACCTTACGATGCCGGATGTGCATCATTTATGACGTGACCCCGCCGACACATCGTAAGATACATTGCAGCGGGTAAAGCTGGCTTTAGGGGATGTGCGCACGTGTGCGTATTGCATGCAGTTACGCTGCGATCTGCACCCCAGCGTAACTGCATGCGTCCTGCGTCCCCTGCACAATCTATGGAGATTGTGCAGGAGCCGTGCGCACGTGGCCTATTAGAACGCAGCGATTCGGCTGCTGCCCGAATCGCTGCGTTCTAAGAAGTGACATGTCACTTGTTTCGTGCGGTTTGCATGCTGTCTATAGGGAGAGGCAGCATGCAGAGCGCACGTTCTGTGCCAGCACCATGCACTTCAGAACAGAGCTTTTCAGCTGCGCTCTGAAGCGCACCTTTTAGGTGCGGTGCAGAGCACACACGTGCGCATATAGCCTTAGTGTAAGCACAGAAGAAATCCCCTCAATTGACCACATTTTGGAAATTACAACCCTCTGGGAATTCATATACGAGTGTAGTGATGATTTAGTCTCTGGAAAACACTCATGGAGTCAAATGTAATGTTTCATTAACCCCAAATCTTTCATTGTCACAAGGGTAATAGGAGAAAATACACCATACAATTTGTTGTTCAACTTCTCCTGCGTACTCTGATACCTCGTTTGTGGAGGAAATCTACTGTCTGGGCGCATGTCATGGCTCAGAAGGGAAGGAGCGGCATTTGACTTTTTGAACTCAGAATTGGCTGGAATCATTCGTGGACACCATGTGGTATTTGGAGAGCCTCTGAAATGCCTAACATGGGAGCTCCCCCACAAATGACCCTATTTTGGAAACTAGACTTCTTAAGGTATTTATCTTGATGTTTAGTGAGCACTTTGAACCCCCAGAATGCCACTGAGAAGGTGGAGGCAAGAATTTGAATGCCACAGAGAAGGTGAAGGCAAGTTCTGAGGGATGACAGTGTGCCGCCCCGTGCTCAGCAGCAGCTGAGCCGCTCGGATCCGGACCTTCAGTGGGTGGCTCAAGGGTCTCCGGACCTGGGGGTCCTGCGGTCACGTCGATCAAAAGGGGTTTGGCGGTTTGGGGACGTAGGTGTACGGCCGGAGCCATGTTTGAGTTTGTGACGCCACCCACAGGATGTGGTGAAGCTGGACACTACTGCTGCAGTTACGGGGCACCCGGGGGAGATGTTATGCAGCAAGTTGTTAACCCCTCCGTGGGCAGGGAGGGTGACCCCGGGACCCGTTGGGGGTGTTTGGCGGTGCAGGGAGATGGGCGGCCAGAGGGCACTGATGTACTCACGATTAGTAAACAGTCTGGTCCCCCACCCGGTTGGTGGTCTCTGCCTTTCTCCTGCACCTGTTTTATGATGGTGGACTACCTGCGCTTGCAACTTCAAGAGTCTGCTCCCCGGCTTCTGGTTGCCTGAGGAGCCCTTTGCCCGCAGACGCTGCCCCGTGGGATCTCTCTGCCGTGGCGGTGGCTTTCTATCCCCCTCGTTGGGCTGTTGCCTTCAGTCGGGACTTTGGGTGGGACAGGACCTATAGTCCTGGCCGCAATTAGTTAATTAGCTAGCCCCCAGTAGCTTCTGGACCTAGCTTCAGGGTCTGAGTATCCCCCTTTGTGCTCCGGTTTCCGAGTCGGTTCCCCGGGTCGGTACCGGCGGGCCACTACCCTGTCCCGTGGTCCACCTCAGTTCCACCGTCTTCCCAGCTCCAGCAGACAGAGGCCTCCATCTGCCTCCTAGCCAGGAGTACCAGGGCTCCTACCCTGGCACTGGTTCAGTTTGCTGCAGGCCTGTCACACACAGGCCTGACCTCCACTTCTGCTCAACACTCCAACTGATCTGAACTTTCCTGCCCCAGGCTGTCTGAGACTCCTCGGTGGGCGTCTTCCAACCGCCTGGTTCCGCCCCCTGGTGTGTCCATCAAGCACTGAGGGGGGTGACTAGGGTTTTAATGTTTGGCTGCTGTCACCTTGTTAGGGGACTGGCGTAGTGCGGGGCATTATCTGTGACTACCTGGCCCGGCCAGGGCATCACAACAGGAAATGTACAGACGAATAGGGAGAACGGAGAGTGCAGATGTCGAAATGGATAATGCACTGGACCTGCAGAGAGGAGATGTCGAGGCATGTACTTATGTTGCAGCTATGACTCACAGTCAGAATGGTGCTACGGCTAAAACCCAGATATTAGTAGATAAGTCTGTGACGCCCTGGACTACTCAGGTCATCACAGGGTTCTGCATGCTCTTTTTCTACAGTGCAGGATTCAACCCCCCATGGTTCTTGGTCTCCATCCTGCAGTACTGCCTCCACCAGCATTCACAAATCCAAGATACACCTTGCACCACACCCTGTCAGGCACACCAGTGGGCTGCTTAAGCAGGAATAGGGCCGCCCACCTAGGGGTCAGGTAGGGAGGTAAGAGGTGTCAAGTCAGTGGAGTGGTAGCCCTTGAGTTGTGATGAGCTCTGAGGAAGCTGGGAGTTGTAGCTCCCAGGGAAAAAGCAGACTAGGTGACAGACGGTGGTCTGGACCTAGAGGAGTCGGACCCCCGGTCGCAGGGGATTGAGGCTAGGTGCCTGGGACCTTTCTTGGAGGACGGTCAGCAGCCTGGTCCTATCACCGGTCCGGGACCGAAGGCACGTCGGGGTACATGGACCCTAGGTCGGGGAGAAGCTTCAGGCGACCCAGCAATTAACCTGCGGAGGACAGGGCCTATATGGACTGTTCCCACCAATCTCAGAGATCAGGGGCACTAGTGCAACGAGGGGGATAGGGCTTTCCAAACAAGCAGCCCACTGAAATCCCAAGCGTGAGCCCCTGAGAGCAGGCTCCTTCACTTAGCCACAGTGGGGAGCGGGGCCCGGAAAGCTCCAAGCTAATGGGCCACAAAGGACACTCTAAATTTGTGCCAGGAGGCAGGTCACGGACCACCAGGCAGTGCTGCAGGGGACGGGACCCGGACGAGCTCCCCTCGAGAGGCAACGGCAGTCAGAGACTTGGTTTACCCTGTTGTCAGCGTCTGCTTTATTGCTGAGTGAGTACCCGACTGACCCCTGTAACAAGTGAGCCTGCGCTACCCCTGCATCACATAGCACCATCCAGAGTCCCGGGGCCTTCCCCTACCCGTAAAGGGTAACGTCATCTTGCTGCCCCACTCCAACACCCCGGGTACTCCCAACGGCAGTGGCGGTACTCCCAATTAGCGTTCACCACGGGTGACGTCACAAACTATACCTATCCCCTGTAAATATTCCCCCCTTTTCCATTTGAGTGTGGCCCCAAGCCCCCCTGGTCTGGAGACCCTCGAGCCACAAGTAATCACCACCCCTGGATCCGAGCGGTTCGATCCGCTGCAGGGGCAGCACAAGTCCCTCACAGAATGCCAGATAAGAAGAGCCCTAATACAACTAGGCGTCTCCCAACATGGCTGATCTACTGAGCTTTCAGTTGACAGACTCAGCATCTGACCAGGGTCTACATCCCCACTAGGCTGTGACCTGTAGACCGATAGTCAGAGCTTCTAGAGCATTGCTAAAAGATGCCAGTCTGGAGAAGCTGATATGCATTGCAGACAAACCCTCTGATGGATCTGACAAGGTAGCAGTGTACTGGGACCAGGGAAATTTGTATACGGAGGGTTTCTCCATTAACACAACAGTCTAAAGCCTGCTTTACAAGTTGCAATTTCGCATATGATATCGTATGCGATTTGCAACGCCCTCATCGTATGTGCGGTACGTTCAATTTGTTGAACGTGCCGCACAAACGATTAACCCCTGTCACACGTACTTACCCGTCCATACGACCTCGATGTGGGCGGCGAACGTCCACTTCCTGGAGTGGGAGGGACGTTCGGCGTCACAGCGACGTCACGCGGCAGCCGGCCAATCGAAGCGGAGGGGCGGAGCTGAGTGGGATGTAAACATCCCGCCCACCTTCTTCCTTCTGCATTGTGGGCCGGGAGCCACAGGACGCAGGTAAGATCTGTTCATCGTTCCCGGGGTGTCACACACTGCGATGTGTGCTATCCCGGGTACGATGAACAACCTGACGTTCAATCCATGAGGAATGAACGACGTGCATGCGATGAACGTTTTACCGTTCAATCACAATCGCACGTACCTGTCACACACTACAATGTACCTTACGAGGCCGGATGTGCGTCACTTACGACGTGACCCCGCCGACACATCGTAAGATACATTGCAGCGTGTAAAGCAGGCTTTAGGTGTCATAATGTGACTGTAAGACAGCAAGGAACAGGGGGCTCCTATACTGTACCTCACACTAGGGAACCCTAGGTTATCCTTAACCTCAGGTTTACCTCTAATGGTAGAGGTGCCTGAGTCCCATGGCTGGCTATCCCACTTACCACACATAATCTGTTCCCACTCCTTCCCATGAAAGGAAGTGGCAAGAATGTGATGGCAACACAGATAAAGACAGACGAAAAAAAACAAAACTCATACTGCAAACTCACAGGAACAAACTGTAGAGACTAAACAGAAAAACAAGAGAAATAAGGCAACAAAAAAACACCATTTCTGCCTACACAGCAAGAAAGTACTACAACCATTAGTAAATCTGGATCACACCACCTCCCAGACCAGTATAGACTAGCTATAGCTGGCATTAATGGAATAGTCCAGCGAGTATATATAGGAGGGGAGTGAATGTGACTGGCTCCCCCACAGCATGTGTTCAAAGCGGATTATCATGCAACCCAGAAGAGATTATCTCTTGGTAGCCTGCATATGAACTACACCTCTGTGGGTTAACACCCAAGTCTCCTTGTGCTGATCACAGATATCAGAAAAGTTAGCAGGCAGAGTGTCAGAATCTGTAGTCTCCACTGATCCTGATGCCACCATGACAGTTGGCGATGCCTTCAAAAACCTCCTTGTGACATTTGGTCTGTGGGAAGTGTTTTATTTGTTCCCTATTTATTCAGGGAACAGTTATTGAGAATTGATCAGGAAATCCCTCTTGCCGGGCATCTTGTAGTACAAAAGACTAAAGACCACTTGATCCATAACTTTTATTGGCCCAATATGGAGAAGGACAGAGCTAATTATTGTTGAGCTTCCACAGTTTGTCATAGAGTTGGAAAGAATGGGAATATTCATAATGTCCTTTTGAAACCACTACTAGTTATTGATTAGCCTTTCCAGCAAGTGGCCGTTGATACAATATTGCCACTTGTAATACCTGAGCAATTAAGCATAGAAGAGGGAGTGAAGGACATGGAACAGCACCAGAGTCTGGAGGAAAGGGAGAAACAGAGGTAAGGTCGGGAAGCCGGGGAGGTCAGGACAGGCCGGTAAAACGGAGGTCAGGTCGGGGAAACGGAAGTCAGGTCGGGCAGGAGGGACGGAACATAGGTCGGGCAAGAGAAACGGAGGTTAGGACAAACAGTACCAGTAATCAGGACAAGAAACAGAGACCATCCCTCAGGAATAGTGCACGCAGCAGAGCTGAAAATATTACTGGTGGCGTCCCGGAGGTAGTAGCACTTAGATATGGTGACGCAACCCCTGGAATGAAGCCAGAATGAACAGGCCCCTCCCAAGGGACCTAAACCGCGGAGGCAGGATACATGCACCGGCTCAGGAAATATACAGAGCCAAGGCAGAGCTATGCATGAATCGTGACACCCAGCAGGCATAATCCCTTAGTTGCAGGGCTGGAAATCCTTCCTGAAATATAGCCTGTAAAGAAGACTGATGCAAGGTGAGTATAAATAGCCCCATCCAAGCTGTGATAGGGCAGAGACAAAATAAGAAAGGGAGAAACACCTGACTAGCAGCAAAGCAAGGAAAGAAAAGAAATGATAAGAGAATCATCAGCAGTTGGACAGAGACTGAATTGGCTGTAGCTCAGCAGGGAAGGAAACTGACCGTACAACGAGAGGTCTTAGGATCGAGTCCTGAAACCGAGTCATGACAGGAAGTCTTTGGTGTCAAGATCTTGCCAACCACTTTCCACATTTGTTGTTGAATTTCAAAATAACACCTAAGAAGTTTACAGTGGGTACAGGAAGTATTCAGACCCCTTTAAATTTTTTACTCTTTGTTTCATTGCAGCCATTTGGTAAATTCAAAAGAGTTCATTTTTTTCTCATTTATGTACACTCTGCACCCCATCTTGACAGAAAAGCAAACAGAAATGTAGAAATTTTTGCAAATTTATTAAACAAGAAAAACTAAATATCACATGGTCATAAGTATTCAGACCTTTTGCTCAGTATTGAGTAGAAGCACCCTTTTGAGCTAATGCAGCCATGAGTCTTCTTGGGTATGATACAAGTTTTTCACACCTGGATTTGGGCATTCTCTGCATTCTTCCTTACAGACCCTCACCAGTTCCGTCAGGTTGGATGGTGAACATTGGTGGACAGACATTTTCAGGTCTCTCCAGAGAAGCTCAATTGGGTTTAGGTTAGTGCTCTAGCTGGGCCAATCAAAAATGGTCACAGAGTTGTTCTGAAGCCACTCCTTTGTTATTTTAGTTGCATGCTTAGGGTCATTGTCTTGTTAGAAGGTAAACCGTTGGCCAAGTCTGAGGTCCAGAGCATTCTGGAAGAGGTTTTCTTCCAAAGATATCTCTGTACTTGGCCGCATTCATCTTTCCTTTCATTGCAACCAGTCGTCGATCCCTGAAGCTGAAAAACACCCCCATAGCATGATGCTGCCACCACCATGCTTCACTGTTATGATTGTATTGGGCGGATGATGAGCAGTGATTTTTTTTCTCCACACATACCGCTTAGAATTATCACCAAAAAGTTCAATCTTCGTCTCATCAGACCTGAGAATCTTATTTCTCATAGTCTGGGATACCTTCATGTGTTTTTTTGAAAACTCTATGCAGGAATTCATATGTCTTGTACTGAGGAGAGGTTTCTGTCGGACGACTCTGCCATAAAGACCCGACTGGTGGAGGGCTGCAGTGATAGTTGACTTTGTGGAACTTTCTCCCATCTCCCTACTGCATTTCTGGAGCTCAGCCACAGTGATCTTGGGGTTCTTCTTTACCTCTCTCACCAAGGTTCTTCTCCCATGATTGCTCAGTTTGGCTGGACGGCCAGGCCTAGAAAAAGTTCTGGTGGTCCCAAACTTATTCCATTTAAAGACTATGGAGGCCACTGTGTTTTTAGGAACCTTGAGTATTGCACAAATTCTTTTGTAACCTTGGCCAGATCTGTGCCTTGCCACAATTTTGTCTCTGAGCTCCTTGGGCAGTTCCTTTGACCTCATGATTCTCATTTGGTCTGACATTCACTGTGAGTTCTTATATAGACAGGTGTGTGCCTTTCCAAATCAAGTCCTATAAGTTTAATTAAACACAGCTGGACTCCAATGAAGAAGTAGAACCAACATCAAGGATGATCACAAGGAAATGGACAGCATGTGACTTAAATATGAGTGTCTGAGCAAAGGGTCTGAATACTTATGACCATGTGATATTTCAGTTTTTCTTGTTTAATAAATTTGCAAAACTTTCTACATTTCTGTTTTGTGTCTGATGAGATGGAGTGCAGAGTGTACATTAATGAGAAAAAAATGAACTTTTTTGAATTTACCAAATGGCTGCAATGAAACGAAGACTGAAAAATTTAAAGGGGTCTGAATACTTTTCGTACCCACTGTATATCTTATACATAGAGATCTGTGATTCAGTTAAGACTTGTTTGCAAAAAGAAGATACCTGTTTTTAATAGATCATTATGGGATGCATTGACATATTTGAGAGTAATTTCTCTTTCCCAGTTGCAATGAGCAGATGCAATAATTGTCATTACATAGTTATGCCCTATGAACCTGACAATTTTGATATGGATTACGGTAAATGACAATTTGACCAAGAACAAAACATCATGTCTAGTGCAGGATTTCTTAAACGTTGTGTGCTTTAACCGTGGGCGAAGTTGTAGAGATTACATTGTTGTTTTAGTGAAACGCCTACACACACTTTACCTCGAAGGCCACATGTGTTTACTGAAGAGCAAGTGTACATTGGACATTTTTATTGAAAAACAAAAAGTATGTATACTCTGACTGACCAATCTTATTAATAGATGTGCAACTGGTGTTTCCTGATTAATGCACCTTGATATCAGCCAGTTCCGTCACTGTATACACATTGCACAAGAATTCAATGCGAAATTTAACAATAACAGAAAAAAAACCCATCTATAATCTATCGTGTCCACACATCTTCAATCTAATCTCCTAGTATTTCCTACATCTCTAGTCCTCCTAGGGGCGTCTTTCTTTAATGTTTTCTTGTCTGATCCTTCCTCACATGCAAGATTTCTCCCATGCATCTCCCATACTCTGGAACTGGCATTTGTTGGGGATTGCTCAGAGCCCCCCTCTCTTGAGGGCTCCCAGGGTCTACAGCAGGACAGGAGCATTAAAACAAATAAACATTTTACATATTTGGCGACGAGGCGTTCGTCAAAGTCTAATGTATCAAAATATAAAGTAAATTGATCCGATCGGTAAATGGCTTAAAAGGAAAAAACCCAAATGCGAGAATTACAGTTTTTGGCAGCCGCAACATTGCAATAAAAGGATATCAAAATAACATATCCACTACAGTTTAAAAGTTCGGGGTCACCCAGACAATTTAGTGTTTTCCATGAAAAATCATACTTTTATTTATCAAATGAGTTGCATAATGAATAGAACATATAGTCCAGACATTGACGAGGTTAGAAATAATGATTTTTACTTGAAATAATAATTTTCTTCTTCAAACTTTGCTTTCATCACAGAATGCTCCTTTTCAGTAATTCCAGCTTTGCAGACCTTTGGCATGCTAGCTGTTAATTTGCGGAGGTAATCTGGAGATATTTCACCCCATGCTTCCCCCCTCCCACAAGTTGGATTGGCTTGATGGGCATTTTTTGTGTACCATACGGTCAAGCTGCTCCCACAAGAGCTCTATAGGGTTGAGATCTGGTGACTGGGCTGGCCACTCCATTACAGATAGAATATCAGCTGCCTGCTTCTTCCCTAAATAGTTCATACATAATTTGGAGGTGTGCTTTGGGTCATTGTCCTGTTGTAGGATGAAATTGGCTCCAATCAAGCGCTGTCCACAGGGTATGGAGTGATAGCCTTCTTTATTCAAAATCCCTTTTACATTGTACAAATCTCCCACTTTACCAGCACCAAAGTAACCCCAGACCATCACATTACCTCCACCATGCTTGACAGATGGTGTCAGGCATTCTTCCAGCATCTTTTCAGTAGTTCTGCGTCTCACAAATGTTCTTCTGTGTGATCCAAACACCTCAAACTTCGATTCGTCTGTACATAACACTTTTTTCCAATCTTCCTCTGTCCAATGTCTGTGTTCTTTTGCCCATATTAATCTTTTCCTTTTATTAGCCAGTCTCAGATATGGCTTTTTCTTTGCCACTCTGCCCTGAAGGCCAGCATCCCGGAGTCACCTCTTCACTGTAGACGTTGACACTGGCATTTTGCGTGTACTATTTAATGAAGCTGTCAGTTGAGGACCTGTGAGGCGTTGATTTCTCAAACTAGAGACTCTAATGTACTTATCTTGTTGCTCACTTGTGCAGCTGTTGCTCAGTTGTGCAGCAGGGCCTTCCACTTCTCTTTTTACTCTGATTAGAGCCTATTTGTGCTCACCTCTGAAGGGAGTAGTACACACATAGTTACATAGTTACTTAGGTTGAAAAAAGACCTAGGTCCATCTGGTTCAACCTTCCTCCACCAGTTCTACATTTGGTCACTAAGTCATTTATAACCAACAATGTTGTGTATACTGAAGAAATCATCCAGCCCTTTTTTAAAAGCGGTTATAGTATCTGCCATTACTACCTCTTGTGGTAGGGCATTCCACAGTCTGACTGCTCTAACTGTAAAGAACCCTTTCCTATTTAGCTGCCGGAATCACTTTTCTTCCACTCGCAGTGAGTGCCCCCTGGTCCTTATTATTGTCTTTGGAAGAAATAAGTCATGTGCCAGTCCTTTATGTTGACCACACATGTATTTATACATATAAATGAGATCTCCTCTGTAACGTCTTTTTTCTAAGCTAAATATATCTACCTTTTTCAACCTGTCATCATATGGGAAGCCTTCCATTCCTTGTAGTAGTCTAGTTAGCCACCTTTGAACTGACTCTAACTTCTGAATGTCCTTTTTAAAATGTGGAGCCCAAAACTGGATCCCTTATTCCAGATGTGGCCTTACAAGTAATTTATAGAGGGGTAACAATACGTTGGGCTCACGGGATCTAATCTCTCTTTTTATACACCCTAAAATCTTGTTTGCTTTAGCAGCTGCTGCTTGACATTGAGTGCTGCTGCTCAGCTTATTTGTAATCAGAATATCCAAGTCCTTCTCCTGTTCTGTAGTCCCGAGTTTACTTCCATTTAATGTACACGCATTTATAGGATTACTCCGTCCTAGGTGCATTACTTTACATTTATCAACATTAAATCTCATTTGCCAAGTATCTGCCCATTCTGACATCTTATCCAGATCTTTTTGTAATATTATACTATCAAGGTCAGTTATTAATATCCTACATACTTTGGTGTCATCAACAAAGACTGACACTTTACTATCAATCCCAGCCACAAGGTCATTAATAAAGAGATTAAAAAGAATCGGTCCTAGCACAGATCCCTGCGACACCCCACTGCTGACTATAGCCCATTTAAAGAATGTACCATTTATGACTACTCTTTTTTTCCTATTTTTTAGCCAATTCCTTACCCAGTTGCATATAGTTTCCCCTAGTCCTTGCTTCTGGAGTTTTAGTATAAGGCTATTATGTGGTACAGTATCAAATGCCTTTGCAAAGTCCAAATAAATCACATCAGCTGCATTACCAATATCTAGGTTTGCACTTACCCCCTCATAGAACCCCAACAGGTTGGTTAGACATGACTTATCTTTCATGAATCCATGCTGTCTGTCAGTTATTATATTATTTTCTGCAATATATTTTTGCATGTCATCCCTTAACACTAGAACTACTGAGGTAGTCATTTTGACTACTTTGCACCATGTATTTCTATATAGGTGTCACGAGTCCACTAGTTCTAGTGTTAAAATGCCCTCAAAAACTTTGCATACTACTGATGTCAGGCTTACTGGACGGTAGTTGCCTGGATCTACCCTCTTACCTTTCTTAAATATCAGTACCACATCAGCAATCCTCCAATCCTGAGGCACCAACCCAGTTACAAGAGAGTCTAAAAAGATGAGATACAGTGGTCTGTCGATTACGGAGCTCAATTCCCTCAATATTCGTGGATGAATGCCATCTGGCCCTGGGGATTTGTGTTTAATTTACTCAGACGCAGGCGTACTTCTTCTGGTGTTAAATTAATTATATCGGGTGGTGAACTTTGATTTTTCACTTGTTGAATGATCCCTGGTACAGTAAGTTCCTTGGTGAACACAGATGAGAAATACCTGTTTAATATCTCAGTCTTTTGTTTGTCCTCTATAACTAACTTGTTATTATATTTTAAGGTGCCGATACTATCCTTTGTTTTCTTTTTTGCATTAATGTATTTATAAAGGATTTTGGGATTTATTTTAATGGCATTGGCGATTTTTGTTTCAGTAGCTAGTTTTGCTTGCTTGATTTCTTTTTTACATTTCCTATTGATATCTTTATACTTCTGAAATGCTATTTCTGTATTCTCAGCCTTTAAGATTGTAGATTTCCTACACCGTTGTAGGAAATCTTCGTTTTCTTGGCAATTTCTCACATGGAATATCCTTCATTTCTAAGAACAAGAATAGACATTTGAGTTTCACATAAAAGTTCTATTTTTCTGGCCATTTTGAGAGTTTAATGGAACCATCAAATGTAATGCTCCAGATTCTCAACTAGCTCAAAGGAAGGTCAGTTTTATAGCTTCTCTAATCAGCAAAACTGTTTTCAGCTGTGCTAACAAACTTGCACAAGGCTTTTAAAGGGATTTCTAAACATCCATTAGCCTTCTAACACAGTTAGCAAACACAATATACCATTAGAACACTGGAGTGGTGGTTGTTGGAAATGGGCCTCTATACACCTATGTAGATATTCCATTCAAAACCAGACATTTTCAGCCAGAATAGTAATTTACCACATTAACAATGTATAGTATATTCCTGTTTAATTTAATGTTAGCTTCATTGAAAAAAAAAAAAGTGCTTTTCTTTAAAAAATAAGGAGATATCTAAGTGACCCTAAACTTTTGAACTGTAGTGTATGCCCCGATATGGTATATATCAATAAAAGCATCAGCTAAGGGCACAAAACATAAGCCCTCACATAGTCCCATATCCTGAAAAATGAAAACCTCACAGGTCTCTAAAATTGCAACAAAAGCAACATTTTTATTTATTTTACAATTTCAGATTTTTTTCCCCACTTACGGTAAATAAAAAAAAATAAAAAATGCATGTTTGAAATCCGCATACTTGCACTGATCTGAATAATCATCTTCTGAACTTAGCTTTACCATATGGTTAACATGGTAAATTAAAAAATTAAAAAAACCATGGGGGAATTGCACTTTTTTTGCACTTTTAACACCCTTGGAACTTTTTTTCCTATTTTCCAGTACAATATTTTTCAGAATGAATGGTTTAATTCAAACGTTCAACTTGTCCTACAAAAAACAAGCCATCATACAGCTATGTGGAAGGAAAAATAAAAAAGTTATGAGTCTGGAAAGAAGGGGAGAAAAAATTAAAAATGAAAATTCCTGTGTTCAGAATCCCTATCTCCTGGTCAGAGTATAAGTGGTTACTAAGATCGTCTCACCCTGGAGAACCTGTCCTGTATGACACTGACGTACAATGATGCGAATAGATGCGTGTGTGTCTCTGGGTGTGTGGTGGAGCCTTCAATGTATGGATTCTTGGTGGTATATACATTAATGGCCGAAAGTGTTGGCACCCTTGAACTTGTTCCAGAAAATGAGGTATTTCTTCCAGAAAATTATTGCAATTACACGTGTTTTGTTATACGCATGTTTATTTACTTTGTGTGTATTTTTAACAACACAAAAAAAACAGAGAAAAAAAAGCAAATTGGATATAATTTCACACCAAACCCCCAAAATGCTCCAGACAACATAGTTGGTACCTTTCCACAATTGTGGGTAAACAACTTTGTTACAGCATGTGATGCTAGTTCAAACTCACCTGTGGCAAGTAAAAGGTAAGAGCAATATAGAAATCACGCTTGAAATCAGATAAAAAGGGAGAAATGTACTCATCCTTTGCATTGTGTGTTCCACACTTACGGGTACTTTACACGCTGCGACATCGCTAGCCGAAGCTTGCGATGCCGAGCGCGATAGTACCCGCCCCTGTCGCACATGCGATATGTGGTGATTGCTGCCGTAGCAAACATTATCGCTACGGCAGCTTCACGCGCACATACCTGCTCGGCGACGTCGCTGTGACTGCCGAACTATCCCTCCTTCAAGGGGGAGATGCGTTCGGTGTCACAGCAACGTCACCGTGACGTCACTAATCGGCTGGCCAATAGAAGCGGAGGGGCGGAGATGAGCGGGACATAACATCCTGCCCACCTTCTCCCTTCCGCATTACCGTCGGGATGCAGGTAAGGAGATGTTTTTCGCTCCTGCGGGTTTACACACAGCGATGTGTGCTGCCACAGGAGCGACAAACAACATCGTACCTGCGGTCGACCCGACATTATGAAAATGACCGACGCTACACAGATCACCGATTTTCAACGCTTTTGCGATCGTTTATCGGCGCATCTAGGATTCACACGTTGCGATGTCGTTACCAGCGACGGATGTGCGTCACTAACGACGTGACCCCGACGATATTTCGGATGCGAAGTTGCAACGTATAAAGTATCCCTAAGAGTGGAGAACAAAAAAAGAAGAGAACTAAGAACTTGAGAACAAAAATTGTTGAAAAACATCAACAATCTTAAGGTTACAAGTCCATCTCCAGAGATCTTAATGTTCCTTTATCCACAGTGCGCAACATAATCAAGAATTTTACAATGGGGGGTCTCATAGGCGCCCCCATTACTAATCTAGGGCTTAGTGGCAGCTGTGAGCAGTTATTAACCCCTTATTACCCCGATTTCCACCGCACTAGGGCAATCGGGATGAGCCGGGTAAAGTTCCGAGATTAACGCATCTAATGGATGTGACAATCCTGGGTGGCTGCAGGCTGCTATTTTTAGGCTGGGGAAGCCCAATAAGCATGGGTCTCCTCAGCCTGAGAATACCAGCTCCCAGCTGTTGGGCTTCATCATGGCTGGGTATCAAAATTGGGGGGATTGCCTGCTGTTTTTATAAATGTCTTATTTAAAAAAATTTAAAAAGCCACATGTGGGCTCTCTTTTTTTGATACCCAGCCAAGATAAGCACACGGCTGGTTGCTGCAGCCTGTAGCCGTATGCTTTATCTGTGCTGGGTATCATAATATGGGGGGCCCTACTCCAATTTATTTATTTTTTTATACCAATTGAGATGCACACACAGCGCCTCTGATTGGTTGAAGTCAGACATGGTGTCACACAGTGTGGGGGCACGTCTGACTGCAACCGGAGACGTGGGGACTCCCAGTGGGTGGTGGAAGCAGTGCATATGTATGAGGATAATGAGCAGCATTAGAGCCCTGCTGGAGACTCAATAAGTATAATGTGCTTGCTCCAATCACCCTACCCCTACCCCTGCTACCACCATTTTAAAACGCAGGATTCTAGTACCCATAGACTTATATGGGAATCGGCGTCTGGCCACATATCTGGGATCAATTCTGGGCCCGAACTGGTTTTTTTTTTAAATCCGGTTGGACCCGCCATACCTGGGTATCTGTTAGTCCGCCTATCACTAGTCATGATTTATACCATATAGTGCATCTAAGAGCATAATATATATATTTCTCTGTTTTACACAATGTATTACATCATGTCAAAAGATTAATGAATAAGATATAAGTTATTGAGGACAGAATATTTTATAGGCAACTAACTTGGTACAAAACCATTTATTCTGCAGGTTTAAAGCACAATCCATTACCTTGAAAATTTGAGTTTAGTGAACTCTATTAGTCAAACACAGTATAAAGTGCTGATGTTCGAAATAAGATAAGTAACATTCAAATATTTACTGCACATTATGAAACTGCCTGACAGACACTACATGAGAGCCTCATTACACAGAGGAAGCACAGATTTTACATCTATTAATCCGCTCTATTTATTCTCAGCACTGTTGTGACAGATTTCTGCTACACTTGCTTCATAGTTAGAATGCTCCCTGGGTGCTACACAAACAGGATTAATTACTTCCATAATTGCTCTAAATTCCAGTGAAAGTAACCATTCCATCACATGACACCAGCTAAGAAGTGTGACATCCTTTACTGAAGGCTCGGTAGCATGATGTGTTGAAGGCTCGGCAGCATGATATTATTAAAGGCTCAGCATGATGTATTGAAGGCTCGGTAGCATGATGTGTTGAAGGCTCGGCATGATGTATTGAAGGCTCGGCATGATGTATTGAAGGCTTGGTTGCATGATTTATTGAAGACTCGTCAGCATAATTTATTGAAGGCTCAGTAGCATGATTTATTGAAGGCTCGGCAGCATGATGTATTGAAGGCTCTGCAGCATGATTTCTTAAAGGCTCGGCATGTTGTATCGAAGGCTTGGTAGCATTATTTATTGAAAGCTCGGCAGCACGATTTATTAAAGGCTCGGCAGCACGATTTATTGAAGGCTCAGTAGCATGAGTTATTGAAAGCTTGGCGGCATGATTTATTGAAGTATTGGCAGTATAATTTATTGAAGGCTTAGCAGCATGATTTATTGAAGGCTCAGCAGCATGTTGTATTAAAAGCTCGTCAACACAATTTATTGGAGACTCGGCAGCACAATTTATTGAAGGCTCAGCAGCATGACTTATTGAAAGCTTGGCAGCATGATTTATTGAAGGCACAGTAGTATGATTTATTGAAGGCTCAGTAGTATGATTTATTGAAGGATCGGCAGCACAATTTATTGAAGGCTCAGTAGCATGACTTAAAGGAGCTTTACACGCTACGATATCGTTAATGTTTTATCGTCGGGGTCACGTCGTTAGTGACGCATATCCGGCGTCATTAACGTTATCATCGCGTGTAACACTTACCAGCGACCTTAAACGTCCTCCAAAGTGGTGAAAATCGTTCACCATGGAGAGGATGTCCTAAAACCAAATATTGTTAATGGTTGTTGATAGATGTTGTTCCTCGTTCCTGCAGCAGCACACATCGCTGAGTGTGACACCGCAGGAGCGAGGAACCTCACCTTACCTGCATCCCGCCTGCAATGAGGAAGGAAGAAGGTGGGCGGGATGTTCTTCCCGCTCATCTCCGCCCCTCCGCTTTGATTGGGCGGCTGCTTAATGACGTCGCGGTGACGTTGTTGTGATGCCGAACGCACCTCCCCCTTGAGGGAGGGATTGCTCGGCAGTCACAGCGATGACGCCGACCAGGTAAGTGCGTGTGACGCTGCCGTAGGGATAATGTTCGCTGCGGCAGCGATCACACGATATCGCATGCACGACGGGGGCGGGTGCTTTTGCGTACGATATCGCTAGCAATTGCTAGAAATATCATAGCGTGTAAAGCCCGCTTTATTGAAAGCTTGGCAGCATGATTTATTGAGGGCTCAGTAGTATGATTTGTTGAAGGCTCAGTAGTATGGTTTATTGACGGCTCGGCAGTATGATTTATTGAAGGCTCCGCAGCATGATTTATTGAAGGCTCCGCAGCATGGTTTATTGAAGGCTCGACAGCATGATTTTATGTAATTTAGAGCAATTTAATAAAAAATGTTTTAGTAATTTCTTATTGAAGATACACAGAAGGGAAATGATCTCAAATACACACATTATATATACTCGAAAACTAACACAAACATTTATATAGATTAAATTACTTATTTGTTGTAACTACACCTATTGAAGGGCAAATATTTTAAGATGTTGCAAAAAGACAAGCGCTCATCATTTTTTAGTGGTATAATGGTTTGATAGATGTGGCTTTCTACTGATATACAAAATACCCTCCTTATAATGTACTTACTTGAATCCTTTAACCTATGTAAATCTAATTGTAGCTTTTGGTACCGTCCCTGAGCTAAAAGTAGATCTTCTTTGTAATACACATGTAGCTGAGACCTTAGTAACCTGTATTGTTTACATGTGTATTTACAATGTAGTGTCAGTACAGCTTCCGGTATGGATTATATGTGTACATAGGATTTCATAGATAAAAAATTATTGTGTCCATAACAACTAACAGGGGTGTTCATTTTTAAACAAATCTTAAATAATTAAAGGTAACCTGTCACTTCCTAAACAGCTACTTACCCCCAGATATAGTGGTAATCTGCAGCTAAATAGCATCTACATCATGTCTGGCTGCTTTACTGGAACAGCGGATCCAGGGAGAAAATTAGGTTATATTCTCTTTGCAGCCACTCACTTCCACTCATTGTGGTAGGGCATGAGAATAAACTCCTTCATGACCTTGCAATTTTCCGTTTTTGCACTTTCGTTTTTTGCTCCTCTTTGTACAAGAGCCATAACTTTTTATATTTTCCCTTCCACATAAGCAGTATGAGGGCTTTTTGTACTTTTAAATGACACCATTCATTCTGCCTCATATTGTACTGTAAAACAGAAAAGAAAACCCCACGTATAGTGAAATTGCAAAAAAAGTGTAATGCTGCAATTGTTTTTTTATTTACAATGTTCACTTTATTGTAAAACTGATCTGGCAATATGACTCTCCAGGTCAATACAAGTTTGCAGATACAAAACATGTACAATTTTCTTTTAAATTTTTAACCCCTCCATGACCAAGGACGTACTGGTATGTCTTTGGCTGTGTCTGTTCCGTTAATGAGGGCTCGCATTATTTTCCGAACATGTTTCCTTACC